>NC_030815.1:83918098-84221128 GCF_001704415.2 Capra hircus
CCCTGGGTCAGGAAGATCCCCTGCAGAAGGAAATGGCAACCCACTCCAGTATTCTTGCCTGGAGAATTCCATGGACACAGGAGCCTGCCACGCTACAGTCCATAGGGTCGCAAAGAGTCAGACCTGCCTGAGCGACACACACACACACCCAGGCCTTCCCTGGTGGTCCAGTGATTAAGAATCTCCCTGTCAATGCAGGAGACACGGGTTCAGTCCCTGGCTTGGGAAGTTTCCACATGCCGTGGTACAAGTAAGTCCTTGTGGCACAACTACCACAGCCTATGAGCCACAACTACCAAAGCCCACACACCTAGAACCCATGTTCTGCAAGGAAGAATAGCCCCTGCTTACTGCAACTAGAGAGAGTCCATGCATCAAAAATAATAAAATAAATTTTTTTAAAATAGTCTTTAAAAGAGAATGTGGCCTGATTTGAAATATATGCATTGTTTTCGGAAGAAAAAAATGTGAATAACATGCAGTATTAGACACATTGCTTAGAGCAAACAGAAACTCATTCTTTTGAGAACAACTTACCAATAGCTATATTCTGTCCCAGCCTTCCACTTCTAGGAATCCATTATAGAAACATGTCTTTCTCTGCACAAGTGTACCTCCAGGAAAGTACTTTGAAGCATTGTACCCAAGTGTGCTGCTACTGCTGCTAAGTCGCGTCAGTCGTGTCCAACACTGTGTGACCCCATAGACAGCAGCCCACCAGGCTCCCCCGTCCTGGGATTCCCCAGGCAAGAACACTGGAGTGGGTTGCCATTTCCTTCTCCAGTGCATGAAAGTGAAGTGAAAGTGAAGTTGCTCAGTCATGTCCGACCCTCAGCGACCCCATGGACTGCAGCCTACCAGGCTCCTCCGTCCATGGGATTTTCCAGGCAGGAGTACTGGAGTGGGGTGCCATTGCCTTCTCCCATACCCAAGTGTAGAGGGTAGGAACAGTAGGCTATTATAAACTTACATCAAGAGACTGAAGTAACTATTTATTATACAGACATCATAGTTGTCCACAGTATTACCAAGAAAAAGAAAGAAACTTTAAAGCAGCGCATGTGCTATTATGTTACCTTCTTTTAACTTATACAATTTAGTATCTTCCTAGAGAAAAAATTAGAAGAAATAAATAACTGTTAGTTATCTTTGGGTGATGGAATTATGAGAGGATTTTTAGTATGTAATTCTGTATTCTTATGATGTTTTGAGCTTTTCATAACCAGGTCAGACAAAAGGAATCTTTAAAAAAAAGTTTTATAAACAATCAGAAAAGAAATAATTTAAACAGCAGCAAAGAGGAATAGCCAAGACTGGCAAAGTTGCAGAGAACCAGATAATACAGTTTCTGAGGTCCCTGCTTTAAAATCTTGTGAGTTAATGGACATTTACATGAGTCCTCCTGCAGAAACTGTTTTAACCACACTAGTATCAACACATGGAAAATGCTGGTATTAGTGTTCTCCTCCCTTTTATTATTGCAGCCATAACTATGTTCTAAAGCTTGGCTCTGATGGCTGCTCTGCAGTTTGGTATTGGTCACCAAACAGGATGTTAACAGGTCCTTCAGCACAGTCAGTGCACGTTCCAACTCCAAAACATATTTTTGACTAAAGTCTCCTTTTCGGTATTTTTACCTCTGTGGTAGAAAGTACCAATGAGTTAGTTTTTCTTTTAAGGTTGTAATTCCTTATGACAACTTTGTAGATAACACTTAGATAACGCTAAATTTTGAAAATTTTAAGTAAGGGTTCTCTCAGAAATGGGAGTCTTATCTTACCTCAAGCCTATTCTATATCCCTTCCTAGAGTCATAGTCAAATGCCTTTTCAGCTAACTCATACTGAAGTTGCTTCATCTTCCCATAAAGAATACTACACACATCTTTTGGCCACATCACATGTAGGAACACGTGCCCCAGGCATTCGAAGTCCAGAATCTCAACCAGTGGACCACCAGGGAAGTCCCTTCAGTTCAGTTCAGTCGCTCAGTCGTGTCCAACTCTTTGCGACCCCATGAATCGCAGCACGCCAGGCCTCCCTGTCCATCACCAACCCCCGGAGTTCACTCAGACTCACTCCATCGAGTCGGTGATGCCATCCAGCCGTCTCATCCTCTGTCGTCCCCTTCTCCTCCTGCCCCCAATCCCTCCCAGCATCAGAGTCTTTTCCAATGAGTCAACTCTTCGCATGAGGTGGCCAAAGTACTGGAGTTTCAGCTTTAGCATCAGTCCTTCCAAAGAAATCGCACAGCTGATCTCCTTCAGAATGGATTGATTGGATCTCCTTGCAGTCCAAGGGACTCTCAAGAGTCTTCTCCAACACCACAGTTCAAAAGCATCAATTCTTCAGCACTCAGCCTTCGTCACAGTCCAACTCTCACATCCATACATGACCACAGGAAAAACCATAGCCTTGGCTAGACGGACCTTAGTCGGCAAAGTAATGTCTCTGCTTTTGAATATGCTGTCTAGGTTGGTCATAACTTTTCTTCCAAGGAATAAGTGTCTTTTAATTTCATGACTGCAGTCACCATCTGCAGTGATTTTGGAGCCCAAAAAAATAAAGTCTGACACTGTTTCCACTGTTTGCCCATCTATTTCCCATGAAGTGATGGGACCGGATGCCATGATCTTCGTTTTCTGAATGGTGAGCTTTAAGTCAACTTTTTCACTCTCCACTTTCACTTTCATCAAGAGGCTTTTTAGTTCCTCTTCACTTTCTGCCATAAGGCTGGTGTCACCTGAAGTCCCTACTACAGGCTTATATTAATCAACACATTCTTCTAAACAGTTCTTTAAGATCAGCATAACCATACTATAACCTGACAAGGAAATTATAAAAAAGGGTAATTATAAATAAGTCTCACTAATGAACATAGATCTTAGAAAACTAAAATATTAGCAAACCAAATCTACTAGTATATAAATAGGATAATATATCATGACTATACTAGGTTTATTCAACAAATACCTGGTTGATTTAAGGATAAAATCCAAACATTATATGATCATCTTAATGTTTAAAGAAGGAAGAAGGAGGAAAAAAGCTTTTACAGGCTAGAAATACAAGAGAACTCATTAGTCTCTCAGTGTATCTACAGAAAATAACTTGCTTCCACTCCTAGCTATATACCCAAGAGAAGTGGAAACATAAATCCACATAAAAACTGTACACCAATTTTGAAGCTACACTTTTCATAACAGCCAAAATGTGGGAACAACTCAAATATCCAGCTGATGAATGGAGAAAGTAAGTATAGGCTGTTTCTACAGTGGAATATTATTCAGCAATGAAAAGGAATGGTATGCATGCTACAACATGGATGAACCTCAGACATATTATGTTCAGTGCAAGAAGCCAATCACAAGAGGCCACATATTGTATGCCTCTTTTATATGAAGTGTTCACAGTAGGCAGATCCACTAGGCAGAAAGTAGATGAGTGGTTGTTGGGGTGAGGAGACTTAGAGTGGGGTGACACAATGGGGAGTGACTGCTAATGAGTACAGTGTTTGTTCATAAAGTGACCCAAATGTCCCAAAAATAGATATTAGTGATATCACCCAAATATGAAAATACTAAAACCCACTAAATTGTTTAGTCTAAAAGGGTGAATTTAATGATATGTAAATTATATCTCAGCAAAGTTATTATTAAAAAATATTCAATATTGTAATACTGAAATTTTTCCCTTTCTAGGAACGAGACAAGCAGGCTCACTGAAAGTTCTGGCCAGTGCAGTAAAACAAGAAAAAGGAAAAAAAAAAATTATGTAGAAAAGTAGGAAATTAGGTATAAGTAGAAAATTGGGAATTCTCTGGTGGTTCAGCGGTTGGGACTTTTGCTGCCAGCCGCCCAAGTTCAATCCTTGGTCAGGAAACTTGAGATCCAGCAGGACATGTAATGCAGTCCCCCAAAAAGTGTAAGAAAATTAAAGAAGGAGAAAACTCTTATTAGACAGGTGAAATGCTTTCTTTGCATAGGAAATCTAAAATGAGTGATGAAATGAGTAAAGGGAGTCAACTGTATGGTGAGATATGGAAAATAAATTTTTTCTGATGAGCATATTACAAGTGCTTAGGAAGCATCACTACAAACAAAGATAGTGGAGGTGATGGAATTCCAGATGAGCTGTTTCAAATCCTAAAAGATGATGCACTCAATATGCCAGCAAATTTGGAAAACTCAGCAGTGGCCACAGGACTGGAAAAGGTCAGTTTTCATTCTAATCCCAAAAAAAGGCAATGCCAAAGAATGTTCAAACTACCACACAATTGTACTCATCTCACACAGTAGCAAGGGAATGCTCAAAATTCTCCAAGTTAGGGTTCAACAGCACATGAATCAAGAAATTCCAGATATTCAAGCTGTATTTAGAAAAGGCAGAGGAACCAGAGATCAAATTGTCAACATCCATTGGACTATAGAAAAAGCAAGAGAATTCCAGAAAAACATCTACTTCTGCTTCACTGACTCTGCTAAAGCCTTTTTGTGGGTCACAACAAACTGTGGAAAATTCTTAAAGAGAAGGGAACACCAGACCACCTTACATGCCTCCTGAGAAATCTGTATGCAGGTCAAGAAGCAACAGTTAGAACCAGACGTGGAACAATGGACTGGTTCCAAAGTGGGAAAGGAGTACAGCAAGGATGCATATTGTCACCCAGCTTATTTTGTTTATATGCAGAGTACATCATACAAAATTCTGGGCTGGATGAAGCACAAGCTGGAATCAAGATTGCCAGGAGAAATATCAGTAACCCCAGATATGCAGATTAATGCCACCCTTATATCAGAAAGCAAAGCGGAACTAAAGAGCCTCTTGATGAAAGTGAAAGATATATCTAGTCAATCCTAAAGGAAATCAGTCTTGAATATTCATTGGAAGGACTGATACTGAAACTGAAGCTCCAATACTTGGCCACCTGATGTCAAAAGGAGCAAAAGAAGAAGGCAACAGAGGATGAAATGGTTAGATAAATAGCACCACCAACTCAGTGGACATGAATTTGAACAGACTCTGTGAGGTAGTGAAGGACAGAGAAGCCTGACATGCCACAGTCCATGGGTTACAAAGAATAGGAAACCACTTAGCAACTGAACAACAATATTCCATTGTATATATGTACCACATGTTCGTTATCCATTCCTCTGTCAATGAACATTTATGTTGCTTCCATGTCTTGGCTCTTGTAAACAGAACTGCAATGAATTCTGGGGTGCCTGTATCCTTTTGAACCATGGATTTCTCTGTATATATGCCCAGGGGTGGGATTGCTGGATCATATGATAACTATTTTTAGTTTCTTAAGGAACTTCCAGATTGTTCTCCACAGTGGCTGTACTATTTTATTTTACATTCCCACCCACAGTGTAGGAGGGCTCCCTTTTCTCCATACCCTCTCCAGCATTTATAGACTTTTTTATGATGGCCGTTCTGACTGGCATGAGGTGGTATTTCATTGTAGTTTTGATGTGCATTTTTCTAATAATTAGTAATGTTAACCATCTTTTTATACGTCTCTTGGCCATCTGCATGTCTTCTCTGGAGAAATGTCTGTTTAGGTCTTCTGCCCATTTTTTGACAGGGTCGTTTGTTTTTTGGATGTTGAGCCACATGAGTTGTTTGTAAATTTTGCAGACTAATCCCCTATCAGCTGGAGTGTTTGCAAAAATTTTCTCCCATTCCATGGGTTGTCTTTTTGTTTTGTTTGTGATTTCCTTCACTGTGCAAAAGCTTCCGAGTTTAATGAGGTCCCATTTGTTTATTTTGGTTTTATCTCCACAACTCTACTCAGAAAATGGCTCAGAAAAGATACTGCTGTGTTTTATGTCAAAGAGTGTTCTGCCTATGTTTTCCTCTAAGAGTTTTATCCAGTTTTCCCAGCACCATTTATTGAAGACACTGTCTTTTCTCCATTGTACAGTTTAGCCTCCTTTGTCGTGTTAGTCACTTAGTCGTGTCTGACTCTTTATGATCCCATGGGCTATAGATTACCAGGCTTCTCTGTCCATGAGATTCTCCAAGCAAGAATACTGGAGTGTATTGTCATTCCCTTCTTGAGGTAATCTTCCTGCCCCAGGGATTAAACCCAGGTCTCCCACATTGCAGGCAGATGCTTTACTGTCTGACCCACCTGAGAATGCCTTCTTGGTTGTAGATTTATTGACCATAGGTGTGTGAGTTTATTTCTTGGATTTATATCCTGTTCCATTGATCTATATTTCTGTTTTTGTGCCAGTACTATACTATTTTGATGACAGTTGCTATGTAGTATAAAGTTAGGGAATGTGATTCCTCCAGCTCCATTTTCCTTTCTTAAGATTGCTTTGCCTATTCAGGGTCTTTTGTGTCTCCTTACAAATTTTAAGGGTTTTTTTTTTACCTTGTTCTAGTTCTGTGGGAAATGCCTTTGTTGATTTGATAGGGATTGCATTGAATCTATAGATTGCCTTGGTCAGTATAGTCATTTTGATAGTATTGATTCTTACAATCGAAGAACATGGTAGGTCTTTCCAGCTGTTTGTGTCATCTTCAGTTTCTTTCATCAGCATCTATAGCTTTCAGTGTACAGGTCTTTTGTCTCCTCTGGTATGTTTATTCCAAGACCAGGCTAACATCACTTAACACTTGGACTTGAATATCACACTCTGGAGATAGTTGAGTCATTCAGGCTTAGGTCATGAACACAAAAGAATGGATAGCTGGGATAGCTTAATATTCACAGCTCCCAGCTATCCATTCTTTTGTGTTCATGACCTAAGCCTGAATGACTCAGTTATCTCCAGAGTGTGACATTCAAGTCCAAGTGTTAAGTGATGGCACTGACTGTGTCTCAGTGGAATTGTGCGGCCATTGAATCAGCAGCATGGCATTGTGCATAACTGTGATTTGTTCTTCTTTGTTTACTAATATATTCAGTTTCTGTCAGTCAGAAAGAACCTTCCTATATCCTGTCTGGACGTCCTCAAACTACCATCTATTCCATCTTCCTAGTCTCTCCTTGATTTCTTGAAATAATATCTACAGAAAATACCTCCATGTGTTCAGCCTCCCATTTGTTCCTTAATCTACTGTGATTCAGCTGTGGCATTTATGGTTGGTGTAAAAGTGCCCTCTCAAACATTCAGTGGCCCACAGAAGCCATCTATTAGCCTTCTTTTTCCTTATTGTCTTATTGATCGCCCTATTCTTGGAAGTCTATCTTCCCTTCCTTCTATCCATCTTTCTTTCTCTTCATCTTTTACTGACTTCATACCACCCACTTCCACATCATAAATATTCATGTTCTCCATCCTCCATAGCCCTCTTCTGTATCTGTCCTTGCTTGCCCTCATAATATTGTTCATCCAGTAAGCAAACATAAAGGAGCACTAACCACATTGCTTTAACATACGCCAATGAGCTACAGATCTATTCTAAGCTCTTAACTGTTTCCTGAGCTTTATATCCAAATTGCCAACTTTCATTTGTTCACCTTGGTTTGGATCTCTCCCACACATTGTATCAGCACATACAGAAGAACAAGATGTACCGTCTACTCCAAAACTTGTTATTCCTCCTGTATTCCTTATTGTGATAACTCATGGAAATTCAGAAATGCAAGATTTACCTAATTACTGGTTTTACTGCTCAGAAGGGTTTTAAATTTTGGTTCCATCTCTCCCTTTTATAGCTATTTATTTAAGTTTAGGCTTGAAAGGAGATGTGAGTTTATATCATGTCTTCACAGCCAGGATATAGTTTTGCTTATCCAAGCCAACTTTTATTAACACTTGCAATATTCGGACAAGTGTTTCAAGAGGTTTAGGTTAAATTTTTTGGAGGAGAAATTTTGTGCAAAGAAAATCACATTTTGTATTTATGGTTTAATTTCCATTCTTAAAAACTATAGTGATTTTTTTTTTTTGCCATAAGAATGTACATTCAAGGGTAAAAATATAATGCATGTTATTTTAGCAGTTGGTTTTATAGAGTCTTAAAAATAACCTAAGATTAGACATTTTTTGTATGTCGTTTGGCAGAATCAGGTCCTCACTTTTTCCTACATACCCTATACATGAAGGGGATAGAAGAGAAAGAAACTGGCAGCATTAACTAGCTCCACTATGTGCCAAATGCTCTCTGGCTAGGGACAGTACTCAATAAATCCTTCAACCCAATAATGTAGCTTGTTATACTCCAGTTTTCAGAGGAAGAACACTGAAGTATTACAGTCTAAATGTGGAAACTAAAGCTTCACAGAGTTAAATAATTTGTCTCACTTGCTGAGAAATGGAAGAACTGAGCGTAACTTCATTAGTCTGATTTCTTTCTTTTCACAACAGTCAGGCTACACACTTTTCAGCTCACCCCTACAGTGTTCCTTCTCCCAGCAGAAATGGAAGGATGGGTAGAATATATTCTGCAGCCCACATCAGCAGAAACCGACTCTCATCACCATTATGGCTCCACATGTCCATAAACCATAGGAGTCAGATGCCTTCAAGATGAAAACCAGATTGCCTGAGTGTTTGGGGAGCAGACATGATGAAAGTCACTGCAGAGGCATCAGGGCCAGAATTCATCTTGGCCTCTTGCCTGCCAGGGAGAACTGGATGAATCCCACCCTCCCCTGGGACTAGGTTCTTATCTTTAAAAAAGACCACTGTTGACAACCCAGGTGTTTTTCTCTAGCATTCTGGATGTGTCATTCCCACTTTGGGATGAACCACCACAGCCATAGCCTCCAGAACTGCTCTTTCCCTGTAATTTTCCTCCTGCCAACTCTGAAACCTACACTTAGCGTGAGGTTTGTGAGATGATTACACATATGGTAGTTTTAACGTTTGCTGGAAATGGGATTCTTTTCTACTGATACACTGTCTGAAGGCAATGGCTATAAATCAGAGCAACCACAATATTTACAAAGGTATTTTGTGAAAAAGAAGACTTTGGCAACCGGTTAAGCCATCACTCATGGGGGATAAAGTGAAGCTCTCTTGCAGTTTAATAAATCAAAACATAGTGTGTTTGTCCATGGCCTCATTTTTTCCCCATTACTGGTGGGTGATATCATCTTTTTCATTTCCATTAGAATCTTTCAGCATCTGAGAGTAGGAAAAAATTAATGCTAACTTCATTTATTCCACTTTTTAAACAAATTTAATTTTAATTCTAGCAGATTTCTAAGTGCAATTTTCAAACTCTCCTAGGGTTTATGGAATTTTTATGAATAGTATTCTGGAAATAACTGACTTTTCTGTATGTGCAAGATATTGTTTTTGAATTAAGTTCTTTTCTCAATTTGCCCAGATGAAACTCTGATCTTAAAAAGAATAAAACTAAACTCCTCCCTCCAAATTACAGCAGAAGAGTAGATTTAGAAATTGCTAAAACAATGTGTAACAAAGACTAAAATATCCATGATCATACCCTGTTGACACAACTAATGCATAAATAATAGTATTTTTAAACACAGTGCTCATCTTTACTCTGCATTTCTCTGCCAGAGTGAAAAGTGTGAATGTGGCCACTCACATGCATATAGGTATTGAAAGCAAACAGGTGTTATTGCTTTAAAAACTCAAGACTCCACCTTCTGATAGCCTGATCTTTTCTTCAGTCCCTAACTTTAATATCATCTTTTCCAAGAAACTGTCTCTCTTTTCCACAGTTCACCCATAGTAGCACACTAGCTTTACTACTTTTCCAGGACTGATTAACTCTGTTTTATATTATAAATAATGGTTTCCATACATTTTCCCCAAATGTATATAAATTCTTTCAGGACTTATACACATGTGTGCTGCTAATTAAGTCATTTACTTTTTTTTTTCTTTACTGTGTGCATCTTCAGCTCATTGCTAAAATCTGTAAAAAAAAAAAAAAAAAAAGGATGACAAAGGTCTTACTTACACTTGATTAGAATCAGTTCTTGTGACTGTGTAGATGACAATAAACTGTGGAAAATTCTGAAAGAGATGGGAATACCAGACCACCTGACCTGCCTCTTGAGAAACCTATATGCAGGTCAGGAAGCAACAGTTAGAACTGGACATGGAACAACACACTGGGTCCAAATGGGAAAAGGAGTATGTCAAGGCTGTATGTTCTCACCCTGCTTATTTAACTTCTGTGCAGAGTACATCATGGGCTGGATGAAGCACAAGCTGGAATCAAGATTGCCGGGAGAAATACCAATAACCTCAGATATGCAGATGACACCACCATTAAGGCAGAAAGTGAAGAAGAACTAAAGAGCCTCTTGATGAAAGTGAAAGAGGAGAGTGAAAAAGTTGGCTTAAAGCTCAACATTCAGAAAACGAAGATCATGGCATCTGGTCCCATCACTGCATGGGAAATAGATGGGGAAACAGTGGAAACAGTGTCAGACTTTATTTTGGGGGGCTCCAAAATCACTGCAGATGGTGATTGCAGCCATGAAATTAAAAGATGCTTACTCCTTGGAAGGAAAGTTATGACCAACCTAGATAGTATATTCAAAAGCAGAGACATTACTTTGCCAGCAAAGGTCCGTCTAGTCAAGTCTATGGTTTTTCCAGTGGTCATGTATGGATGTGAGAGTTGGACTGTGAAGAAGGCTGAGTGCTGAAGAATTGATGCTTTTGAACTGTGGTGTTGGAGAAGACTCTTGAGAGTCCCTTGGACTGCAAGGAGATCCAACCAGTCCATTCTAAAGGAGATCAGTCCAGGGTGTTCTTTGGAAGGACTGATACTAAACCTGAAACTCCAATACTTTGGCCACCTCATGGGAAGAGTTGACTCACTGGAAAAGACTCTGATGCTAGGAGGGATTGGGGGCAGGAGGAGAAGGGGATGACAGAGGATGAGATGGCTGGATGGCATCACTGACTCGATGGACATGAGTTCGGGTGAACTCTGAGAGTTGGTGATATACAGGGAGGCCTGGCGTGCTGCAGTTCATGGGGTCACAAAGAGTCGGACACAACTTAGCGACTGGACTGACTGAACTTAGTACTAAGTTCAATTCAGTTCAGTCGCTCAGTCATATCCAAGTCTTTTCGACTCCATGGTCTGCAGTATGCCACGCTTCCTTGTCCATCACCAACTCCCAGAGCTTAGCCAAACTCTTGTCCATTGAGTTGGTGATGCTATCCAACCATCTCATCTTCTGTCACCCCCTTCTCCTCCCACCTTCAATCATTCCCAGCATCAGGGTCTTTTCAAATGAGTCAGTTCTTAACATCAGGTGGCCACAGTATTGGAGTTTTAACTTCAGCATCAGTCCTTCCAGTGAATATTCTGGACTGAATTCGCTTAAGATGGACTGGTTGGATCTCAAGAGTCTTCTCCAACACCACAGTTCAAAACCATCAACTCTTCAGCTCTCAACTTGCTTTATAGTCCAACTCGCACATCCATACACAACTACTGAAAAAAACATCTATTGATTAGACAGACCTTTGTTGCCAAAGTAATGTCTCTGCTTTTTAATATGATGTCTAGGAGAAGGCAATGGCAACCCACTCCAGTATTCTTGCCTGGAAGATCCCATGGACAGGGGAGCCTGGTAGGCTGTAGTCCATGGGGTCGCTAGGAGTGGGGCACGACTGAGCGACTTCACTTTCACTTTTCACTTTCATGCATTGGAGAAGGAAATGGCAACCCACTCCAGTGTTCTTGCCTGGAGAATCCCAGGGACGGGGGAGCCTGGTGGGCTGCCATCTCTGGGGTCGCACAGAGTTGGACACAACTGAAGTGACTTAGCAGCAGCACCAGCAGCTAGGTTGATCATAGCCTTCCTTCCAAGGAGCAAGCCTCTTTTAATTTCATGGCTGCTGTCACCATCTGCAGTGATTTTGAAGCCCAAAAGAATAAAGTCTGTCACTGTTTCCTTTGTTTCCCCATATATTTGCCATGAAGTGATTGGACTGGATGTCATGATCTTAGTTTTCTGAATGTTGAGTTTAAGCCAACTTTTTCACTCTCCTCTTTCACTTTCACCAAGAGGCTCTTTAGCTTCTTCATTTTCTGCCATAAGGGTGGTGTCATCTGCATATCTGAGGTTATTGATATTTCTCCCGACAATCTTGATTCTAGCTTGTGCTTCATGTAGTCTGGCATTTTGCATGATGTACTCTGCATATAAGTTAAATAAACAGGATGACAATATGCAGCCTTGACATGCTCCTTTCCCTATTTGAAACCAGTCTGTTGTTCCATGTCTGGTTCTAACTGTTGCTAACCCGCATACAGGTTTCTCAGGAGGCAGGTCAGGTGATCTGGTGTTCCTATCTCTTTCAGAATTTTCCACAGTTTGTTGTGATCCACATAGTCAAAGGCTTTGGCATAGTCAATAAAGCAGAAATAGATGTCTTTCTGGAACTCTCTTGCCTTTTTGATGATCCAACAGATGTTGGCAATTTGATCTCTGGTTCCTCTGCCTTTTCTAAATCCAGCTTAAATATCTGGAAGTTCATGGTTCACATACTGTTGAAGCCTGGCTTGGAGAATTTTGAGCATTACTTTGCTAGTGTGTGAAATGAGAGCAGTTGTATGGTAGTTTGGACATTCTTTGGCATTGCCTTTCTTTGGGATTGGAATGAAAACTGACCTTTTCCAGTCCTGTGGCCATTGCTGAGTTTTCCAAATTTGCTGGCATATTGAGTGCAACACTTTCACTGCATCATCTTTTAGGATTTGAAATAGCCCAATTGGAATTCCATCACCTCTATTAGCTTTGTTCGTAGTGATGTTTCCTAAGGCCCGCTTGTCTTCTGCATTCAAATGGGTATATCTTTCCTTATCTCCTGTGCCTTTTGCTTCTCTTCTTTTCTCAGCTTTTTGCAAGACCTCCTCAGACAACTGTTTTGCCTTTTTGCATTTCTTTTTCTTGGGGATGATCTTGATCCCTGCCTCCTGTATAATGGCATGAACCTCCGTTCATAGTTCATCAGGCACTCTATCAGATCTAGTCCCTTAAATCTATTTCTCACTTCCACTGTATAATCGTAAGGGATTTGATTTAGGTCATACCTGAATGGTCTGTTGCTTTTCCCTACTCTCTTCAGTTTGAGTCTGAATTTAGTAATAAGGAGTTCATGATCTGAGCCACAGTCAGCTCCCAGTCTTGTTTTTGCTGACTGTATAGAGCTTCTTCATCTTTGGCTGCAAAGAATATAATCAGATTTTGGTTTTGACCATCTGGTGACGTCCATGTGTAGAGTCTTCTCTTCTGTTGTTAGAAGACGATGTTTGCTATGACCAGTGTGTTCTCTTGGAAAAACTCTGTTAGCCTTTGCCCTGCTTCATTTTGTACTCAAGGCCTAATTTGCCTGTTACTCCAGGTTATCTCTTGACTTCCTACTTTTGCATTCCTGTCGCCTGTAATGAAAAGGACATTTCTTTTAGGTGTTAGTCCTAGAAGGTCTTGTAGGTCTTCATAGAACTGTTCAATTTCAGCTTCTTCAACATTACTGATCAGGCAATAGGCTTGGATTACCATGATATTGAATGGTTTGCCTTGGAAATGAACAGAGATCATTTTGTTGTTTTTGATATTGCATCCAAGTATGGCATTTCAGACTCTTTTGTTACCTATGATGGCTACTCCATTTCTTCTAAGGGATTCCTGCTCACAGTAGTCGATATAATGGTCATCTGAGTTAAATTCACCCATTCCAGTTCATTTTAGTTCACTGATTCCTAAAATGTTGATGTTCACTCTTGCCATCTCTTGTTTGACCAAGTCCAATTTACCTTGATTCATGAACCTAACATTCCACGTTCCTATGCAGTCCATCACCAGTCACATCCACAACTGGGTGTTGTTTTTGCTTTGGCTCCATCTCTTCATTCTTTCTGGAGTTATTTCTCCACCAATTTCCAGTAACATATTGGGTACCTACTGACCTGGGGAGTTCATCTTTCAGTGTCCTATCTTTTTGCCTTTTCATACTGTCCATGGGGTTCTCAAGGCTAGAATACTGAAGTAGATTGCCGTTCCCTTCTCCAGTGGACTATGTTTTGTCAGAGCTCTCCACCATGACCCGTCCATCTTGGGTGGCCCTACATAGCATGGCTCATAGTTTCACTGAGTTAGAAAAGACTGTGGTCCATGTGATCAGTTTGGTTAGTTTTCTGTGATTGTGGTTTTCATTCTGTCAGCCCTCTAATGGAGAAGCATAAGAGGCTTATGGAAACTTTCTGTTGGGAGAGACTGACTGAAGGGGAAACTGCATGGGACCTTTTGAAGGAGGTCCATTATCCTCATTACCTCCACCATAGTTTGACCTCAGGTCAAACAACAGGGAGGGAACACAGCCCTGCCCATCAACAGAAAATTGGATTAAAGATTTTCTCAGCATGGCCCCGCCCATCAGAACAAGACCCAGTTTCCCCCACCTGTCAGAGCCTATTCAAACTCATGTCCATTGAGTCGGTGATGCCATCAAACCATCTCATCCTCTGTCATCCCCTTCTCCTCCCACCTTCAATCTTTCCCAGCATCAGGGTCTTTTCAAATGTGTCAGCTCTTCACATCAGTTGGCCAAAGTAATGTAGTTTCAGCTTCACCATCAGTCCTTCCAATGAATATTCAGGACTAATTTCCCTTAGGATGGACAGATTGGATCTCCTTGCAGTCCAAGGGACTCTCAAGAGCCTCCTCCAGCACCACAGTTCAAAAGCATCAATTCTTTGGCGCTCAGCTTTCTTTATAGTCCAACTCTCACATCCATACATGACTGCTGGAAAAACCATACCCTTGACTAGATGGACCTTTGTTGGCAGAGTAATGTCTCTGCTTTTTAACATGCTGTCTAGGTTGGTCATAGCTTTTCTTCCAAGGAGTAAGTGTCTTTTAATTTCATGGCTACAGTCACCATCTGCAGTGATTTTGGAGCCTAAAAAATAAAAATCTGTCACTGTTTCCATTATTTCCCCATCTATTTACCATGAAGTGATGCAAAGGGATGCCATGATCTTAGTTTTCTGAATGTTGAGTTATAAGCCAACTTTTTCACTCTCCTCTTTCACTTTCATCAAGAGGCTGTTTAGTGCTTCTTTGCTTTCTTCCATAAGGGTGGTGTCATCTGCATATCTGATGTTTTTTGCTTTTAAAACTAATTTCAAGCAGGCTTTAGTGAAACAAACAATATTTTCACTATGAAATCACCAGTACGGTAGCAGGAGGAGCCATGCCGTCATCTATTTATGGTGGCATGCCATTTGGTATCTGTGATTCAGAGAAGTGAAAGTAAATTTTAAGTGTTTTCATGCTGAAAATGGTTTATTTATGTCTTTTGAAGGGAGAATTAGCAATGATCAAGCACTTAGCAATGATCATGTTTTCTGTCTACAATTTGATGGCTCCCCTTAGTTCAGTTTATTTAATACAATTTTTAAAGGTTACTTTCCATTTATAGTTATTACAAAATATTGGTTATATTCTCCATGTTGTCCAGTATGTCCTTGAGCCAATCTTACTTACATCCAAAAGTTCGTACTTCCCACCCCCCACCCCTGTATTACCCCCTTCCCCCACCCTCACTGGTGACCCCTCATTTGTTCTCTGCTTCTGTGAGTCTGCTTCTTTTTGGTTATATTCAATAGTCTGTTATTATTGTTTAGATTCTACATGTAAGTGATGTTATATAGTATTTGTCTTTCTCTGTCTGATTTCTTTCACTTAGTGTAATGCCTTCCAGCTCCATCCATCTTACTGCAGTTTCTTGAACCATCACAAGACCTATGCAAGCATTATGCGCCGTGTCAAATAGGAATAAAAGACTAAATCAAACCACTGTAATTAATCTTGCTTCCTCATATTTTCTCAGAGACTCTTTTTCAGCACCCCATTGCCCCTCCCCAGTACCATCTTGGCCAATTTCATGACTGTAACACACAACTGGATGCTAGTTCCTTCTAAACAAGCTGCTAGCGGTGACTCCTAGCATGCATCTGCTTTGTTCCAATTACTCTTTGCCTCTCAAAATCACATGAGGGTCTTGCCTAAGTGTGTGTTTCACATGCTTTTGGCACAGAGTTAGGTGCTCAGCATTTTATTTTTCGGTTTCTGTTTGTTTTAACCAACTAGTCATATTGTTTACCAGGCACTTATGTGCCAGGAATTACAGTAGTTGCTTCTGTCTTGGACCAAGTGTCTTTCCTGAAGTCCTTCAGATTTTATACTAAAACATCTATCTAAGAACTTCTCTGTATTTACTTTCTTATTTAAAGCTTTGTTTTTCAATCATTCTCCTATAATTCTCAGTTTCACTAAATTACTTTGGTTTCCTTTAGCTTTTTTACTTGTAAGTCATGTGCCTTCAATGAATTCAACAAATGTTTGTTAAGCCTACTGTATGCCTTGATACATACCCTCTTGCAATGAATGCAGCCATCAGTGTCAACATCTGACCTGAAGTTTTATGGGGGTGTCCATCGTATTCTGTGGAATGGTCCTAACACCATACTTATAGTATGTAGCAATGAGTGACTGGTAGAACATGGTGGTAGAGGGTGGACATCAGTTGTTTGGTGCCCAGTAACTTCCCTTCCTTCTGCTAAAAGCATTTCCCTCCTTTGAGGAAATTTTCCCTCATGGGCTGACACACCCTTGAAAATTATTCCCAATGGAATACTGCACAGCTATTAAATACTACCCAGCAATTAAATATACAATGGAATACTACACAGCGACCCCAGATAGAAACCCTATCTTCACTGAGAAAGCTCTTCAATACACATTGTTGAGTGAAGAAATGAGAAAACAATATGGTGTAATATGATTTTATTCACTAAATTGTCTCTATTGAGGTATTTTTCACTGAGATGTAATTTCATATCTTCTGTGGGTCTATAGAGAACTGTAATATGGGAAGAGATCTGCAAGATACCTGGGGACAGAGGGGTGGAGACTAGAATTGGGGTTATGTCAAAGAAGACTTTAACTTAGCTTTTAGCATTTTATATATATAATATTTTATTTATTTATTTATTTTATTTATTTATTTTTTTTATGGCTGCACTGGGTCTTTGTTGCTGCAGACAGACTTTCTTTAGTTGTGGCGAATGGGTGCTACTCCTTGCTGGGGTGCGCCAGCTTCTCAGTGTGATGATTTCTCTTGTGGAACAGAGACTGTAGGTGAGCAGATTTCAGTAGTTGTAGCACATGGGGTTAGTTGCACCACAGCATGTGGGACTTTCCTGGATCAGGGATCACACCTATATCCCCTGCTACGGTGGGCAGATTCTTAACCACTGGACCACCAAGAAAGTTCCTTTAACCATTTAATTTTCATAGTGAGAATGCACATGTTAATTATTTGTATAAAGAGAAATGAAAATGTGGTATTTCTCACCAAAAAGAAAGCAAGTGGAGACTTCAATATGTCAGGAACTTCCCTGGTGGTTAAGATTACACAATTCCACTGCTGGCGGCACAGGTTCCATCTCTGGTCAGAGAACTAAGATCCTACATGCCTCACAGCTCAGCCAAAAAGAAAAGGAAAGTAAATATGGCAGGCTAAGATGACCATGTATACCCTTTCCCACCATTTTAATTGTTCAGAAATTCTGGATTAAGTACAACATGTCTTAAGTATTATAGTCAAGCTCAAAAGAAAGAGGTAGAAATGTCCCAAGAGCCATAAATAAGGAGACAAATCAAAGCAAGAACAGGAGCTAGTGCTGGGTAGAACACAGATTTGGGCCCTGGGTCTGGAAGACAGCCTAGACCGTATCAGATACTAGGGTAAATCCTCCTCCCAGAGCTGGGGCCTCAAGGATTTCTGTTGGTTGACAGAGGAAGAGGAAAACTGCCAGCCAGGCCAAAGAAACTGCAGGGAACTTAGGTGGAGAAACTCACGTCTCCAGATTCCTGGCATAGATATATACTGGATCTCAGTTTACACTGCTTGTGTGGTTTAGGTAGAAGCCCAGGTCTGGAAAGGAATATAAATTGTACATACAGGGACTTCTCCGAGCTCTGGGAAAAGCCACCTTGAAACTGCCAAAGAGGGAAATTCTCACACAATTTCACAGAACTGTCACAGAAAAATATGACCCCAGATGAAAGAGTGTTAGTCACTCAGTCACGTCCAACTCTTTGCAACCCCATGGACTTGTAGCCTGCCAAGCTCCTCTGTCCATGGAATTCTCCAGGCAAAAATACTGGAATGGGGAGCCATTCCATTCTCCAGGGTATCTTCCCAACCCAGGGATCAAACCCAGGTCTCCTGCTTTGCAGGCAGATTCTCTACCATCTGAGCCACCAGGGAAGCTTGTAGATGAAGCAAGTATACATTTAAAACATTATGCATTAATTGCATAAAGCAAACTTCTATAAGTGAGAATTATAAAACAATCTAGACAAAAACTAGTCAATCTAGACAAAAAAAGTACAAGGTTAAAGATACCAAAGAAGTACCTAAAATATAAACCTAATTTAGAAATAAGGGACAGTTTCTTAAAATTTATTATTTTTGGTCGCACTGGCTCTTTGTTGCTGCATGTGGGCTTTCTCTAGTTATGGTGAGCGGGAGCTACTCTCGGCTGTGGTGTGCAGGCTTCTACTGCAGTGGCTTTTCTTGTTGGGGAGCACAGGCTCTTGGAGAGCTGTTGTCATACCCGGGTTCAGTAATTGCGGTTCTCAGGCCCTAGAGTGCGGGCTTGGGCTCAGAAGTTATGGCACATGGGCTTAGTTGCTCCACGTCATGTGGTATCTTCCTAGACCAGGTGATCCTTGCAATGGCAGGCAGATTCCTATCCGCTGTGCCAACCAGGCAAGCCCCAGAGCAATTTTTTTTTTTTTTTACAAAAACCTATTGGAAAAAGAAACAAATTTACGTTTATACATTTTTTTCTTTTTTTTTAATACATTTTTTCAATGTCATTTGAATTTTTAAAATTTAGAAACCAGTGGATAAATGAAACAACAGGTTAAATATTAGTAAAAAGAAAATTAGAAGATGTATTTGAAGAAGTCAGACAAAGAACTTCTAGAAAGATATTTAGATGGAACATAAATGAGTTCAGTTAAGCATAGAATTAGGTGGTTTAATGTAATCCAATAAGAGTACCAGAAAGATAGAATGAAATAGATGCTGTATTTAAAATAAAAGAATGTTGTTTTGTCAGATATCCTCAGGTATTTGTCCCAGTGCAGAAAAATTTGAATGACAGGATCCTATGTGAAAATATGGACTAGATTTAAAGGGACAATTAAAACTTCATACATGAATGTATCATCTCAGAATTTATAAAGGACATAAAAAAGTGGGGGGTGGGGTGAGAGGGAAACAGCCAAACTCTTAAGTGGCTATCCCATTTTATATCTCACCAACAATGTCTGAGGTCTGCATTTGTCACATTCTCACCAACATTTGTCTTTTTATTGTTTGTCTTTTATACTATAGATATTCTAGTGGATCTGAAGTGGTTCTGTATTCTTTTAAAGTAGATTTCAAATTAAGCATCCTGCAAATCTATTTTTTACACTAAAGTATTACATTCAAGCTATTTATGATAGTTCAAATTGTTGTAGAATGCCTTTTTAAACTATCTTACAAAGTCTAGTTATAATTTAAATAGAAAATAATATGTTCACATTTCCTCTTTTTTCAGTCTTTTATAGTCTTCATCCAGTCTTTGATTATAATATTTTTAATGTGTTTTAAATAGTGTATTTTTCTGATAAACACAAACCAGACAGTATTACCATCACTACCCACCCTGCCACCCCACCCTCAGTACCCACCCAAAAGAAAAGACTGATTATATTTTTGCCTCAAGAACTTAAAGATTGGTTACTTAGGGAAAGCATGAGGTAATAATCACCTTCCTCTTATAAATAGTTAAATGATTTCAGACATCCATAATCATGTTTGCATAAATCAGGGTCTGCAGGCCAGTCATTTAGGAGCATCTTACCTGAACCTCCCTGGTGGCTTAGAGGATAAAGCATCCACCTGCAATGCGGGAGACCTGGGTTCAATCCCTGAGTTGGGAAGATCTGGAGAAAGGAAATGGCAACCCACTCCAGTACTCTTGCCTGGAAAATCCCATAGACGGAGGAGCCTGGTAGGCTGCAAAGAGTGAGGTCGCAAAGAGTTGGACACTTCACTTCACTTCACTTCCCTGAACATTATTATCACTTTCAGGTAGAAGGGTGTGGCAGAAAAGCCCAGCTATTTGCAAGTGCTCTTGGAAGAAACAGGAGGGCCCTGCTTAGGCAAGTTCACTAGTAGTATTTCAGTGGAGGCTTTCAGCTACTCAGTTCTATTAGTAGGACAAATTGTTTTAATTGTTTTAAGATTTTTTTTTTTAACTCCAACTGTCATTTCTTCTCATTTCTTGCTTTGTAAGAGGCAGTAAACCACATCTGATTAGTATTCACTGCTTTTGGCACTTATAAATAAAGGACCCTCTTTCTGTTGCAAATGTATAAATACTGTGCTTACAGTTTTTGATATTTAAAACAGGATGGAATTTACCTTTATATGAGGCTGAAGTATGACCTTTAGGAAAATGGAATCTGTCCTTAGACTGTCTTGTCTTTAAAAAAAAAAAAAAACTTGACTGTGTTGGCTCACATCCTCTGTTTCCATTTTCTCTTGTTGCTCGGCCACGTAACCCACCTTGGACTGTTGTTGGGCAAGCCTCTGGGGTCCTGGAGCCTGAGTTCCCCTCCAGACCTTCATCATGATGTCTTTCTGTTCTCAAATAAAGATAAGTTTATAAAGGCCTTTTCCATTTCTTTGGTCAGCCTTAGCCTCTGGAAATTAGTATGTTTCTTCGAGTATTATTTAAATGTGCAAATTGGCTGAACTTTAATATAAGGAGATTAGGAAAGATAAGTACAAAGTTTACAAACATTCAGGACTTCCCTGGTGGTCCAGTAGTTGAGAATCTACCTGCCAATACAGGGGACACGGGTTCTATCCCTGGTCCAGGAAGATTCCACGTGCTGCGGGGCAACTAAGCCCATGCAGTACAACTACTGAGCCCACGCTCTAGAGCCCGTGCTCGGCAAGAAAAGGCACTGCCATGAGAAGCCTGGGCACCACAGCTAGAGAGCAGCCCCGCTTGCCACAACTAGAGAAAGCCCACGCACAGCAACAGAGCTCCAGTGCAGCCAGAAAGAAAGTTTACAAACATTCAAAGAAATGTTTTTATGAGTAAAATTTTCATGTAACAAAAAAATTTTAAGCTGCAGCTTTTGGCCCACTTATCTCAAATGTGGTTCAACTAATTCCAGTTTAACAAAGTCACGTGGACCATATTTTCAGAATAGAGAAGTGTTAAGCAATTGAACTGTTATATAAATGAGCCAAGAAAAAGTCAACAGTGAAATCTCCATATTTTCAGACACCTTTAAGCCTTTCCACATATTTACCGAGAGAATGGGAATGCAGTGAAAACATTAGTTAGAGGACACAAAAAAATAATAAAAATTTATTGTGCATAAGATAAGACCTTCAAGGAAAAAGAAATCCAGAAAATACCTATCAAAAGATGGGCCCTTGGGGACTTTCCTGGCAGTCCAGTGGTTAGGACTCCATGCTTCCACTGCAGAGGGTGTGGATTTGATCTCTGGTCAGAGAATAAGATCCCACATTGCAGTGCAGCATGGCCGGGGAAAAAAATGCACCTTTGGTTATCAGTAGTGACCCAAAAAAAGCCATATTCAGTTCAGTTCAGTCGCTCAGTCATGTCCGACTCTTAGCGACCCCATGAATCGCAGCACGCCAGGCCTCCCTGTTCATTCTCAAAACAGTATTTCAGATACCTCAACATCAAGAAAGGCTTGCAGATTGTTAGCCTTAATTCAGGATGATCAGGTAAAAGAAAATAGGTTTTATGTTCTTGGTCCCAAATCCTAGAATATCTGTACATATTTCATGCAGTTAGGGTTGGCTCTTCAAGACAGAAATGATAGAGCTGGAGAAGACCCAAAAAAAGATAGCAAAGTAATTGAGATGGCTCCTGGGCTTCTGGATGAGAAAAAGAACAAGCATTCTCCACCCTGGATGGCAGAGGCAGAGGGGAAGCTTTTCTGTGTTTACTTGCTTATTGTCTGTCTTCACTGGGTTGTATACTTCATGGGCTGAGGGGAGCTATCTTTTGTATTTTAATTTTTTGTTGAAATATATAGATACAGGAAAGGGCACACATGTCATAAATGCACAGTTGGATGATTTTTCACAAAATTACAGAACCATTCACTGGAAGAGGAACCAGAGCAGGAGCAGCCCCCAGGGCCCACCCACCTGCCACAGGTACTACAAGACGGGGTTGGTGCTTGTCACTGCATACACTATCCCTGAGGTCCATCCATGTGGAGTGTAACTGGTGATCATTCATTTCACAGCCCTTGAGCCTTCTGTCACATGGATGAGCCACAAAGCATTTACCCAGGGTTCTGTCCCTGGCCCTCTCCAGGTCCTGGCAGTTGTAAACAGTGCTGCTGTGTGCATGCCTTTTGGTGATACAGGTACATGTTTATGTTGGGTATAATTGGTGAATCTTAGGGTAGATGTATGTTCAGCTTTTGGAGGTGTTGTCAAAATAACTGTGCCCATTTACACTCTCACCCACAGGGTGTGAGGGTAACAGTTGCTTGTATCAGTTTCAACACTGGTTTTGTCAGTTGTTTGTAGCCATTCAGGTGTGTATGTTGTGGTATTCCATTTGTAGTTTTTATTTTTACTTTCC
Organism: Capra hircus; assembly: GCF_001704415.2. NCBI lineage: Eukaryota > Metazoa > Chordata > Mammalia > Artiodactyla > Bovidae > Capra > Capra hircus. The sequence continues at coordinate 83,940,780 of NC_030815.1, forward strand.
TGATGCTCAGTGTTATTTTGTTCCAGGACATACCCAGCATTTAACAAAGTACCCAGTGTTTTGATTGGAGCTCTTTCAACAGGGACAGAAATGTAAATTCACATTTGCTTAACAAAAAGGAAAGTTTGTAGCAGAGAGCTGGAGTAGTTCAGACAATTAAAGAAAGGGTAGCCTGCATGTGGGGATCACATCAAGATAGAGGATTTTCCCTCCTGTTGTGAGGCCCTCATTTCTGCACGATTCTCTGCTGGTTGTCTATCAGGGCAACACACAGGCCTCCCACAGCCTGGAAGAGGCTGCCCACTGAATAGCCCCTGCTGGAAAAGGTTTTGTCCTCCCAGCATCTGCCATTTGGCCCAGGGTACATTATATGCTGTTCGTGAGGAGCTAATAGTCTGTGATGACCTGAGCCAATCCTATGAAAGGGACAGGTCTGTTGCCAGAGTAAGGGTAATAAGAAAGCTTGCCAGGCAAAGAAAAACAGGTCTGACAGTCCACAATAGTTCTACACAATAGCCACGCTGCAAATCATTTTGAGTGATGAATTAGTCAATCCAAGTTCATCACGTGTGTACGTCTCATTGTGTGTGAGAGGATGAATTTGAAATACTTTTACTTAAGAATTTCTCTAGTAAAATAAAGCAGTTTCAGGACAAAGCAGCAAAGAAAATCCTCTGCCCTCAATCAATTCAAGAGCTAGTCCATGCTGAAAATTTGAATTATTATAAGATGCATTTTGCCAGTTCATGGATGGTCTGTAGACAGATGCATATGTGAAAGCATTTTCATGTTTGCTCCTCTCTTATTACCTGGTTTGCATCTCAAGTCAAGCCCAGGATCAGCTGACCCCTTCTTCTGGCCTGGTGCTAAGGGCGCTGCCAGATGGCAAGACGTGTTACTCTAAGACCCAAAGAACAACTGTGCATTTTCTCTTAAGAGTCTTTAGGTAAAAAAAATGGGAGCCCCTTATTAGAATAAGCCTAATACTTAAACCCATGGCAGAACATAAGAAGGTGTATATAGAATAAGGATCTAGGTGAATTTTCCTACCTCTCACAGAAATGTCATGTGGGATCCTGAGTGGGAATTCTGAAACAGAAAACAGATGTTAAGTAAAAACTAAGATAGCTAAATAAAATACAGACTTCAGTTATAAAAGTGATATCTCAATATTGGTGCATTGATTGTAACAAATATACCACACCAATATTAGATGCTAATAATATAGGAACTTTGTACTATCCTTCCAATTTTTCTGTCAATCTAGAACTGTTCTAAAAAATTATTTGTTTTAAATTCAGTAGAGGGGCTTGAAAGGAGCCCATGTACAGGGAGGGAATTGTTGGTCCCTGAAGCATAAGCCTTATTGGTTTCAAGGTGAGTCTACTCTCAGCTGGACCGAGGGTCACCTGAAATTTGCTTCAAGAAAGGCATTGGAGTTAGGAAGCCAGCTCAGCTTAGCTTCTTTACTTTGGGCTCAGGGTCACTGGAACAGCCTTGCAAATCTCTGAGCCTTTTTCCCCTTATTTTCAAAGTGTGCATAATTTTATATCCCCAGTTCATAAGAGTATCCTGTGAATAAATATGTAAAGATCTGGCAAAGTTAGAACTATTGTGCAAATAGAATACATTATTATTGTCATTTGGATTATTTCACCAAGACTTGTTTCCTCTCTCACAGTTTAATTCTCTTGCCTAATATTCATTTTATTTTATGAAAATAAAGTTATCAGGACTTGATATAGTACATGATTTGAACCATTTAAAATTTTAGTTACAAACTTTATTTATGCCCTCTTTTATTTTGTCCCAGGGTGGGGGGATTTCCTCTTATTTCTAAGGACATGGGTTGACTTAATTATTTATTTTCTTTCCATTTTAAAAAACTGAAAGCATTTTATTTTATTAATTTTTTTAGTTGGAGGCTAATTACTTTACAATATTGTAGTGGTTTTTGCCATACGTTGATATGAATCAGCCATGGGTTTACATGTGTTCCCCATCCTGAAACCCCCTCCCATCTCCTTCCCCATTCCCATCCCTCTGGGTCATCCCAGTGCTCCAGCCTTGAAAGCATTTTAACATAGGACTCTAGAATACAAGTTTGGACATATATCACTACCTTTATATATAAAATAATTTAAATACTATTTAAACCTTAAATTCTATACCCAAACTATTCATCAAGTATGAGGAAAAATTGAAAATATAAATGTAAAAGGCCTCAAAAGTAGACCATTGAAACATACTACCTTCATCAGCCACTCTGCTAAAATTCTTCACAAATGACAGTAGAGAGAGTTTTAAAAGACATAATACACAAAGATGAAGAATAGGCCAGAGGAAGGCAGCAGTACATTCAGGAAGCAGATAATTATAGTTTGATGAGGCCCAGACAAAGCTGAGACCTAACCCCTGAAGGGAACATGCCCGAACAGTCGTTTGGAGGTTGCTTTGACTTTCCCTGGGAGTATGGGAACCATCCCTGGGGGCAGGGCCTCAGGGGCCATTGCCACTGAAAAATGACCTCCAAGTCAAGGGTTTCCAGCCGAGTGTGACTCTCAGCACGCAGGAGACTGGGAAAGCTATCTTCCTTGGAGGAAGGAACAAATCAACCGATTTGTTCTCTGGAACCTCTGAAAAAGGGACTGTGGGTAGGGGGAGAATTAGTAGAAAGTCTATATGAGAGGCAGTCCATCCTCGCCCTGACAGAAGGCCTGTGTTTTGAAAAAGCTTGGCACTACTAAAAGGGGCCTGGACTCGGCAATATAACCTCACTCCTCTGGAGAGAAAACTAAGAACCTCTAATAAAAAATAGGCACAGGGGAGTTCCTTGGTAGCCTAGTGGACAGGACTCTGGGCTTTCACTCCATGGCCTGGGTTCAATCCCTGGTCCAGGAATGAGACCTAGCAAGCCACACAGTGCAGCCAAAAAATATACGCACACCAAGTTACTTGCACTAGATCACGAGCCCGTTACCGTTCAGTTCAGTTCAGTTCAGTCGCTCAGTCGTGCCCAACTCTTTGCGACCCCATGAATCGCAACATGCCAGGCCTCCCTGTCCATCACCAACTCCCGGAGTTCACTCAGACTCACGTCCATCGAGTCGGTGATGCCATCCAGCCATCTCATCCTCTGTCGTCCCCTTTTCCTCCTGCCCCCAATCCCTCCCAGCATCAGTCTTTTCCAATGAGTCAACTCTTTGCATGAGGTGACCAAAGTATTGGAGTTTCAGCTTTACCATCGTTCCTTTCAAAGAACACCCAGGGCTGATCTCCTTAGAATGGGCTGGTTGGATCTCCTTGCAGTCCAAGGGACTCTGAAGAGTCTTCTCCAACACTACAGTTCAAAAGCATCAATTCTTCGGTGCTCAGCTTTCTTCACAGTCCAACTCTCACATCCATACATGACCACTGGGAAAACCATAGCCTTGACTACATGGAACTTTGTTGGCAAAGTAATGTCTCTGCTTTTCAATATGCTATCTAGGTTGGTCATAACTTTCTTCCAAGGAATAAGCGTCTTTTAATTTCATGGCTGCAGTCACCATCTGCAGTGATTTTGGAGCCCCAAAAAATAAAGTTTGACACTGTTTCCCCATCTGTTTCCCATGAAGTGATGGGACCAGATGCCATGATCTTAGTTTTCTGAATGTTGAGCTTTAAGCCAACTTTTTCACTCTCCTCTTTCATACTCATCAAGAGTCTTTAGTTCCTCTTCACTTTCTGCCATAAGGGTGGTGTCATCTGCATATCTGAGGTTATTGATATTTCTCCCGGCAATCTTGACTCCAGTTTGTGCTTCTTCCAGCCCAGCGTTTCTCATAATGTACTCTGCATATGTTAAATAAGCAGTGTGACAATATACAGCCTTGACATACTCCGTTTCCTGTTTGGAACCAATCTGTTGTTCCATGTCCAGTTCTAACTGTTGCTTCCTGACCTGCATACAGATTTCTCAGGTCAGCTGGTCTGGTATTCCCATCTCTTTCAGAATTTTCCAGTTTATTGTGATCCACACAGTCAAAGGCTTTAGCTGTTAAATTGTATGTGGCAGTGTGGATGTGTAATTTGTCTTTTGAAAGAGAAAACATCTTAAAAGCTCAAAATGTCTGTGAATCTATGAAAAAATTCAAATTAGATCATAATAACTTCTCTTTTTTTAACTTTTAAAAAAGTATTTTTTATTTGGTGGTGCTGGCTCTTAGCTGTGGCATGTGCAATCTTTAATTGTAGCATATGGGATCTAGTTCCCTGACCAGGGATTGAACCCAAGCCCCCTTCACTGAGATCACAAACTCTCGGCCACTGCACCATTAGGGAAGTGCCCAGACCATAGTAACTTTAAATTATAATCATTTCAATGCTTTGCACGTTACTTTGAGATATATATAAAATAGTGAGAGTTTTATTAGTAACAATAAAATTGCCAGTGAATATCTGAATATTACTTTCATCATCTGCCTTCATTTCATTATTTTGCTGGCACAATTACATATTAAAAACTGTATGAAGAGAAAGTTGTGAAATTTAGAGTTTTTAGCTCTGATTATTACATGTATGTGTATGTGTGGGTTCAGCTTCTTAAGTATCATTTCTGACTATTGTAAAAGAAACCAACTTGCCTTGCTTTTTAATTATTAGTCTAGAAGGGAACAGACTACATATAAAAGTGTACAGTTGCTACCCAATTAGTTAGAATGAAAATAACAATCTTAAAAATCTTAAGAACTACTTCTTGGACTTGTATCCCCACCTGAAGTGATGTTTATTGTCTAGCACTCTTAATGGAGTAGAGCTTTTACGGGGACACTTGCCTTCAGATTTATTGCAGGGTGTATGTTTCTTGGCTATATATTTGACTGATTTTGCTTGCCTAAATTTCTCCTTTCCATTCTAAACAGGGAAGGTATAAAGGGATTATTTGTGTAAGCTCTCTTCCGTCCTAGGAACAGAGTGATTTTATAGCTGCAGAAGGAAGAAGGCTAGAAAATTCTAGGAGGTGGATAGAGGTATTGAGGTCATCGCTTGTTGGTTAGTATGTGTGTGCAGAAGGATTCCCAAGGGGCTATGTTATGTGCATCCTCACACATGTGTCATGCCAACCTGTCTTACCAACCTCTTCCCCCTGAGAGAGCCTGTAAGCCACCAAAGCCCCAGGAGCAATGAGCCTAGGTCTTGGTTTCTAAATACCATCAGCTTCCTAAAGAAACACTGATATACGTTGAATAAATCAGTGATTTGTGAGTCAATGGCGATAGAAAATAAATAAGGGAGAAGTGAAGCTCGTTTTTCTGGTGAAAATCTACTTGCCAGTGTGGAAGGAATGATGGAGACAGTCACCCTTTGGCACCCCTCGTGTGGTTGACTCAGCTTTGAGGCACCAGCAGGCCCAGGCTGATGAGTGGATGTCTGACTGAGGAGCCAGACAGTAGCCTGGTCTCATGATGTCCCCTTGGAAAATTCCAATAACAGAGGGGAAAGGGTGGCTTTTGGGTCACCCCAGAAGCACAGCAGCATTTCTGGAGCCCTCCCAATGTGGCATCATGGGGAGACATCAGACCTGGACTGAGGCCCAAGAGGCCTCATTTTCCAAACTGCCAAAACTGCCTGGGGCAGTTGGGGCGGGGAGGGTGTGATGGTCACAGGAGGGAGCTGGGAACATCTGAAAATTTCTGGTTGGAATGTTATGTTTTTGTAAAGCAGGAAGATGGCCCTGTTTGGGGAAATGCCACTGAGTATCCAGGGATGAGGGGTATCATGACCACCACTCGCTCTAGATATCTGTGAACACTCAAGGATACATTTAAACTCAAGATTCAAGGTTTCCCATTCATTCAAGTGGCAGGGGGAGTGAACTGGGATAGAATGACTGATCCGTAATACATGGTTGGTTTTCTCTAAAGTTCTGTTTAAAATTCTCTTCCCTTTGAACCAGCAGCCATTCCAAATGGGTCTCAGGTAGAAAACTGGGACGAATAACAAATTCCCAGCTTTCTCGAAGCTACCATTTTTTCTATCATAAACACCAGGAGAGTTCTTGACTGCAGGCTCCAGGCACATGGCAAGCAGCTAAATACACACACAACCCCCACCCCTTTTTTTTGGCTGCACTGTGTATCATGTGGCTTCCTGGGTTCGATCCCTAGGTCGGGAAGATCCCCTGGAGAAGGAAATGGCAACCCACTCCAGTATTCTTGCCTGGAAAATTCCATGGACAGAGGAGCCTGGTATCATACAGGATCTTAATTTGACCAGGGATCGAACTCATGGAGTCTAATCACTGGACCACCAGGAAAGTTCTAAACATCCATTTTTGAATCACCACTTAGGACAAACTTCCTGTGAAAGACTGAGAGGCCCAGTGTACGCACAGGATCAGCACAACACAGCCTGTTCCCAGCCTTCCCAACAACACGGTGAAGCACAAGGCTCCCATTTGCTCCCTTTAGGTTCCAGGCCTGGACCTTAGTTTTACTAGTGGCAGAATGTGAAGTGTCCAAGGCGATTTCCAAGTCAGGCTGATAACTTTCCTGTCAACCTTTTTTTTGTGTGTGTAGCTATTTTTTCATGTTAAATATTCTAAAACACATTGGCCAGATGGCTGCCTTATCTGAGTACATCATCTTAATCCTTTCTTGGTGATTCTGTTGTCTTTTTTGAATGTCAAATACAGTAATATGTAGAACTTTTAATTGCTTTTGAAATGTACTATTTGGCTGTGACCTCAGACCCACTTTGCATTTAGTTGTATCACTTTTTCCAACTTTTCTGTCTTTTCCCTCCAGACCACTTGTATGCGTACACTCTGTCAGTGAGACCCACGTTTTATATTTCTAACTATCAGCAATGGTATCTAGACTTTGCTGTTTATGTTGTGTCTCTGGGCTCCTCTTCAACCTTTAGTTGCTTTCTTCCTGTCAGCTTTGAATATTTGAGGTCACCAGGCAAGTGAATGAAGCTGGATAAATGGGGCAATGTTACTAACTTGTATAAAAACTTTCCACACAAGTCCCTAAGAGCTCTCCAGAAATGCCCGATCTCTTCCTAATGTCAGCATTTCTACTTTTGGTTTTTATTTTAAAAACTAAAAGGAGTACATTTTATTTTATTTTTTTTAGTGAAAGCTTCTAATCTAAACCCTCCTTTTGCTCATGAGAAGAAGGCCTAGAGAGGCTGAGGTCTGCTTGGAGGCAGACCAAGCCCTTGGGCCTCACGCTGGAACTGGCCCAGGCCACGTGCTTTCAGCTCAGCCTGGAAGTTACACTGCCAGTCACATGTTCTCCTTTACATTCCTCATACAGTTGTTATTAATTTAGAAGAGCCTGAGGTTTAAAAACCAGCCAGCACTTTCCATTTAAAAAATTTAGGTATACATTTTCTCATAAAAACTGCTTCCCTGAAATTAGAAATCATCTGTAAGTTTAAACCAGGCCACCCCAGCCTTTGGTCAGAATGGCTTGGTGTTTGGATGTGTTCTTGCTCCATCAGCATCTTTCACACACGGGTCTGAGAGCACTGGCCTCACACGCTGGCAACAAGCTCACTGATATGTGGGCTGGTCCTTTAAAAGTTGTGACACAACTTTGTCCCCACAAGACCTCATTTGAGGGAGCTTATTTTGTTCAGCCCATCAAGTACCTGTGGCCTCAGGAAGGCCCCATCCTCTGAAGCTCATAGGTTCTGCCCACACAGCCCCAGCCCTGTCCCTTGTCTTGCAGGGGGACGGGGGCTGTCTGACTGGCTGCTAGACCAAGCATTTCTCAGATGAAGCTGCACCTCACTGTCCTTTCATGAGGCTTAGGGTGGCCCTCAGGGCAGGGTGTAGGTTTGGATTTGGGACGTGGCAGGGCTTACATCTGATTTCAGCATCAGCCCAGGTGTCCATTTCAATAGCAAGAGCTGTAAGAAGAGGGAAGGAAAATATGTCTTTCAAAAGCTGTCCCTTGTGGAACTTGAAATCTCACTGTGGAGCCTACTTTAAGTCTCTGTCATATCACCCCAACCCCACAATCTATTCTTATAAGAACAAACAAAAGGTTTTCCAAGAACTGAAGACAGAGCCACTCATTACTCTGTTGTAAACATTCTGTTTGGATTCTTGCAAAGCTTTGTTGTTCTAATGACCTACAAGTCAAGTCTAATGCTGGAGGTTCCCAGGGCCCACTGCAAATAACAGAAAGAAGCAGACAGTTCCAAAACTATTACACAGGGCTGGGGAGGGGGGAGGCAACCCCTAGAGATTTGTGAAATTCTACTTCATTTTCGTTTAAGAGAGAATACTTTCGACTCTAAAACGGTACATGATCTCATCATGAAGCTGACCTCTAGCAGAGCATGCTTTCTGAAAACCTATTACCCAGAATAGCCAGACACCATGCCTGGGGAGATCCGTAGGTCACTAGGAGAGCTCAGGTGGCCCCACGCTGGCTGTGCAGGAGCCGTCTGCATGCAGTTACCAGTATGCAGGCCAGGGCCATTCAACAGCAAGTGTGAAGACAGGGTGGAAGCACCCACTGTTGGAGTGGCAAGCCCACAGACCTCAGTTTGAAAGGCTTTTGGGCCAAATGCTAAAGCTCTGAAGAAAAACATTTGCTTTACAATGAGAAACTTGGCATACAGCAACTCACTTCAGTCATCAGGATCAGCATCACCTTCATGAGTCAGCTGGCCAGCATGTGTGACCAGCCTCCTCAAGCTGTCCAGGTCACGAGACAAGACAGAAAAAGTATATTGGCCAAATGCTGCAGGGCCCTGGGTAGACAAGCCAGGAAAATCAGAAGGGAGTCGTGTAACTTGTTAACATGGGTGGTTGTTAGTGTGGAATCCAGGAGGCTGTGTGGCAGCAGAGATCTAGAACAGGCAGGGCTGATGAGCACAGAAGCCAGGAGCGGGGGTGGTCACGGCTAGGATGCCATGGTGCCTAGATGAGAAAGTGGCACGCCTGATAATTAAGATTTTCAGAGAATGCAAGACACACCCCACAGATTTCTCTGTTTCTTCTCCCCATAGGAAAAGTACCCAGAAGCTGTGCAGCTCTCAGAGGGGGCCTCCTCCAGCTGCATGGGCATTAGGAACCCCAGTCAACCCGGGTGAGTGCACAGGCCCCACCAAGTCCCTCCCCAACCCAGACGGTTCTTTCCTGTTAAAAACGATGACAAACAGTAGAAAACAAATGTAAACCACCTAACTGACATCTTGAGATGTGTCTTTGGAGTTATAACAGATAGCAGCGATGGCAGGAGAGCACCAGGGGATCTATAAGGAAATCTATAAGGAAAACACAAATGGGATCTATAAGGAAAAGTCTAGCAGGTGCCGGTCTCACTGCTGGAGTCCTTAGGGAAGGGAAGCCATGCAGGGGAGGCCAGAGGGGTGGAGTTCTATTTTCAACTTATTTCAAGAAAGGTGGGGAGTCTGCAAGTACTGAGTGAGGGGAGAAGTCGTCCAGGTCTCCTTCCGCCCACTGTGGGTACCTTTATGTGCACATGGGCAGGATGTGCTTCTGTGACCTGCACCTAAAGATGTTTTGTTCCAAGCCTTAAAATGGTGTAGTTATGTAAGCCTCTGGAACATGACTTTTTATTCAACATTATTTCCGAAATCCACCTATGGTGGTGCCTATAGCTGTAGCTATTCATTTTCACTGCTTACACTCCATGAGGTGAATATATGTATCTCTGCATTCTTCAAGTCTTGGGCCTTTGGGTTATCATTATCTTCCACTATTTTTAACATTTCCTGTTTATGTCCGTGGGCACACAAGTACACAGGCTTCTCTTGAGCATATACTTAGAAATGAAATTCCTGGGTCATAGGGCAGATTCAGCTATCACTGCCAAATTCCTTTTAAAGTAGTTTAACAATTCGTATTTCCCACCAGTAATCTTTTAAGTTGTCGTTGCTGGATATCCTGTACTTCACTTGTATGGTCAACTAACATGTAGTGGGCACAAAACAGTATCTCACTATGGTCATTTTCCTGTATGTTAATGATGTTGAATATCTTCTCATGTTTAACTGGCCATACTCCCTCTTCACTTGTGGGTCTTTAAGATCAAGGGAGTCTGAGCGCAGCCTTGGGGAAGGGCAGCAACTCCAAGGGTGATTAGGCAGACAGCAGCGTTCCTGCCCATGTAGGCATCCTCTCCTCTAGAGAGAGAGTCAAATGCTGCATACAGTTTAGTCTGATTTTAAAAGCACTCAGCAATGCATCTTACCTCTTTCAGGTTTGAACTAGTCATTGTTTGGAGGATACAAATAGATGAAGAAGGGAAGGTTTTGCCAAAGCTGGATCTTCTCACCGAAGTGCCGTTGCGAGGTAGGGATGTTCTGGTGATTTCTCACTGTGTTCAACACAGACACCTACTTATTTCATCTAGTTTTATATGGCAAGAATCAAAAGTAAAACTCACTGATGCACTTTTAAAATAGGTTTTCAAAATATTTTTTTGTCTATAATCACTCAAAAAGCACATGGAAGTAGGGTTGCCCCGTAAGGCCCTCCCAGATTATAGCCTGATGTCTCTGCCTCAGGAACGTGGGGAGGGGCTTGGGTCAAGGTGATTCAGTCGTCCTGGCTTCCCTTCAGTGCAGCCAGTTGAGAATGAGGGAAGTGTCTTGGTGAAGTGTCTTACCTGATTTGTTTTCTTTACAGCCCTGGAACTGGACAAGAACAGAGTCATAGAAACTGCTCCTCTCAGCTTCCGAACCCTACTGGGCGTGCTGGGCATTGAAGCCACTCTAGAAAGCCTGATTAAATCACTTTGTACAGAGGAAAGCAGCTAATTCCCAAACAGTGAACAATTACACATAGGAGTAAGATGCTGCACCTGGAGGTGTATGATTTTATTGAATATAAACATTTGCTCTTTTCCACTTAGAAACCTTACCTTTAGAACATGTTTATGCAGTTATGGCACATTATATATCAGTTGTCGGGACATGAAAAAATAAATACAGTTATTTAAATTCAAAATACCAAACAAGTGACACATATAGTGTATTTTTAAAAGTAAACTCAACATCCAAGAAAGTACAGAAGTGGCTATCCATCCTGGGATATGGGGAGCCACCGTGCCCCTACCTTGGTATGAATCTAAGGGCAGAGGCGGCACCAGTCCATCTCAAAGGTTGGCCCTCCTCCTACCATCCACCACTGAGGGACTCCTGGAGGGCTTACCAGTGCAGCCCCATTCTTTTACATTCCTCAGACACCCCAGGGGAGCCACACCACCCTCCTCACCTCCTGGCTCTAGAAGCAGCACTGGAGGCTTTCACAGCACCTCTCAGCAACAAGTCCTCTGACATTCACTCTTCATGGTCTTTCACAAAAAAGTAGAGTGGTTAACATTAACAGATGAGTAAGACAGCAAACATGGCATTGTCCCTTCACACAGGGCCTTAGCCACCCAGCCCCTCTGCACAGAAGAAACAGTGTTTTCGTTAAAGTCCCCCAGAGTCCTAAGTGCTGCACTGACCTGAGTCGCCAGTTTAAAGTAGAATGGGTGAAAACACTGTTTCCATCAAATGAAAGCCTCAGGGAAGGGGCTGAGGTGGAGTGTGAAAAGTGCAAAGGGTTGAGTCAAGACCCTCTAGCAGGAGATACTGATCTTTAATTTTTTTCCCCCAAATAGAGGGTGATTGTTTTCAGACCGTTCACTCCAGTCACAATAGGCAACAGGAGGCTGCCCAGCCTACCTCCTTGAGGGGCTGGGGCTTCAGAGCTCCACACACGAGATTCAGGGTCCCCTGCATACCCTGGTGCTGGGCAAGACCATCCTCACCCCAGGCCAGCAACAAGGAACAACCTCAGGCCAAAATAACTCTGGCAGCTACCTACTTCCATGCACTCTGGAGCCTGCAGCTTGACCATGAGAACAGGGCTCCATGCACACCCCTATGTGTGGAATCTCCAAAGCCCTGTACCCCAGCATCCCACATGAATGAGAGGCATGTGTTATTTGAGTATCTTTTTGAACCTCTGAGTGAAGAAGTAAGAAGTAAATGATAGGACAGGACTGAAGAATAAATTCTAGAAGAGCTGGCTTGATTCAAATAAGCATAATTCTCAATTTATCACAAAATTCCCCACAAAAATTATAATCAGCAAAATATTCTTATTTTTTGTGTAGTATTTTCATACAATCTCATGGTTTCACTATTATATTACAATAAGCCTTCATTAGTCCCTCAAAATGATGATATAAATAATCTATACAACCTACCAGAGAATAAAAAACTGAAGCCAAGTTTCCCAACAGTTTTCATAGCAGCTGGGCACACTTTTGGTGACCCCAACAAGAACCCTCTTGGTGCCAGCCAGGAGTCGCTCATCATGCAGAAGCAGGGCCTTGGGCAGCCCCGATGGGGAGGCGGTCCAGAATTACTCAAGGCCACCACCACCACACATCTTAGTGAAACCCAAATCAGGATGCTGGCCCTGGCAGAAGTAGCTGAGGTTTCCCAAACATCCAAAAATGTCAGAACACAGAACCGGCAGATGCACAGGCACCCCATGACACCCACCCTGGGCATAGCAGCTCAGAGTTACAGCTCTGCTTTCAGCTTCCACAGCAGCAATTTCAGGTGGGAAAGAATACCTTGTTTCCCCTAAAGTTAAAGATAAAATCATTCAACACAAAATAGAAAGTCAGTGCTCGCATGAGTGGTGTCTACCCCTGCCCTGAGTCCCACGCTCCCTGCTGACCCTGAGCAGAGCAGTGGGTACGGCACCTCCACATGGACTGTGAGTCCGCTGCTCAGAACTGACGCCCACATCAGCAACTTAGCGCTATCCACAGCAGGGAACTACTAAAGCTGCGCTGACACACGGCTTGTGTTGGAAGAGTGACCAGGTAACTCAGCTGGGAACGTTCCAGTAGTATCTGTGTTTTCTTCAAAGTCCAAACTGTAAGGTGTATGTGACAATTCAAGTTTTCTATGTTAGGATTCTGGTGGTAGGAGATCCAAACCTTGAGTCTTATAAGGCTTTTTAGAGATTAGATGTGAACCGTGGGTGGGAAGGGAGAACTGCCCAGGGGCCTCCAGGGAGACAGCACACTGCTGGGCTCAACGTCCAACATTCCTTGTCCTGGAAGCTGTCTCTAAGGGTATGCCATGTCTCCCAGAGGCAGTCCCACCTGAACAGGGGTTGAAAAGCAAAAACATTCACAGCCAGAAGTCACCCAACACAACAGAAAATAGCTCTATCATTCAACCTTCACATTCTGTGTTCAAGTTTCAAAGCCACTACAAGAAAAAGGTTAGACCTTATGGAGAACTAACGTGCAATCTTCGCTTTCCTTGAACCTTGTCGACATCACGGTGGCATCTTTGGCATGTACGGTCTTTAAATAGTAGTTGACTATCTTGCCATCCAGTTTATACTGATGAGGAATGCTCTCGTAGGGCTTGAGGTCAAGGTCCAGCACAGACACAGAGAAGGCAAACCTAGATCTTGATGAAGGGACAACAGGCCTTTGATCGGAGCTGGAAGCAAAAGAGCAATTTCAGAATACACAAACCTCCCAAATCCTCTCAGTGCAACTCACAAAGAGCACCCATTCTGTGCATCTACATGCATTCCATCTCTATCTGTGTCAGCTGTATGCCTCATGCTTGAAGCTTCTGCAAGAGAGGCACCTACTGTGACACCTACCAGCACACCAGATAAGAAAGAGTTAAAGTGCAGAAAGATGGAAAAGCAATTAAGTAGACTATGCAATTGATATTCCCCATATCCCAGTAGTATAAACAAATGCTAAAAATGTTACTTATCATGAGCCAAGTATTACAAAACCTAAGAAAAAGAAAGTAGATCTAGCCATACAACAGCCAAATGCATAAAATGTTAAGAACAGACTTCTCTTTACGTATCTTTTCCCATGTCTGGTGAGAAACTCTTGCTCCTCTGCTTTTTCACATTAGGAAAGAGAGATCTGGTTTCATGTTTTGTTCTCAAATGGTTTTGTGTTTTATTCTCACATTGTGTCTGTAGTGTTTTCTATTTTGTTTCTTAGGGTTTTGCTTTGTGGTTTTTCTAAATATTGGAATAGCTGTATGCTTATAACAAAACATAAACAATTACTTGTACTTAAAAACACTTGATGCGAAGAGCTGACTCACTGGGGGAAAAACCCTGATGCTGGAAAAGATTGAGGGCAGAAGGAGAAGGGGACGACAGGGTGAGATGGCTGGATAGCATCACCGACTCAATGGACATGAATTTGAGCAAATTCCAGAAGATAGTGAAGGACCGGGAAGCCTGGCGTGCTACAGTCCATAGGGTCACCAAGAGTCGGACGTGACTTAGAAAAACAGCAACAACCAAAACACTTTCAGGCTAGTTCTGAAGTTTGTACTAACATTTCTGTATATACCACTTAGCTCTCAAAGTGCTCTCAGTATGCATCCAAATGACTGGTTAAATACATTACATGAGCTCAGTTTAGCCCAAGAGAGAAGTATTAAGGAGTTCTGGTTTCTCTATGCATACTATTCTAGATTTAGACATTATTAAAGACAAAATACCAATTTCTAAAGGTCCTGCCTGGGAGAGGGAAGGCAGATAAAAACATTCCTATCTAATAACCTAATTAAGGCCTAGACTCTCATTCAGTTCCTGCTCAGAAATACTGTTTATAGGAAAAATGAATCCCTGGCTCAGTTGCTGGGGTCTTAGCTACTCCCTCTTGAACAGCAGAGAACATGTATACAAATTAAGGTCTTGCTTCTGAGTCTCACTCTCAGGGCCTGACACCCAAGCTTCATGCAGCTGGGCTAGGACAGTGAACATCTCTGGCCCTCACCAGGGCTGCACATTTCATAGGAAACCACACATCATATCAGAACCAACACCCAACAAGATGACATGGATCAAAAAAGGAATCCATCACACAGAGTCTGGTGAGAGCATGTTGCAGGCCACTCCTGAGGAGCCTACTGGTCAGCCTCTGAGTCTTCTGATACTTAAAATGCTTCTCTACACTGTGGATGACACAGGTGCCCACATGGTTCAGAAGTTTCTGGACACACGTCCTCACTCCTCTCCCAACATGTCAATTTCTGTTGAGCAGCTGTGGTCAAGGGTGTCAGGACTCCTGGCCCCCACCCCATCACACATCTGTATCCTGACTACATCCTTCCTTCAGGAAGGGTGATAGATAGTAACATTTGTGTGCTTTTCTCTCACCTAACAACACTAGCTTAATCCAAATGGATTCCTGCTGCTAAGCACTGGGAGCATTTTCTTAGGGGATAATGAGAGATTTCAACTAAACAACTCTTTTTAAAAATATTTCAGTTATGCCCTATAAATGTCCCTCCGTGTTTCCTATCAGAAAGTGGACAATCCTATGCCTGCCAAGAAGCAGGACTCTTAGGAATGTTTAGTTCAAAAGCATCAGAAAACCGAGTGGCTGGCAGCCAGTTACAAGGTCATCTTGACCCAGGAACACACATCAGAAGATTATGGAACATTCCACAAAACCATGTGTGGGGTTTGGCACCCTGAAGATTAATGCTAAAGATGCCATCTAATCAATGAGAGAAGATTTTCAGGTTCATCCTGAATTCCTAGGCAGAGATAGGATTGGATAATGATGTCCTGGGAGAGATGCTGCAAAGAGGAAACAGAACAATGAAATGTTGTTTTAAAGGTTTTGAAATGACTATAAAGGCTGGCACATCAGGACCTGGAAAAAGGAAGGAAAATAAGGCCTAGAGTAACCTACAGCTTCTTGGGCCTCTGAGCCATGATGGAAACTTGGGATTTTCTTTGACAGAAAGGTATCTGCACCACAGCATCTAAACTGCTTCTAAAGTCCTTGAGATATTTTCTTAGAAAACAGTAGTAATCTTGAATTTAATAGAACAAGGTTTTAAAATTACTCTCAAAAATGTCTTTTTGACTTGTTACAAACTTCTAAAGAGCAAGAGTTAATAATCCCCATTGTATTAAGTAGGCCTTGGAAACTGGCCTTTGTTCATAGACACGATCCTTCAAGGGCCTCTCTAAATATAAGGACACCAACTCTCTTGCCACGCCACAAAACCTTACTAGACCAAGGACACGTGACACAGCAGAAGGTGCCTCACCTTGCATCCTGCAGACAGGGAGAGAGTGCAATCATGATGGAGCAGTCCTTCGCCGTCATGGCAACCCGGTACTGCTGAACCTGCAGGGAAGGAGAAGTCAGTTCCACAGCACCCCCACACATACCTTTCCCAACTGGAGAGGTCCGGGAACTGGTCCCAGATCAGGGGTGGGTTAGGAAGACCCAGGCCCAAAGAGCTCATTAGAGGCCAGTCCCGCCCTCTGACCTCTCACTGTAGGCAATGTATGGACCCTGATTCTGGAGACCTTGGACTTCAGCAAGAAATCACAGTCCGCCTTGTAAGAAAAAGCAGTAGCCACACTGACAGCACTGAGTATCACCCTGGGTCTTTGTTGCTGCACGTGGGCTTTCTCTAGGTGCAAACAGTGGAGGCTACTCTCTAGTTGTAATGCACAGACTTCAGTAGTTACAGCACAGGGGCTCATTAGTTGTGGCTTGTGAGTCCTGGAGTGTGCAGGCTTTAGTAACTGGCACGTAGGCTCAGCAGTTGCAAGTCTCAGGCACCAGATCATGGGTTTAGTTGCTCCATGGCAGGTGGAATCTTCTTGGACCAAGGATCGAACCCATGCTCTCTGCACTGGCAGGAGGATTCTTACCCACTGCACCACCAGAGAAGTCTCATTTGAATTTTTTAGACTGAACAGCTCTCACTTTTACAGGAATAAAATAGTTACAAAAATGTGGGCCCTACACATTATCACTAGCTTCAACATCTGTGTGATGGCAGATTGTAACTTCTTGTCTCCCTTTCAGTCATTTCCTTCAATGAAACACATCAAGAGGACTGCCCTGAGACAACACTCAGGCTTCATTCCACAAGGCAGGAATGTGTGGGAAAGAGGGGAGAACCCCAAGTGCGAGTTACAGAAGTGTGGCCCCAAGTTTGGCCTGCAAAAATCTTAACAGTAGGAGGAAAAAGAAGCTCTTCTCCTACTATTCATTTAGCTAAGAAATCAAGTATTTCACAATATATACACACACACAAATCCAGTCTAAAATTACAGAGATAAATATTAAAAACAGAATATAAAATACTGCATCCTACTCTGCAAGACTTAAAACATAAAAGCCATGAAAGACAAAGACATCTGAATACCTAAAAATAAAAAGCTTTTATTTGATACAGTTATAATCCAAATATAAAAGAGTTGTTGAAGAATAGGAGAAAACATCTGCAGCATATAATAATCAACATCAAGAATATATGCAAGATCTCCCTGGTGGTTCAGTAGTTAAGAATCCACCGTCCAATGCAGGTTTGATCCCTGGTCGGGGAACTAAAAGCCCACTTGCTGAGGGTCAGCTACTGAACCTGTGCTCTCTGGAGCCTGCGTATAACAAGTAGAGAGCCCATGAACCATGATGAAGACCTCTGTGCTGCAACTAAGACCCTACACAGCCAAGTAAACACATATAAAATATATTAAGTGCGACTAAGGTCCATCTAGTCAAGGCTATGGTTTTTCCTGTGGTCATGTATGGGTGTGAGAGTTGGACTGTGACGAAGGCTGAGCGCCGAAGAATTGATGCTTTTGAACTGTGGTGTTGGAGAAGACTCTTGAGAGTCCCTTGGACTGCAAGGAGATCCAACCAGTTCATTCTGAAGATCAACCCTGGGATTTCTTTGGAAGGAATGATGCTAAAGCTGAAGCTCCAGTACTTTGGCCACCTCATGCGAAGAGTTGACTCATTGGAAAAGACTCTGATGCTGGGAGGGATTGGGGGCAGGAGGAGAGGGGGACAACTGAGGATGAGATTGCTGGATGGTATCACGGACACAATGGACGTGAGTCTGAGTGAACTCTGGGAGATGGTGATGGACAGGGAGGCCTGGCATGCTGCGATTGATGGGGTCGCAAAGAGTCGGACACAACTGAGCGACTGAAATGAACTGAACTATTCACTGTACCTCAGACATGGAAACAACCTGAAAGTCCATTGACAGATGAATGGATAAAGATGTGGTACATATATACAGTGGAACACTACTCGGTCATAAAAAAAGAATGAATGAAATAATTCCATTTGCAACAACATGGATGCAACTAGAGATTATCATACTGAGTCAAGTAAATCAGAAAGAGACAAATACCATATAGTTTATTACTTAACACATGGAGTCTAAACTATGACACAAATTTATCTATAAAACAGAAACAGATTCACAGATATACTGAATAGACTGCTGTTGCTAAAGGAGTGGGGGTTAGGGGAAGGATGGATTGACAGTTTGGGATTAGCAGATGCAAACTATTATTAAAGAATGGATAAACAACAATGTATATCACAGAGAACTATATTCAATATCCTTAAAAAGCCATAATGGAAAAAAATATGAAAAAGAACCTATGTACATTTATAACTGAATCACTTTGCTGTATAGCAGAAATTAACACTATATAAATCAACAAGACTTCAATAAAATTTTTTAATACATAAAATGCTAGATCAATATGTAAAAAGAAAACTAATCAAAAAAGATATGGACCAAAGAAACTGACAAAATAAAAAATAGCCAATACATATATAAGATGTTCATATGTACCACTGATCAAGGAAATGCAAATTATAACTGAAAATCTTTGCTTTCATCACAAAATTGTGTTTTATATATATATGAAAGGGCTAGACTTTCACTTCAAGCAGTGCTGGAGTATAATCAGGGCCAACCCAACTGCTGAAGTAGAAAAAGCTAAACAAAATATCAAAAACACCTGCTTGAAGGCAGAGGTCACAAGACCGGGGAGAACTGCTTAACCAGGGGGAGGACAAAGACCTTTCCTGCCTAGGGAGTGGATGACAATTCTGGAAGGCCAGCCAAGAGACACTTTAACCTTCAGGGCTATGGGGACAGGAACCATGATGAATCCCTGCTCTGGGTTAGTATCCAAATGTTGCAGCTTTAGACAGGGTGAGCCAGAAGTCAACAGGCCTTATCAGGAACTGCAACTCTGCTTCAAAGAGAATAGTCACCAAAGCTGGATTAAGATGGCCCCAGCTTGCTAATGCTTCCCAGGTCCCTGACAGAAGCAAACCTAAAATTCTCTCTAGAAGCTAACATACTAGGCCTCATTATCTCTAAACTAATTATACAAATACAGTTTCTGACACACAAGCAAAACTACCCAGGCACAAAAAGATGATGCCATGAGAGAAAACCAGAAAAAAAAAAAAAAAAAACACACAAATGAACCCCCCCCCCAACCCCACAATGGTAGAAAGAGGTATCAGGTATCATGGACTCCAGGTATCAGAGGTACCACACACACATGCTGCTTGGCTCAAAGAAAAACAAAATTAAGAGCTTCAGAGAACTGGAGACTATGGGGTTTCCCTTGTATATTACTTGTCGCTTGTCCCTTGCTGCTTTTAATATTCTTTCTTTGTGTTTAGTCTTTGTTAGTTTGATTAGTATGTGTCTTGGCATGTTTCTCCTTCGGTTTATCCTGAATGGGACTCTTTGGGCCTCTTGGACTTGATTGACTTTCCTTTTCCATGTTGGGGAAATTTTCAACTATAATCTCTTCAAAAATTTTCTCATAGCCTTTCTTTTTCTTTTCTTCTTCTGGGACCCCTATAATGTGAATGTTGGTGCATTTGATTTTGTCCCAGAGGTCTGTGAGATTATCCTCAGTTCTTTTCATTCTTTTTACTTTATTCTGCTCTTCAGAAGTTATTTCCACCATTTTATCTTCCAGCTCACTGATTCATTCTTCTGCTTCAGATATTCTGCTACTGATTCCTTCTAGAGTATTTTTCATTTCAATACTTGTGTTGTTTGTATGTTTATTCTTTAATTCTTCTAGGTCTTTGTTAATTGACTCTTGCATTTTCTCCATTTTGTTTTCAAGGTTTTTGCTCATCTTTACTATCATTATTCTGAATTCTTTTTCAGGTAGTTTGTCTATTTCCTCTTCATTTATTCCTCTTCTGTGTTTCTAGTTTGTTTCTTCATTTGTATAGTATTTCTCTGCCTTTTTATTATTTTTTTTAACTTACTATGTTTGAGGTCTCCTTTTCTCAGGCTTCAAGGTTGAATTCTTTCTTCCTTTTGGTTTCTGCCCTTCTAAGGTTGGTCCAGTGGTTTGTTGTAAGCTTTGTATAGGGTGAGATTTGTGCTGAGTTTTTGTTTTTCCTCTGATGAAGGCTGAGTGAGGTGGTAATCCTGTCTGCTAATGACTGGGTTTGTATTTTTGTTTTGTTTGTTGTTTAGATGAGGCATCCTGCACAGGGTGCTACTGGTGGCGGGTGATGCTGGGTCTTGTATTCAAGTGCTTTCCTTTGTGATACTCCCCAGGGTTAGTTCTCTGGTAGCCTAGGATCTTGGGAGTCAGTGTTCCCACTTCAAAGGCTCAGGACTTGATCTCTGCCGCTGGCACTGCACCAGAGCTGGAGCCAGAGGGAGCCGGGAAAGGGCCGGGAGGAGCTGGGAGCCAGTGAGCAAGCCTGAGGGGCAGGATGCAGGGCACAGATGTGTTTTTTCACAAATTGGTTTGTGGCAACCCCGCATCAAGCAAGTCCATTGGCACCATTTTGCCAATAGCATTTGTTCACTCCATGTCTCTGTGTTACACATTGGTAATTCTCACACTATTTCAAACTTCATTATATTATATTTGTTATAATGATCTGTAATTAGTGACCTTTGATGTTATTATTATAATTGTTTTGGAGCACCAGGAACTGGAACCACATAAAATGACAATCAACAAATGTGTGTTCTGAGTGCAAATACCAACTGGCCATCCCCCCATCTCTCTTTCTTCCTCAGGCTCCCCATTCCCTTAGGTCAAATTAGGCCAATTAATAACCCTACAAATGGCTTCTAAGTGTTAAGTGATAGGAAGAGTCACAGGTCTCTTACTTTTAAATCAAAGGCTGGAAATAATCAAGCTTAGTGAGGAAGGCATGTTGAAAGCTGTGATAGGCTAAAAGCTAGGCCTCATGTAACAAACAGCCAAGTTGTGAAAGCAAAGGAAATGTTCTTGAAGGAAATTAAATGTATTGCTCCAGTGAACACACAAATGCTAACAAAACAACTTATTGCTGATATAAAGTTTTAGTGGTCTAGATAGAAGATCAAACCAATCACAAAGCGTGAAAGCATTAGTCGCTCAGTCATGTCCAACTCTGCCATGACTGTACCCTGCTAGGCTCCTCCGTCCATGGAGTTCTCCAGACAAGAATACTGAAGCGGGTTGCCATTTCCTTCTCTAGGGGATCTTCCCAACCCAGAGATCGAACCTGCATCTCTTATGTCTCCTGCATTAGTAGGCAGGATCTTTACCACTAGTGCCACCTGGGAAGCCCAAACCAATTACAACATTTCCTTAAACCAAAGTCTAAGCCAGAGCAAGGTCATAACTCTCTTCAGTTCTATTAAGGATGAGAGAGGTAAGGAAGCTGCAAGAAAAATTTGAAGCTACCAGAGATTAGTTCATGAGGTTTAAGGAAAGAAGCCATCTCTATAACATAAAAGTGAAAGATGAAGCAGTAAGGGCTGAGATAGAAGCTGCAGCTAGTTATCCAAAAGATATTGCTAAGATAATCCATGAAAGTTAGGCAACACTAAACAACAGATTTTCATTGTGGATGAAACAGACATATCAGAAGAAAATACCATCTAGGAATTTAATAGCTAGAGAGAAGTCCACGTCTGGCTTCAAAGGACAGGTTGACTCTTGTTAGGCGCTAATGCCACTGGTGACTTTAAATTGAAGCCAGTGTTCATTTACTATTCCAAAATTCCTAGGGCCCTTGAGAATTATGCTCCATCTAGTCTGCCTTTGCTCTATAAATGGAACAACAAAGCCTGGATAACAGCACGTCTGTTTATAACATAGTTTACTAAATATTTTAAGCCCACTGTTAGGGACTATTTTTCTGCTTAGAAAAAAAAGATTCCTTTCAAAATTACTGCTCCCTGACATCCAAGAGCTCTGATGGGAGATGTACAATGAGATTACAATGTTTTCATGCCAGCTAACAAAACATCCACTGTTTCCCCATCTATTTCCCATGAAGCGATGGGCCCAGATGCCATGATCTTAGTTTTCTGAATGTTGAGCTTTAAACCAACTTTTTCACTCTCCTCTTTCACTTTAATCAAGAGGCTTTTTTTGGGGCTCCAAAATCACTGCAGATGGTGACTGCAGCCATGAAATTAAAAGATGCTTACTCCTTGGAAGGAAAGTTATGACCAACCTAGATAGTGTATTAAAAAGCAGAGCTATTACTACACTAACAAAGGTCCATCTAGTCAAGGTTATGGTTTTTCCAGTGGTCATGTATGGATGTGAGAGTTGGACTGTGAAGAAGGCTGAGTGCTGAAGAATCAATGCTTTTGAACTGTGGTATTGGAGAAGACTGTTGAGAGTCCCTTGGACTGCAAGGAGATCCAACCAGTCCATCCTAAAGGAGACCAGCCCTGGTTGTTCACTGGAAGGACTGATGCTGAGGCTGAAACTCCAATACTTTGGCCACCTCATGCGAAGAGCTGACTCATTGGAAAAGACTCTGATGCTGGGAGGGATTGAGGGCAGGAGGAGAAGGGGACGACAGAGGATGAGATGGCTGGATGGCATCACCGACTCGATGCACTAGAGTTTGGGTGAACTCTGGGAGATGGTGATGGACAAGGAGGCCTGGCGTGGTGCGATTCATGGGGTCGCAAAGAGTCGGACAAAACTGAGCAACTGAACTGAACTGAATACAACATCCATTCCATAGCCCATGAATCAAGGAGTGATCTCAGCTTTTAAGTCTTACCAGTTACATTTTGTAAGGCTGTAGCTGCTACAGATAGTGAATTCTTCTGATGGATCTGGGCAGTCAACTGAAAACCTTCTGGAAAGGATTCCCCATTCTAGATACCATTAAGAACATTCATGATTAATGAGACAAAGTGAAAAGATCCACAATAACAGCTTAGAAGAAGCTGATTCCAGCCCTCATGGATGTCTTTGAGAGTTCAAGACTTCAGTGGAAGAAGTAACTGTCGATGTGGTAGAAGCAGCAAGAGATCTAGAATTAGAAATGAAGCCTCAAGATGTGACTGCACTGCACATCATAAAAATTTTATCTTTATGATAAAATTTTACTGGATAAGGATTTGTTTCTTATGGATGAGCAAAAAGAAACTCTTCTTGAGACGGAATCTACAAGTAAAGATGCAGTGAAGATTGCTGAAACAAGAGACTATTTAGACTATGACATAAATTTAGTTGGTAAAACAGTGGCAGAGTTTGAGAGGACTGACTCCAAGTTTTGAAAGAAGTTCTACTGTGGTAAAGTGCTTTCAAAGAGCATTTCATGCTTCAGATAAATCATTCATGAAAGAAAGAATCAACCAATGCGTCAAACTTCATTGTTATCTTATTTTAAGAAATTGCCACAGCTACCCCAACCTCCAGCACCCACTACCCTGATCAGTAATTAGCCATGAACACAGAGGCAAGGCCCTCCACCAACAAAAAGATTACCTGCTATAGGCTTAGGTAATGATCAACATTTTTTAGCAATAATGTATTTTTTAATTAATTATGTTCTTTAGACATAATGCTATTGTGCACTTAATAGAGTATAATATAGTATAAACATAACTTTAATATGCACTAGAAAGCCAAAAATTCATATAACTCACTTTATTAAGATATTTGCTTTATTGTAGTGGTCTGGAACCAAACCCACAATATCTCTGAGGTATACCTGTAACCACATTAACAGAAAATAGAAAAGTCACATGGTTTTCTCAATAGAAATAGAAAAGGCACTGAATAACTCAACACCCATTCCTAAAAAATCTCCTAACAAATCAGGAATAGAAGGGAACTTCCTCAATTTGATAAAGGTTATTTATTTTAAAGTAAATCAGGGCTTCCTTGGTGTTTCAGTGATAAAGAATCTTCATGCCAATGCAGGAGACATAGATATGATCCCTGATCCAGGCAGATCTGACATGGTGCAGGGCAGTTAAGCCCATGCACCACAACTCTCGTTGAGCCCGTGCTCCAGGGCCTGGCAACCAAAACTACTAAGCCCATGTGCTGCAACTACTGAAGCCCATGCACCCTGGAGCCCATGCTCAGCAACAAGCGAAGCTACCGCAATGAGAAACCCATGCATTTCAACAAAAAGTAACCCCTGCTCGCTGCAACTAGAGAAAGCCTGTGCAGCAACAAAGACACAACATAGCCAAAAGTAAAATAAATAAATGACATTATTTTTTTTTAAAAATAAACCAAACAACATCAAAAAAGCCTACAGTAAACAATTTAATGGTAAATGCTTTCTCTTTAAGATTGGGAACAAAACTAGAATTTCCACTATCAGAAATTAACTACATGTAGTTAGGCAAAACAAAATAAATAAGTAAAATGTATACATATCAGAAAGGGGAAAAAAACATCAAATTCACAAACAATATTTTATGTAGTTAGAATTAGTGGCTTCAACAAGTCTGAGCGATAAAGAACACCTCAAGGTAGAAAAATCAATTGCATATCTATATATCCACAATAAACACTTAAAGTGAAATAGTAAGATACAATCTATATCTAAAACCATCAAATATCTAGAAATATATCTAGTAAAATATATGATCTCTCTAAAAAAAACTATAAAATGTTTTTATCAGATTTTAAATAATACCTATTAAAAAGAAAATGCCTATGTTGGGAATTCAATCTTGTATCAACTCTTTTCATCATTTTAGTGCCAAATCAATCAAAATCCCAACAGGTTTGTTGTTGCTTTCCCTTACAGAACTGAACAAGTTGACTTTTTTTTTTTTTTTGAGGTACAGTTGATATACAATGTAAGCTGATGTAAATTTCAGGTATACAACCTAGTGAGTCACAAACAACTGACAAATAATTGATCTTCCAAGTATACAAGCAGCTCATGCAGCTCAATACCAGAAAAAGAAACAACCTAATGAAAAAGTGGGCAGAAGACCTAAACAGACATTTCTCCAAAGAAGACATACAAATGGCTAATAAACACATGAAAAGATGCTTAACATCACTCATTATTAGAGAAATGCGAATCAAAACTACATCTCACACTGGTCAGAATGGCCGCCATCAAAAAGTCTGCAAAGCATAAATGCTGGAGAGGGTGTGGAGAAAAGGGAACCCTATTGAACTGCAGATGGGAATGTAAATTGATACAGTCACTAGGGAAGACCATATGCCTATGGCCGACTCATGTTGATGTATGGCAAAAACTATCAAAATACTGTAATTATCCTTCGATTAAATTTAAAAAAATTATACCCCATTTATAGCTATTTTATAGCTATTATTAATTATCAGCTATATAACCTGTGTTGTATAATATATCCTTGTAGCTTATTTTATACATAGTAGTCTGTACCTCTTAATCCCCACCCCTACCTTGCCCATCCCTCATCTCTCTCCCCCCAGGTAACTACTCATTTGTTCTCTGTATCTGTGGGAAGTGTTTCTTTTTGGAACACGTTGATTCTAAAATTTATATAGATAAGCAAAAGGTCAAGAAGAGCCAGGCATTAATTAAAGCAAAGACATTATTGAAGAAAGTATAGAAGAATTTACCCTATTGGGTATCAAGATTTATTGTGACTCTATAGTGATCAGGACAATTCCTATGACTCTAGGACAATTTTGTATGAAAATAAAACCTTACCTCATGCCACACCAAAAATCAACTGCAAAAGGTATTACCAAATACCTGCGCATGCCACACCAAAAATCAACTGCAAAAGGTGTCTACCAAATACAATAAGGTTTCTCAAATATCTGTAGGACCTTAAGGTAGATAAAACACAAAGACTACTAAAGAAAGAAAGATATAAATTAATCTTAAAATTATGACCTTCCCTTCTGAAAGGGACAAACTTCATTAAGAGAGTAAAATGGCTAGGGGAAGAAGATATTTGTAACACATATATCTGACAATGGACTTCTTGACTTCTTTCCAGAACACATAAAGAATTCCTTCATATCAATAAGAAAAAGACAACCCTACCAGAAAAAAAAAAAAAAAAAAAAAACAACTGGGGAAGAGACTTAAGTAGGTGCCTCATGGAAAAAGAAATAAAAAGGCCAATAAGCATATGAAAAGGTGCTGAATCTCATTGCCCAATAAACCACTATTACCAACCACTATTATCCACTCACCAGAATGACTAAAATTAAAAAGACCCACAAACAAGTGGCAGAGAGGGTATGGGGCCACAGGAACTACCCTAGCCTGTCAAACTACCTTAGCCAGTTGTAGGGAATATAAGCTGTTTCACAATATCTTCTAAAGCTGAATATGCTCACATCTCTGGCCCAGAAATTGCACTCCTAAAATATACCCAAGAGAAATGTATGTACATGTTCACTAAGAGATCTGTACAAGAATGTTTTGCAAAACCTTTATTTGTAACAGTCAAACTGGGAGCAACTCAAATATCTGTCCACCACAGAATGGGTGAACTGTAGCATATCCATTTAAATACATCACTATAAAACAATGAAAATATGGAAATGAATGCAGTAATATTAGTAAATTTCATACATGTCATATAGAACTTCAAAAAAAGATATACTTGATTCTATAATTATGAAGTTCAAACACATAAACTAAAATATAGGTATGGAAGCCAATACAATAGTTAACTTGAGGGAAAAATGCAAGAGAAATAACTTACAGGAAACCAACAGGGATTCTGATTAGCTGCCAGTATTCCATATTCAAACCTAACTTGTAGTTCTCCAAGAGTCTTCTTTATGACAAATAATGGAGCTGTACATCTTTTGCTGTGCAGTTTTATATGTTGCTGTATTCCACAATACAAGTGGTTAATGAAAAAAAGCTTAGAAAATTAAAATTTTAAATACTAAAAATATAAATTATTTTTGAGGGCATGTGGAAAACAGGGCCCTCGACTATTACAAGAAGGAACATAAATTGGCAAAGTCTTTTGATCTATCAAAAATAAACCTAGCATTTTAACTTCTAAAAATCTCACTGGCAGATAAGATTAAGTGCACAAGGGTTAAAGTACAAAAACGTAAACATTATTTTTACTCCTAACAAAGATAACACTCAAAAAAATTACAATTAGTCATATGACCATACTAACAAGAACAACACTTTGGGGAGTATGGAGAACTTCCAAGGCCCCTCCGACAAAACAATGGTATCCCTATTAACACTGTTAATGCACTGGTAGGCTTGCAGAAGGTAAGGGAAATCCCCAACCCAATCCCCTCTTCTTTCTGTCACTCCCAAGAGAGTTGAAACTAGAGGTTTGAGCAAAGAGCAATAGAGAAGACTGAGCTGCCCTGTAGGCAACATCAGTGTAGGCATGGTTTCTAGGAATAAGCCACAGAGTACAGCATCTAAACCTGAGACTTCTCCCTTAAGCCAAAGATCCATATTTTCTCTGGAGAAAAGCATTCCCTATTTAGGTCCCCAGGATTCTCATAGATTAGTGTTAGTGTTAGTCGCTCAGTCGTGCCCAACTCTTTGCGACCCCATGGACTGCAGCCCTCTGTCCATGAGATTTTCCAGGCAAGGATACTGGAGTGGGTTGCCATTTCCTTCTCCAGGGGATCTTCCCAACCCAGGAATCAAACCTGGGTCTCCTGCACTGCAGGCAGATTCTTTACCAACTGAGCTACAATTAAGGTCAAACAAACATGAGCTCATGATCATACAACTTTGAAAACCCAAGCAGCATGGATGAGCCGGCCAAAATAACAAAGAGATTATTTGTTTTAACCTCCAATGTTTTATTGTATCTTTTAAGATACAGAATATAAAATATCTATTCATAAATTGTTTAAAGAAATAAAAGATGGAGTTTTAAAATGGGCAAGCAACAAGGAACTATCAAAAATACCAAGCAGATGTGAAAATCAACCAAACAGAACTCTGAGAAATTAAAAGTATAATTACTGAAATGGAAAACTCAATGATCAAATAAATTAACAGATTAGACAAAAGTGAAGACAAAATCAGTGAACCGGAAGGCAGAACTAAAGAAAATGATAAAATGAGGTCTGCTATATATAGAGTCTAGGAAGAAAAGAACAGGATAATGGAGAAGAGAGAATATCTGATGAGAAAATGGCTGAGAATTTCCCGGAACTAATAAAAGACATATCTACAAATAGAGAAAGCACAACACAAACCAAGCAAAATAAATTAAAAGTACACCACACTGAATCACACTGCACTAAAATGGCAAATTAAATACATAGACTTTAAAAGCAACTATAGAGGGAAAAAAATCACCTCCTGAGAAAGGGCAGTTAGACAAACAGAAAACATCTTAGCAGCAACATCCACAGTCAGATAATGTCGCAAAAAATGATTAAATGCTAAGAGAAAAACAATCAAGCCTTTCTTTACACCCAGAAGAAACTACCTTTTAAAACTATGACAAAATATAAATACTGTATATCCAGATAAACAGATACAAAGATAACTTACCAAAAGATATTCACTAATGTAACTTCTAAAGGATATACTTCAAGAGGAAAACTAAACTATATGCCAATAAATTAGACAACTTAGACAAAATGGAAAAATTCCTTAAAAGATATGAAATAACAAAACTGACTCAAGAAGAAATAGATAGCAAAATTATACCTATAAGAAGTAAAGAGACTCAACTGGGTATCAAAACATTAATGACAAACAAAAGCCCAGACCCAGATGGCTTCATTGGTGAATTCCATCAAATAAAGAATTACCATCAATCCTTCTCAAATCCCCCTGACCCCCAGAAAAAAACAGGCTGAAAAACTACTTCCCAATTCATTCAACAAGGCCAGTATTACAGATCCATACCTCTTATGAGTACGAACACAAAAAGCCTCAACAAAATAATAGCAAATTGAATCCAGACAATACACAAGAGAAGACATTATTAATCTTATCATGCGCCCATGACCACAAGTCTGGGGTTTATCCCAGGAATGCAAGGTTGGGATTTTTAATACAGTATAATGTTAATTATTCTCCAATCGTCCACCTCTTCTATCCAAAAATGAATATGTCATATCTATAGAATAAAAAACAAAAACCACATGATAATATCATAATAAATAACAACTGATGCAGAAAAAACATTTGACAAAATACAATGTCCTTTCATGATAAAATCATTCAACAAATTAATAAGGGAACTTCTCCAACCTGATCAATATACATAAAGCCCAAAGTTAACATTATACGTAATGATGAAAGACTGAACACTATCCCCCAAACCAGGAACAAATCAGACAGGGATGTCTGTTCTTGCATTTAACACTGCACTAAAACTTCTAGCCAAGTGCTATTATCCAGGAAAAAGACGTAAAAGGCCACCAAATTGGAAAGAAAGTAGAAAAACTATCTCTAAATGATCTTACATAGAGAAAATCCTAAGGAATTCACTAAAAACAACTTATTTAAAACCTAATGAATTCAGCAAGGTTGTAAGCTACAAAATCAATACAAAAAAACAAACAACTTCATTTACAACAGCATCAAAAAGAAAACATTCAGGAATAATCTTAATAAACTACAAAATGTATCTCTGAAAAGATTGTTGAAATAAAAACAAAGATCTAAATAAATGGAACAGCATCCTGTGTTAACAAACTGGAAGACTTACTGTTGTGAAGATGGCCATACATTACTATGCAAGCAAACTGCAGACTCACCACAATCTCTATCACAATCACAGCTGGTTTCTTTGTAGAACTTGGCAAGCTGATTCTAAAATTCATAATGGAATTACAAGGGACTCCAAACAGCCACAACAATATTGGAAAAGAGCAATTTCAAAACTTACTAAAAAGCAACAGTAATCAAGGGACATACAAGCATAAGTATAGATATAGATAGATATAGATATAGATATCAATGGCACACAAATGAATATCCAGAAATAAACCCATACATTTAGGGGAAAATAAAATTAGTCTCTCAACAAATGGTGCTGAGATAACCGAATATCCACATACCAAGAATGAAGGTAGATCCCTACCACAAATCATATATAAAATTAACTCAAAATGTAGCTAAGAACAAAATTTAAGAGCTAAACTCTTTGAAGAAACAGAAAAATAATCATGACCTTTGATTTAGCAATGAATTCTTAAATATGACACGAAAAGCATGAACAATAACAACAACCAACAGATAAACTGGACCTCATCAAAGTTAAAAACTTTCTCATTTCCTACTCCAGGAGATCTTCCAAACCCAGGGATCAAACTCGCATCTCCTACATCTCCTGCATTGGCAGGTGGATTCTTTACTGCTGAGCTACCTGGGAAGCTCACTATGCAGTATACTTAAAACTAACATAATATTGTATGTCAAATATAAATAAAAAATTTTAATTGCAAATATTCTGTAACAAGGAACATGATCAAAAAACTGAAAAGGACTCTGACAGAAACTTCATATATTTGCAAATCATATAATAAGGGCCTACAATCCACAATGGACAGAATTCTTACAACTCAACAATGAGACAACACAATTAAAAAGTGAGCAAAGGATTTGAATAGACATTTCTCCAAAGAAAAATACAAATGGGCAATAAGCACAAGAAAAAATGCTTAGTCTTCAAGGAAATGCAAATCTAAACCACAGTGAGATACCCTTTCATACCCATCAGGGTGGCTAAAAACAAAAGGGCAGATAATAGGTGCTGTCAGAGAGAGAAAGAAGCTGGAACCCTGTATACTGCTGGTGGGGATGTAAAATGGTACAGCCATTTTGAAAAAAAGTCTGGCAGTTCCTAAAAAGTTAAACATAAGTTACCACTTGACTTAAGTATATGCCCAGAAAAGTAAAAATATGCCCACACAAAAATTTATACACACATATTTATAGCAAAATTATTCATAATAGCCAAAAAGTGGAAATGTCCAAATGCTCATCAAACTGATGAATGCTCATCAAACAAAATGTAGTAGCTCTATAGAACTGAATACTGTTCAGTCTCAGAAAGAAATAAAGAATTGATACCTGCCACAACAACAGAAGCAGAAGATATTAAGAAGAGGTGGCAAGAATACACAGAAGAACTGTACAAAAAAGATCTTCACGACCCAGATAATCACGATGGTGTGATCACTCACCTAGAGCCAGACATCCTGGAATGTGAAGTCAAGTAGGCCTTAGGAAGCTTCACTACAAACAAAGCTAGTGGAGGTGATGGAATTCCAGTGGAGCTATTTCAAATCCTGAAGGATGATGCTGTGAAAGTGCTGCACTCAGTATGCCAGCAAATTTGGAACACTCAGCAGTGGCCACAGGACTAGAAAAGGTCAGTATTCATTCCAATCCCAAAGAAAGGCAATGCCAAAGAATGCTCAAACTACTGCACAATTGCACTCATCTCATATGCTAGTAAAGTAATGCTCAAAATTCTCCAAGCCAGACTTCAGCAATACGTGAACTGTGAACTTCCAGATGTTCAAGCTGGTTTTAGAAAAGGCAGGGGAACCAGAGATCAAATTGCCAACATCTGCTGGATCATGGAAAAAGCCAGAGAGTTCCAGAAAAACATCCATTTCTGCTTTACTGACTATGCCAAAGCCTTTGACTCTGTGGATCACAATAAACTGTGGAAAATTCTGAAAGAGATGCTTCTTGAGAAACCTATATACAGGTCAGGAAGCAACAGCTAGAACAGGACATAAAACAGACTGGTTCCAAATAGGAAAAGGAGTATGTCAGGCTGTATATTGTCACCCTGCTTATTTAACTTATCTGCAGAGGACATCATGAGAAATGCTGGGCTGGAAGAAACACAAGCTGGAATCAAGATTGCTGGGAGAAATATCAATAACCTCAGATATGCCGATGATACCACCCTTATGACAGAAAGCGAACAGGAACTAAAGAGCCTCTTGATGAAAGTGAAAGAGGAGAGTGAAAAAGTTGGCTTAAAGCTCAACACTCAGAAAACAAAGATCATGGCATCTGGTCCCATCACTTCATTGCAGATAGATAGGGAAACAGTGTCAGACTTTATTTTGGGGGCTCCAAAATCACTGCAGATGGTGATTGCAGCCATGAAATTAAAAGACACTTACTCCTTGGAAGGAAAGTTATGACCAACCTAGATAGCATATTGAAAAGCAGAGAGATTACTGTGTCAACAAAGGTCCCTCTAGTCAAGGCTATGGTTTTTCCAGTGGTCATGTATGGATGTGAGAGTTGGACAGTGAAGAAAGCTGAGCGCCGAAAAATTGATGTTTTTGAACTGTGGTGTTGGAGAAGACTCTTGAGAATCACTTGGACTGCAAGGAGATCCAACCAGTCCATCCTAAAGGAGACCAGTCCTGGGTGTTCATTGGAAGGACTGATGTTGAAGCTGAAACTCCAATACTTTGGCCACCTCATGCGAAGAGTTGACTCATTGGAAAAGACCCTGATGCTGGGAGGGATTGGGGGAAGGAGGAGAAGTGGACAACAGAGGATGAGATGGTTGGATGGCATCACCAAATGATGGGCATGAGTTTGGGTAATCTCTGGGAGTTGGTGATGGATAGGGAGGCCTGGCGTGCTGTGACTCATGGGGTCACAAAGAGTCGGACATGACTGAGCAGCTGAACTGAACTCAACAATACACACGAACTCTGAAAATATTATTTTCAAGTGCAAGAAGCCAGTCATAAACGACCACCTATTAAATGATTCCATTCATATGCACTATCTAGAATAGCAAATCTATAGAGATAAAAAGCAGATTCAGTCCAGTCGCTCAGTCATGTCCGACTCTTTGCGACCCCATGAACTGCAGCACGCAAGGCCTCTCTATCCATCACCAACTGTGGTAGTCCATCCAAACCCATGTCCATTGAGTCAGTGATGCCATCCAACCATCTCATCCTCTGCCATCCCCTTCTCCTGCCCTCAATCATTCCCAGCATCAGGGTCTTCTCAAATGAGTCAGCTCTTTGCATCAGGTGGCCAAAGTATTGGAGTTTCAGCTTCAACATCAGTCCTTCCAATGAACACCCAGGACTGATCTCCTTTATGATGGACTAGTTGGATCTCCTTGCAGTCCAAGGGACTCTCAAGAGTCTTCTCCAACACCACAGTTCAAAAGCATCAATTCTTCGGCGCTCAACTTTCTTTATAGTCCAACTCTCACATCCATACATGACTACTGGAAAAACCACAGCCTTGACTACACGAAACTTTGTTGGCAAAGTAATGTCTCTGCTTTTTAATATGTTGTCTAGGTTGGTCATAGCTTTCCTTCCAAGGAGCTAGAGTCTTTTAATTTCATGGCTGCAGTCACCATCTGCAGTGATTCTGGAGCCCCCAAAAATAAACTCTGACACTGTTTCCACTGTTTCCCCATCTATTTCCCATGAAGTGATGGGACCAGATGCCATGATCTTCGTTTTCTGAATGTTGAGCTTTAAGCCAACTTTTTCACTCTCTTCCTTCACTTTCATCAAGAGGCTCTTTAGTTCCTCTTCCCTTTCTGCCATAAGGGTGGTGTCATCTGCATATCTGAGGTTATTGATATTTCTCCCAGCAATCTTGATTCCAGCTTGTGCTTCCTCCAGTCCAGCGTTTCTCATGATGTACTCTGCATATAAGTTAAATAAGCAGGGTGACAATATACAGCCTTGACCTACTCCTTTTCCTATTTGGAACCAGTCTGTTGTTCCATGTCCAGTTCTAACTGTTGCCTCATGACATGCATACAGATTTCTCAAGAGGCAGGTCAGGTGGTCTGGTATTCCCATCTCTTTCAGAATTTTTCAGTTTATTGTGATCCACATAATAAAGAAAGTGAAAGAGGAGAGTGAAAAAGTTGGCTTAAAAGCTCAACATTCAGAAAACGAAGATCATGGAATCTGGTCCCATCACTTCATGGCAGATAGATGGGGAAACAGTGGATACAGTGTCAGACTTTATTTTTTGGGGCTCCAGAATCACTGCAGATGGTGATTGCAGCCATGAAATTAAAAGACACTTACTCCTTGGAAGGAAAGCTATGACCAACCTAGACAACATATTAAAAAGCAGAGACATTACTTTGCCAACAAAGTTCCGTGTAGTCAAGGCTATGGTTTTTCCAGTAGTCATGTATGGATGTGAGAGTTGGACTATAAAGAAAGCTGAGTGCCAAAGATTTGATGCTTTTGAACTGTGGTGTTGGAGAAGACTCTTGAGAGTCCCTTGGACAGCAAGGAGATCCAACCATTCCATCCTAAAGGGAATCAGTCCTGAATATTCATTGGAAGGACTGATGTTGAAGCTGAAACTCCAATACTTTGGCCACCTGATGTGAAGAGCTGACTCACTGGAAAAGACGCTGATGCTGGCAAAGATTGAGGGCAGGAGAAGGGGACGACAGAGGATGAGATGGTTGGATGGCATCATTGACTCAATGTCCATGGGTTTGGGTGGATTCCGAGTGTCGGTGATGGACAGGGAGGCCTGGCGTGCTGCGGTCCATGGGGTCACAAACAGTCGGACACAACTGAGCGACTGAACTGAACTGAACACAGTCAAAGGCTTTGGCATAGTTAATAAAGCAGAAATAGATGGTTTTCTGAAACTCTCTTGTTTTTTTGATGATCCAACAGGTCTTGGCAATTTGATCTCTAGTTCCTCTGCCTTTTCTAAAACCAGCTTGAATATCTGGAAGTTCACAGTTCACGTATTGCTGAAGCCTGGCTTGGAGAATTTTGAGCATTACTTTACCAGCATGTGAGATGAGGCAACTGTGCAGTAGTTTGAGCATTCTTTGGCATTGCCTTTCTTTGGGATTGGAATGAAAACTGACCTTTTCTAGTCCTGTGGCCACTGCTGAGTGTTCCAAATTTGCTGGCATATTGAGTGCAGCACTTTCACAGCATCATCTTTTAGGATTTGAAATAGCTCAACTGGAATTCCATCACCTCTACTAGCTTTGTTTGTAGTGAGCTTCCTAAGGCCCACTTGACTTCACATTCCAGGATGTCTGGCTCTAGGTGAGTGATCACACCATCGTGATTATCTGGGTCGTGAAGATCTTTTTTGTACAGTTCTTCTGTGTATTCTTGCCACCTCTTCTTAATATCTTCTGCTTCTGTTAGGTCCGTACCATTTCTGTCCTTTATTGAGCCCATCTTTGCACGAAATGTTCCCTTGGTAGCTCTAATTTTCTTGAAGAGATCTCTAGTCTTTCCCATTCTATTGTTTTCCTCTATTTCTTTGCATTGCTCACTGAGGAAGGCTTTCTTAAAGGTAGATTAGTAGTTGCTTAGTGGGGTGAGGAGATAAGATACTGGCTAATGGGTACAGAATTCTAAAACTAACTATGATACTGCTTATGCATCTGTGAACATAGTAAAAACCATTAAATGGAATACTTTAAGTGGGTAAATTGTATGGTATGTAAATTATATCACAATAAAACTTTCAGAGAAAAAGGAAAGCGTGGAGATGTCAGAATATTCAGCAAAGATATAGGAACATGTGACAGATCAAATATCTGTATAAAATAATACTATAAATTGTGATTTTTTTGAATTAAAAAAAAAGAACATGACAAATAGAATACCTGGCAAAAACTACATACAAGTTGGGAACATAAATGGAATTAAAGTAACCCAATTCCTTATATGTTTGTGTGGCAGGGAGTGAGGTGGGTGTAGGAGTTAAAGTATTAATTTTAGTCTTTAAATATGCATGATCAAATTGGACAAGTAACCAGAAAAATGTAGTAGCAGAATGTCTAACTTCTAAACCAACAGGAAAAAAGGAATATTAAAACTAGCAAACAAAAATGAACAGAAGTCAGCAAAATATGGGCCAAGGGCCCAGTCTAGCCCACCACCTGTTTTTGTAAATAAAGTTTTACTGGAGCACAGCCATGCTCATTTACATTTGTCTCTGGCTGCTTCTGAGCTATAATGGCAGTGTTGAGCAGATGCAACAGAGACCAGATGGCCT
The DNA here is from genome assembly GCF_001704415.2 of Capra hircus. NCBI lineage: Eukaryota > Metazoa > Chordata > Mammalia > Artiodactyla > Bovidae > Capra > Capra hircus. The sequence continues at coordinate 83,976,842 of NC_030815.1, forward strand.
ACAAAGCCTAAAGCACTTACTGTCTGGCTCTTTATAGAAAAAGTTGCTGACACCTACAATGGAATACTAAACAACAGTCAGAAAGCAAGAATTACTCTCAGCTGCAGCTTCCTGAGCTTTGAAATAAATACAATATTCTCTCCTCTCTCATTTCATCAGAGGTACAAAGCTCAATAAGATAAACAATATTTGTGAAAGAACTTTTTAATCATCTGTGGCCTAGGAATGTTTTCAACCTGTTCTCCAGCTTCAGCTTCACATACACCCTCTTCAGATTCCAACTAACAGAACCTAAATCTCTAAAACAACAATAAAAAGATAGACCCTTATATTCCAACACAGAGAGATGTCAAGACACATTAGTTTAAAGGCAAGCTAGTAACACATTAATGTGAATAACTCCTCAAATAGGATGAGTTAGTGAGTGAGTGAGTGTATATGTGTTACTGTGAAGTTCTGAAAAGATAACAGTGGATATCTATTTCTTGGGCAGAAATAACACTCTATGAAGTATACTCACCTCTTGAATCCTTTTCATTAAATTATTCATTTGGAGATAATCGTGGGTTCTGAATACACTTTACCCAGTCTCCCTCAATGGTGACATCTTACAAAACTATATAGTACAATATCACAGCCAGGATAGTGACATTAATACACTCCATGATTTTATTCCAGTGTGCCCTGGACCCCGTGATACAGCTGTCCTGGTCCTGACAATGTGTCTGTGGTTCTTTCTCGTTAAGAGTCCTCACTCCTGTCTCCAGCCAGGGCTGAGTGTACCCTCTTCTGTGGCTGTGTTGTGTATGTGTACGTATTTCATCACACATAGGTTCATGCATCATCTACCACCACAGTTAAAATACAGAGCAGCTGCATCAGCACATGATTCCACTTGTTGACCTTTTATAACCACAGCCCCTTCCTTCCATCTCCTCCTCATCCCACAGCAACCATTCATTCATCTTTGTCATTTCAAGAATGTCATATAAACAGAATCATGGTGTGTGATCTTTTGAGATTGACTTTTGTCATTCAGCACATTTCTCTGGAGATTCACTCAGGCTGTTGTGTGTATCCAGACTTTGCTCAACAGTTCCAGCTTGTATAACCTATAGTAGGTCACCTGCTGACAGGCACTTGAGTTGTGCCCAGTTTCCAACAATTACAACAATTCCAAACCAGGCTGCTGCGAACACCTCTGTACAGGGTTTTGGGTGAGGCTGAGTCTTCCCTTCTCTGCAACAAACGCCCAGGAGCACAGGTGCTGGGTCACAGGGCATGGGCATGATTAGCTCTGCAAATCTAGTTTCTCGGCACCAGCATTCAGCGTTGTCTCAGTGTACTTAGTTTACTCATTCTGAGAGTTGTGTAGTGATTGCTTGAACCTAAGATTCCATTTACATATGAAGTAAGAAATTGCAATAAAGTTAAAGAGTAATCCCTCCTTATTACAATTTTGAAAAATACAGAAATGTGTACAAAAGGAAGTAAACGTCTATGCTTCTTCTCTCGATAAAAGGAATAATGATACTTATTCCAAATCAATGTACCCAATTTGCAGACAATGTAGGGCAGTCCATCACTTTATTCTGATAGAGGCTCCCTTTTGGATTTCTCCCCACCATGAGGACAACTCCACCCCAAGATACCTCAGTTAATTCCCTCCAGGCTCTTAGATTTGGAGGGGACCTCCTCAAAAACTGAATGGCCACAGAGGAGGGTACACACAGCCTTGGCCAGAGACAGGAATGAGGACTCTTAACAAGAGAGAACCACAGACATTGTCAGGACCAGGACAGCTTAATCAAGGGCTCCAGGGCAGCTGCCCAGAGGAGGCAGAGGAGGTCATTCTGTTTTGTTCCTTTCCTTTCATTACTTCACTCCCACTAAAACAGTGTTCCTTAACCATTTCAGCATCTAGCAAAACCTCTGACAGCCTAGTGAAGCCTATGGATCCTTCCGAGAAAAACATTCTCAGGAGTGACAAATATAAAGATATCATGAGACATCTATAGCAACTACAGTGTGAAATCAAAAGGTCAGATTTCTCTTAATGGCCAAGTTGGGGGTCCTGTTGACCCTACAGTGGTTGCAGCCACATTCTTAATGGAAGGAAAACACTAAACTCAGTCAGAGATTATGAAAACAAACATGTAAGTTTTTTTCCTATCCAAGCTCAAGGAGCCCCCGAATGCCCTGATTTCACAGAATCAGAAAGAACAGGATCAGGCCTCTTCCCTAAGAGATTCTCTCAGGGTGCCGCTTGGCCTGAAGTAGAGGAAGGAAGGAAGCCAGCCACATAACAACCACAGGCGGGGGTCTGGGCCCAGAATCCCCCCTGAGGGCTATAGGAGAGATGGTCAGCACAGGTCTGCTCTATGGCTGCTAAGAAGGAAGCACAGACCCAGCAAAGGGAGGGTGGAGAGAGGGCTGAGCTCAGGGTGGCCTGGAGCCAACTAAATAAAGGGAGCTCCTCCCTAGAAGCTAAAGTAACATGCCATCACCTGGCCCAGTCTATCTGGGGGAAACTTTAGCCACTTAAAAAAAAATTTTTTTAATTGGAGAAAAATTGCTTTACAGTGTCACACTGGTTTCTGCTGTACAACAATGCCAATCAGTCATAATTATGTATCTCCCCTCTCTGGGGAGCCTCCCTGCCCTCCCCACATCCCACCCCTCTGAGCTGTCATAGAGTGCCTGCTGGGCTCCGTGTATTATAAAGTAGCTTCCCACTAGCTATCTGTGTTACATATGGCAGTATATATATGTAAACTGGCTCCAGGCCACCCTGGGCCTCCCCTCCCTGCTACCTTCTCAATTTGTCCCACCTTTTCCACCCCCTGCCCTGTCCACAAGCCCGTTCTCTATATTTGCGTCTTCATTCTTTTCCTGCAAATAGGTTCATCAGTACCATTTTTCTAGATTTCATATACTGCATTAATACATAATATTTGTCTTTCTCTTTCTGACTTACTTCACTCTGTATAACAGGCTATAGGTTCATCCACCTCACTACAACTAACTCAAATCTGTTCCTTTTCATTCAGTTCAGTTCAGTCGCTCAGTCGTGTCCGACTCTTTGTGATCCCATGAATCACAGCACGCCAGGCCTCTCTGTCCGTCACCAACTCCCGGAGTTCACCCAAATTCCTGTGCATCGAGTCGGTGATGCCATCCAGCCATCTCATCCTCTGTCATCCCCTTCTCCTCCTGCCCCCAATCCCTCCCAGCATCAAGGTCTTTTCCAATGAATCAACTCTTCGCATGAGGTGGCCAAAGTATTGGAGTTTCAGCTTCAGCATCAGTCCTTCCAGTGAACACCCAGGACTGGTCTCCTTTAGGATGGACTGGTTGGATCTCCTTGCAGTCCAAGGGACTCTCAAGAGTCTTCTCCAACACCACAGTTCAAAAGCATCAATTCTTTGGCGTTCAGCCTTCTTCACAGTCCAACTCTCACATCCATACATGACCACTGGAAAAACCATAGCCTTGACTAGATGGACCTTTGTTGGCAAAGGAGTGTCTCTGCTTCTTAACATGTTATCTAGGTTGGTCATAACTTTCCTTCCAGGGAGTAAGCGTCTTTTAATTTCATGGCTGCAATCACCATCTGCAGTGATTTTGGAGCCCAAAAATATAAAGTCTGACACTGTTTCCCCATCTATTTCCCATGAAGTGATGGGACCAGATGCCATGATCTTCGTTTTCTGAATGTTGAGCTTTAAGCCAACTTTTTCACTCTCTTCCTTCACTTTCATCAAGAGGCTCTTTAGTTCTTCTTCCCTTTCGGCCATAAGAGTGGTGTCATCTGCATATCTGAGGTTATTGATATTTCTTCCAGCTTGCGCTTCCTCCAGCCCAGCGTTTCTCATGATGTACTCTGCATAGAAGTTAAATAAGCAGGGTGACAATATACAGCCTTGACCTACTCCTTTTCCTATTTGGAACCAGTCTGTTGTTCCATGTCCAGTTCTAACTGTTGCTTCCTGACCTGCATATAGGTTTCTCAAGAGGCAGGTCAGGTGGTCTGGTATTCCCGTTTCTTTCAGAATTTTCCACAGTTTATTGTGATCCACACAGTCAAAGGCTTCAGCATAGTCCATAAAGCAGAAATAGATGTTTTTCTGGAACTCTCTTGCTTTTTCCATGATCCAGGAGATGTGGGCAATTCTCTGGTTCCTCTGCCTTTTCTAAAACCAGCTTGAACATCTGGGTTTAATCCATAATTCTTCTGCTTTAACCATCAGGAGTAGGTACTGGGAAACACTTCTTATGAAAATTCTGAGTTAGTGTTAAGACCCTAAAGAGCACATAGTATGTTTCTGGAAGAGTCTACCCACCTTTGTCAATGCAAAAGCCACTGTACCATCATCCTCAGTGGAAAGATCGAGCAGCCTCTGGTAAAATGCTTCATCATAAGGCCCATCTATTTGCAATGTTTTTCTGAAGAACAAAGCACAAAAAAACAGGATAGCAAAGCTGCCTGGAAATCATCTGTTAAACTGTTTGCAGTTTAAGAATCATACATCTGTTTTTAAAGAACATTAGTGGATTTATCTCTTCCTAATGCTAAACTGTTATGAAGCATGAAAGTTTTAAACACAGCTTGCAAGACCAGACACCAGGAGAGCCTGAATGTCTCCTGTTTATGACAAATGGTGTCGAGGTCAGAGAGTCTAGTGAAGGGGTGATAGGGAGGAAGCCAGGCCAGGCAACAGCTGCACCCCCCACCACATGCCACAGGTGTGGATCCTTGCAACCCACATCAAGACGGTCAGGAAATGGACAAGGAAGCGCCTGAAGGCCAAAGCCCAGCTGGGGCTGAGTGAAAGCGGCTCACTGGCTGTGGAGCAGCACTGCCCCCTGCAGGCTCAGCTCCAACTCAGAACATGGAACTGACTAACAGGGTTGTCAGGACATACTCTCCTTTCTAGAGATGGGAAAGCGGTCTCTGATCTGACAGGACCTTGGTCCTCCTTCACGTGGCACTGAATCCCCGGGCTGGCCCTGCATCTGGGTGCAGGGAGCGGGTAGCTGGGGTGAGTCATCCTCCTGGGAGGCCTATGCAGTCCTCCCACGGGGTCAACCTGCTACCCTCATCCCCATCTTGCCCTCAGGGCTGCTCAGGGCCCCATACAGGCCCAGAAAGGGCAGGGGAGCACTGGGTCTATGCCTCACCTCTCCTCAGGAAACTCCTCCAGGTACCGCTCAACCCGCCGGTACAGAGGATAGAGGCCTTCGATGTCCAGCAGGTCCAACATCTGCACCTGGAGGGTTTTGTACAGAAGACAGCCCTTCGGTAACCCTGACCGCTCCGGGGTGTTTTTTCCTACCAAGAACATCAGGGGAAAACGAGAAGTTTACTGTCAAGGACTGAAGAAGGTGGCGGGCACAGGCCGCACCCTGCCTCACGGAGCTGCTGGGGCTGGACGAGTGCACGTTCTGGGTTAGGCACGAATGAGAGGCAGGCCCCACAGCTCACTGTGCTCATCTCCCTCCTCTCAATATCCTTCAGTCTCCATCACACCAGCGCAGTCTAGAGAGATAACCCTCAGTCTACAGAAGACTAGGCACAAAATGTAAAATGACCACAGTAACATCCTCACATCTGCAATATGGCATCTGCAGAGCCCAGGGCCACAGCCTGTGTGGAGAGGGGTGACCACACTGAGCAGGGAGCCATCGCGGCAGGGATGGTGCAGAAATGAGGTCCATTCCACACTCAAGTGTTCTCAGGGGCCTGAAGGGCTGGGGAGACAGAGTCCTAGCTCATGTATCCCATCCTTTGAGGAAACAGCCATGTCCGATGAACGAACAAACATCACTGAGGCCGAGCCACAGGGAGCAGCTGTAGCCATGTCCAGTTCTGACACTCTGACCTCCCACTTCTGGCAAAACATGCTCAATCATGCCAGACAGAGTGAAAATGCACAGGTCCAGCTAGAAGGGATTTGTTACAATTACAGGTTATTCATACAGTAAAGTATCTACCTTATGGTCAAAAAATAAGTTTAAAAAATAGCATGTAGAATACATTGTACATCCCATGGATCAGACTTGTGTCTGTGTACATATGCAGGGAAGGTCTGGAAGAAAAGTCCACAGGGGTCTCAGTGACCAGTGTCCACCTGTGTGTCCTTCCAAACAAGTTCTGTCTACTTACAAGCAGTTAAGTACCCAAACCCGGGCATGAGTTTACAAAAATTGTCTGAAATGAGTAGGCATCACTTTTGCAACAAGAAAAATACCCACAAAATTCATCTGTGGCATGAATAACATGGCATGGGGGACAAAAGAAGGGTGACTTGTGCCCCGGTAGCTGCATGGGGAAACCACCGCACCTAAAGTCCATGCAGGAGCAAAGCTGCCGTCTCCCTGTGTCACACCCCACGGCATCCTCAGAGTCTCCAAGAGACTACAGGAACCATCAGTACAAAAACGGAATAATCTGAATCCTAGTCAGCCCCTCAAAATAAGATCCTGGTTATGGCTCCACACGCTACGTGCTTGAGCGTGCTGGCGAGCCTGCCAGCAGATGAAAAAGGTGGCGAATGAGGAGCCCGTGAACATCCATGGCAAAACCCAAATCAGTCACAAAGCCACCTTGAAGTTTGGATGCCCACTGAGTCAAGCCAGCCCATGGCAAGTCTGTAAGGAATGGGGCCTGGAGTAGGAGACACCCAGAGTCACGGGTCTCACACATCTGTGTTCACAGCCTGTCTGCAAACTGCCACCCACTGAGGCCACCCGCCCGCCCTGAAGGGCCTTGCACTGTGGGAGTCCAATATTCCGGGCCTCAGTCCTCTCCATTTAAGAGAAAGGCCAAGGAAAACCTACCTCCAGGGTTGCAATGAGATGGAACCGTGTAGAGAAACCACAGAGGATGTGCAGACATGTCGAACGACATTTAGAGAAAATCTTACAGCCCAAATGTATGCTGCAGTTTATAAACCCAGACAGGAGATGAGAACGGTAATGTCCCCACCTGGGGCTGAGAGGATAGAGAGGCCCAGCTCTGGGGAGCCCTGACGGGACCAAGGCTGCTCCCACAGAAGCTCCGTGAGGCCAGGCAGGACCCTCGCAGGCCATGCCACAGGCTCTGCTTCCCCTGCGCCCAGCCCGCCCACCAGGCCTACCTTGGCAGCGCAGGCTCCTGCTGAAAGGGCTGGCTTCACAGACGGGTGGGCCCCGCAGCCCAGGCCCCGACCTGAGGGCACCCGCCCGGCCCTTGTCCGAGCCACTCAGTAGCACCCGTGTGATGACACGCACCAGCTCCCGGATCACAGCCCTTGTGCAGTGGGGTCCACTGGCCAGGCCATTGGATGGGAAGAAGAACGGCTTCAGGTGGTGCGCGAGCTCACTCCAGTCAGCCATGGGGCTGCGTGCATCTTTGCAGCCATAAATCAGCTCACCATTCTTCAGGAAGGGAAAGAGACAGGGAAACATCAACTCCACAGGCTGATAGAAAAACACCTCCATCCCCACCCACTGGACAGGCAAAGGTACTTGACATTCACACGTGCCCCCATTTAGGATCTCTACCCACCCTCATGTACCACATTAACTGACCAAGTGGAAAAGCCCACTGGAACATGAAAAAGAAGAAAAGTTCTCAAAAACCAAAGACCAGAAAGGCCCCAGACCTGAGACTCAAACCCTCAGACAGGAACACATGGTATGCTGGCAACCTCAAACAAACTCAGCCCAAAGCACAAACTCCCAAAGACCCTAGCCTATTACTGAAGAGGCCAAGTGACACTGTGCTACTGAGGGACACAAGAGTGTCAGTCTGGCCCTAAGCAGACAAATTGCTCAACCACTGTGGGTGTACACTGGCAGCCAGCATCCCAGAGCCTTCTGTCCTCTGTGAAAGACTAAGCCAGGCTCCAGCCAGAGTGGTAAAGGCCATCAGCATTGCTAATTCAGAAGTCTTCATCTTGGAGGCCAATCCTGCCTTTTAAAACAAAGTCCAGCAAAGAAACTCCTCATGGCACCAATGATCCCAGGGCTACAGAAAGGGATGCTCAGTAGGTGCAACCCCATGACTTTTTACAGGGGTCTGCAATGTCCAGGAAAAAGCCCCTGATCAGCAGCCAATCCCAGGGGAGAGACATTTTCTAGTCTGTGAGAGTGTGGTCAGCACCCTCCAGGAGGTCCCCAATGGCCTTCATCCCTTGATACTCACACTCCGTAGTCCTCTCTCCAAACAGTGGAGGTTTAGTCTGTGTGACTGACAGAATACAAGTAAAGCCAACAGCATATCCCTGGCAAGATTAAGATGCTGTGGATTCTGTCCTGATGATTCTCTTCTCAGATCACAGCAGCCACACGGAGCTGCCATGGAGCTGTGGGGCCTCCTGCCAATGGCTGTGGAGGCACCGTCTGAGCAGCAGAGCCTCTGCCCCCACACCTGAGCCCTCAGATGAGATGCAGCCTTGAGGGGCCCGGAGCCAGAACCAGCTATGCTGTTCCTTCTGGCCACAGAAACTGAGAGGATAAGTGGCTGTTATGCAGTAGTAGATGATACCACGAGGACGATCCCAGCTCTGCCCGCAGGTTGCAGATGGGGGTCAGTTCAGTCCACTAAGAAGCATGGACGGGGATTCAGCAGTGTGATACCTCCCTAGGAGTCCCCTGTCAGCACTGTCAGAGACCACAGATGCGGGTGCCCAGAGAGATGGGAACACAGCTGAGGCCGCTGCTGACCAAAGGACCAGGAGAAACCAACAAGAGATGCTGCCCCTTGAGACGGGCCTTACAGAGGTGGGGCGGGGAGGTGAAAGGAAAAGCAGGAGCTTCTGGGAGGAAAGCAGGCCAAAACCACTCAACATGGGCTGTGGCCAGAAGGTAGGGCCAGGGCTCAGCCTGCTGTCCAGTGCGGCCAGCCTTGGCCCACCATGAAGCTCTCTCCTCCAGGCCCAGGAGCAGCTGAGTGACCCTGCACAGTAGAAGGCCTTCTCTCCCCAGTGCCTGGAATCCAGGCAGACAGGCATCTTACATATACACATAGAGTTGGTCAACAACCTCATGTGACATTTGCAGAGAGCTATCGTCCCAGTCTCTGTGACAGTCCCACGTGGCCCCCATCACATCTCACAGGGGTCCAGTATTAGGGTGGACAGAGCCACAGGCTTGGAGTCTGTGAACAACATTTAGACCGACAAGGAGAACGCGCCAATGGCAGAGAACACAGTGGCAGCACGGATCGTGATCCAGGAGACCTTTCCACACCTGGAACTCGACAGAGAGAGCTTGCCAGCACTTGCAAAACGTACTGCATTGCTCCTGGTGTTATTTTTAAAAGCCATTCCATGTCACTTCTTCTAATCCATCTCTTTTGAAACTATTATCTCAATCTCTGGATTTTCCCCCTAGCTGAGTTCAACAGAAGCAGCAGATAGCCAGGGTTCTCAGTCCCAGGTCCCAGGTCAACTGATCCAGGGGCCAAGTCAAACCCACCACTCAGCTTATGTTGGCCTGACAGGCCAGCCTAAGTGAGGGCAGTCAGAAAAGGGTCCACTTGAGACAAAATGCCAGCCTTACTATATGTTCCAAATAAATCCCCAGAAGACAGGGAACTTATCTTTGGCATTTAAACATAAAATTCCTAAAGTCTTTGTAAGAGTTAAAAACAAAAACTGATTTTAAACTATGTCCTCTTTTTCTTGACTTGGAAAGGCAGGAGACAAGGTAAAGCTGATTCAACATGACCAGGTTTCTGAACCATACGGGGAGAAGTGAGCCAAGAACAGGCTTCACGCCCACACCCCCCAGGCTCACTTCTGAGGGCCATCCAGTATGCAGAGCAGCACTATCCACACGGAGCAGGATGCAGAGGGCACCAGGCTGTCCAGACCCAGCAGCCCTGCTAGGCCACACAGATCCACCACCTGTAAACCTGGAGCCTGTCACAAGCTCTTGCTTATATGTCACACCTAGTATGAACATAACCAGGACTGGGAGCAGTCAGTGGTAACCAGAAAAGGAGATGACAAGGGGGACCCCAGGGGACATATTTCTAACACAAACCCTTCCCTAGATCTGGGCCAGCCCTGCCCTGTCTTCCTGCACCCTCTCCCCACTCCTCTGCCCCTCAGCATCTCCCCCATGTATGCCTGACAGCAGCAGGTCAGGGACCACAGGGCCTGAGCAAGTCCAGTCAGGGTGCCAGAAGCAGGTGGTCATGAGGAAGCAGAAGGTGCCAGTGCCAGATGGTGAGTATGCTGCGTGCAGAACACTTCCCCTACACAATCAGGAAGCAGGACAGTCACAGCTGCAGGACTCTACGAACTCACTCACTGACAAGGATGTCCCCTAATTGTAAGTTCCCTAAGTTAACCGGGAGGAAAGGCACAGGTGTGGCCACCCTTTAGGTTGCCCCGCCCCAGGTCCTACTCCCATCTCAACCACAGAGGACACCTGAGACGCAGTCAGGGCCATCTTTACCCAAGAACCAGAGTCAGGGTCTGTGCCTCGAGCCCGAGGCCACCCAGTGGGCAAGGAGTTACCATTACACACCCCAGGAGTCCCAGGATGGCATGTGCTCATGAAATAAGGCTTGGAAAAAGGACCCAAAGGATCATACTGAGGCAGCCCCAGTGCAGATGCCCTTGTCTGCAGGTCACAGAGCCCTGTTAGGGACCATAGCACCAGGGCTTCATCCAGCTCAGTTCAGATACCCACTGGACCCACCCAAAAGCCATAAAATAGAAGCAACTTTTACCTTAAAGATCTTTAAGTTGTTCTGTGCCTCCTGTAACAAGCTTTTCAAAGCAAAGTACATTCTCTGTTTATTTCTAAAAAGAGAAAGTATTATTGACAATTAGAGCAGATTTTGCATTTGCCTGCCTGTGGCTCAGGGGACATGCCCAAGAGTTGCCACTTGAGATCTCCAAGCTTTGCAGATTAAGGAGCTGTATTCTCCCCAGCCCTCTTCAGAGAGGCACCCACATCACCACCCCTAATCCCCACCCTTCTCTCTGCCCCTTCCTCTGCCAGCCACTGGTGATCTGCAGGAACCTATTAAGGCAATGCTGACCCAGGCAAGAAACCTGAGCCTTGCCCTGCAGGCAAATAGCCCCTAACTGCAGAATGCACCCTCCACCCCTCACTGCAGAGAATGCCACACACCCCACCACCCCACCACCACCAAGAAGAAAGGCAGCACTAGGGACAAAGGAGAAGTATTCTCTCACCCTGAGTAGAGATCGAGAGGACAGTATTTACTTATCTGCTTCCACTTCCCAGTTGCTACCTGTTAAGAAATCACCACAGGGTGTCAGTGATGGGATTGGGGAAGCACACTGGGCTAACTCTAACACACAAAAGAGCTCAAGGGACTGTGAGATAACCAAGGCAGCTGAAGGGCCCAGCAGATGACACCACCTCCAGGTGCATATCACTAGCTGGCACAGGGAGCTTGACTCTGACTCCAAGAAACCTCGACCCTCCCCTGAGAGCCTCACGAAGCTGCCAGCCCCTCCACATGAGCAGAGAAATGGCAGCCAGCACCTTTGTAAGATGCCATGGCTAAATTTTGGTAATCAGATGAACAAATCTTACAGTCATAATATCCAGGAAAGGTAGGTTGCACCCAACTAGCAATTTCATGTCAGTGAGAAGACAAATTGGCACAACCTTTGAAAGGCAACTTGCTGGTTTCCATCAAAGTTTTAAAGACGGATGCCCCCTGATTTGGCAAATCTATGAGGAATTACTGGGTCAAGGATGTTCACTGTGACATGTGAAACAACCTGTGAAACACAGCAAGACCTAGAAACAACAAAATAAATCAAAGCACATCTGCTCTTATGGACTAGGACACAGCAAGACGCACGTTGAATAAAAGAATCAGTAAACAATATGCAGCCACTAACAGACAGAGGCAAAATCACAAATATTTATTAAAAGAGAAAAGCAACTGGCAGAACAATGCATATGAAGTAACTTGCTTTAAAAAGAAAAAAGGATATGTACATCTATACATGCATTATCCAAATATGCAACAAAAAAGCCTTGACAGATACATGACAATCTTCAAGGATTATTTAAGTGAAAAAAATCATTTAGCAGAATAATTGCTTATGGCAAGAAAAAAAAAAAAGACAGAACTCAAATGACTCAGAATGAAAGAAAATACAGTACTATCTATCTTGCAGGAATAAAAATAAGTTTAGAGGAATGCTGTGAACAATTATATGCCAGCAAATTATGTGAAATGAACAAATTCTTTAGAAACATACAGCTACCAAAACTGACCCAAGAAGAAATAGAGAATCTAAACAGACATAACGAAAGACTGAATCAGTAATCAAAAATCTTTCAACAAAGAAAATCCCAGGACCAGATGGCTTTGCTACTGAATTCCACTAAATGTTTAAAGAAAAATCAATACCAATACTCAAATTCTTCCAAAAACTGAAGAGTAAAAGATGGAAAATCTTCCAAATTCATTCTATCAAGCCAATTATCATCCTGGTACCAAAACTAGACAAAAACATCACTAGAAAAGAAAACTACAAATATCCCTCAAGAAAAAAATCCTCAACAAAAACTAACAAACCAAAATAAGTAGCATACTAAAGAGATTACACACCTTCATCAAGTGGCATTTATCTATCAAACACAAGGGTGGTTCAACATATGAAAATCAATCAACATAATATACTATATTAATAGAAGAAAATACCTCATGATCATCTCAACAGATGCAAGACAAGCATGTGACAAAATCTAACACTCTTTCACGATTTAAAAAACAAAACTCTAAAAATAAAAAAAAATTTGACAAACTTACAGTGAGAACATTACATTCTACAGTGAAAAACCAAAAGCTTTACCCCTCAAGACCAGGAACAAGATAAGGATAGCCACTCTTACTACTTCTATATAATACTGTACTTAAAATCAGAATTACCATATGACTCATCACTACTACTTCTGGGTTTATATCCAAAAAAGCTGGAAGCAGAGCCTCAAAGAAATATCTGCACAACCATGTTCACAGAAGTATTATTCACAATAGGCAAGAAATGGGAGCAGCCCAGTGACCATCAGTGGATGAATGGGATGAACCAAATAGATTATACACGTTCAATGGATGTTACACAGCCTTAAAAAAGGAAGAAACTTCTGATACAAGCTATGGTATGGATGAATCTTGAGGACATTATGGTATGTGAAATAAGTCAGTCACAAAAGGACAAATACTGTATGATTCCACATATATGAAGTACCTACAGTAGTCAAATTCACAGAGCTAGAAACTACAATGGTGGGTGCCAGGGGCCTGAGAAAGGAAGAAATGTGTTATTTTATGGATGTAGAGTTTCAGTTTTACAAAACAAAAAACATTCTGGAAATGGATGGTAATGATAGAGTTGTACAACAATGTAAACATACTTAATACCTCTTAATTGTACACTTAACGGTTAAGATGGTAAATTTCATGTCATGTATATCTCATCACAATTAAATACATCTATTTATTTCAAAAAATTAATTGTATTTCTATGCAATAAACAACTTGAAAATGACATTTAAAAAAATCCTATTTACAATGCTTAGTCGCTCAGTCATGTCCAACTCTTTGCGACCCCATGGACTATCACCCATCCGGCTCCTCTGTCCATGGGATTCTCCAGGTAAGAATACTGGAGTGGGTTGCCATTTCCTTCTCCAGGGGATCTTCCTGACCCAGGGATCAAACCCAGGTCTCCTGCATTGCAGGCTGCTTTCCTACCATCTGAGCCACGAGGAAAGCCCCTACTTACAATGGCATCTCCAAGAACAAAGCATTTAGGATAAGTTCAACAAAGGAAATATAAAACCTATATGCTGAAAACTTTATAACATTTCTGAAAGAAATTAAAGATCTAAATAAATGAAAAACCCTGCATTCACAGAGTACTAATACTGTTGAGGGGGCAGCACTTCCCACACAAATGTGCAGCACAATGATTCCCTGTCAAAATCTCAGCTGGTTTCTTGGAAATCATGAAGCTTAAAGACATCTATATTGGAAAGGAAGAAGTAAAACTCTATTCACAGATGACAAAATTCTGTACATAGAAGATTCCAAAGAATATACAAAGAAAGCTACCCGAGCTAATAAATAAATGCAGCAAAGTTGCAGGGTACAACACACATACGAGTTGTGTCTCTACACTCCAGCAATAAGCAAACCAGAAAGGAAATTAAGGGAGCAGTTCCATTTATAACATTTACAACATTCCAAAAGAATAAAATACCTACATATAAATTTAACCAAAGTGGCAAAAGACTGGTACACTGAAAACTATAAAATGTTGCTGAAAGAAATTAAAGAAAACCTAAATGAGTGGAAAGACAGCTGCGTTCATGGATTATAAGACTTAATATTATTAAGATGGCAAGGCGTCCCTGGTGGCTCAGATGGTAAGAATATGCCTGCAATGCAGGAGGTACAGATTTGATCCCTGGGTTGGGAAGATCCCCTGGAGAAGGGAATGGCCACCCAGTCCAGTATTCTTGCCTAGAGAATTCCACGGACAGAGGTTCCTGGCAGGCTATACAGTCCACGGGGTTGTAAAGAGTTGGACGCAACTGAGTGACTAACACTTACACACTATCCAAAGTGATCTACACCTTCCTGTAATTTCTATCAAAATTCCAACAAAATTCCAACTGCAATTTTTTGCAGTTACAGAAAATCCAACTCTCAAAATCATATGTAATTGTAAAGAGCCTCAAATAGCCAAAACAATCTTGAAAAAAGAAAAACAAAGCTAGAAGACTAATACTTCCTGATTTTAACAAGAGTGGCATAAGGACAGACCGACAGAAAGAAGGTCAGAATTAAGACCTCACATATAAGGCCAATAAACCCACCAACACCAATCAATGGAGAAATGACAGTCTCTTCACAAGTGGTGCTGGAAAAACTGGATATCACACGTAAAAGAATGAAGCTGGACCCTTATCTAACACCAAATATAAAAACTAACTCAAAACAGATCAAAGACCAAAACATAAGAGCTAAAACTATAAAACTCTTAGAAGAAAACATATAGGAAAAGCATATGACCTTAGTTTAGGTAACGATTTCTTGAATATGAAAGCAAAGGCATAGGCAACAAGAGTAAAAAAAAGACAAATCAGACTTTTCAAAATTTAAAACTTTTGTGCAACACTGTCAACAGAGTAAAAAGGCAACTGACAGAATGGGAGAAAATATTTGCAAATCACATATCTGATAAAGAGATTAATATCTAAAATATACAAAGAACCCCTAAAACAACTAAAAAAATCACAACTCATTTCAAAAATGGGTGAGGAATTTAAATAGACAGTTCTCCAAGGAAGACATACAAATGGCCAATAAGCAAACGAACAGATGTTCAACATCAGTAACCTTTGCAATAAAATGCAAATGAAAATCACTTGAGATACTACTTTGTATCCATTAGGATGACTATGATCACGAACAGGGATGATAACCAGTGCTGGGGGAGCGAGGATGCGGAGAAACTGGAGCCCTCGCGCGTCTGCTGCTGCTGTTGTCCAGTTGCTACATCACGTCCGGCTCTTTGCGACCCTCTGAGATACATACAGCATGCCAGGTTTCCCTGTCCCGCACTACCTCCCATAATTTGCATTTATGGTCTTTCTTTATGATCCAGCTCTCACGTCTGTTCACTGCTGGGGGGAATACAGAATTGTGCTATAGCTATGCAAAACAGTCTGCCATTTCCTCAAAACTTTAAACAGAATTTCCCCCAAGATCCAGCAATTCCACTCCTAGGAATATACCCAAGAAAACTGAAAAAAGCGACTCAAACATGTACATGTACACATACGTTTATAGCAACGGTATTCACAGTAGCCAAAATGAAAAAGCCATGTGTCCCTCAACAGATGAATGGGTAAACAAGATGTTCCTGTACAATGGAGGATTATTATTCAGTCATAAAAAGAATGCAGTGCTGATAAATGCCACAGCATGTATCAACCTCAAAAATATTATGTTAACTAGAAGAGGGCAGTCACGAAAAGCCATAATTTGTGTGATTCCATTTGTATGAAATGTCCAGAATAAGCAGATCCACAGATTCGGTAGTTGCCAAGGGTTGGCAGGACTACAGATGTCTGCTAATGGGCACAGGACTTCTTTTTGAGGTGATGAAATGTTCTGGAATTCGATAGTGGTGATGGTTGCACAATCTTACGACTAGACTAAAATCTGCTGGATTATACACTTTAAAAGGGTAAACCTTAGGATATGTATAACTATCTCAATTAAGAAGAAAAAGATGAACTAGTTTTGAAATAAAAAGTAAACAGTATCTCCGTTTTATTTTACTCCTCTGAAAACTCCAGATGACCCAGCCAGTCAGCCCAAGGCCCTGAGCAGTGAGAGCAGCTGGCCGGCTCTTCCTACCTTGAGGTGCTGGTGCATGCAGTAGCGACACACCCTGTGCTTCATGTCATGGGTGACGTCACTGGAGAAGGGAATGAAGCCACATTTGGGCTGCAAAACAGACACGGAAGGAAACACGCTTAGGGAGAGAACAGACACCTTCAGGGAGACACATAACCACAGGATAACGAAGTGCAACTCCCAGGAGAATCAGGAAGTGTTGGCTACAAACATTCCCAAAAGTTGCTTTTATCTTCAGTCCCCAGAGGGGATTGATGCCGCCCTCACTGTATCGTATAAATATCTCTTTGCCACTGGAGAATCCACCCAGAACTCTCACTGGAGAAGAACAACGAGGCCTCAGTTGCTCGCTTGACAAGGTGCAACACAGAGTAACCCTGTGTTTTCATTACAGAACAAGACTGGAAAGCCTCCAGGAGTGCAGATCTGTCCCACACTCAGCTCCTAGAAGCAGAACCCTCAGTCTCTCTGATAAGACTGCGTGAACAGAATGGTGCTCGTCGGATGGTTCCCGGGATCCCAGAATGTCTGAAATTCTGGTTGTCTTTTAAAATCCAGAGTTTTCACATATAATATGTAAGACCGCTGCCTAGTGTCAGGGCACCAAATCATTTGTGACGCCTGAGACATTCACCTCTGTTTAGAGAAACAGAACACCGTCCACACTGAACATCCGGAGTGCGAGCGCTCAGGGCCAAGAGCATGACCCAGAAGTCACCAGCAGAGGTTTGGAGAAAGGAAACAACGAGATACCTGGGAGGCTTCCTGAGGGAGACTCAGGTGGCCACGCTGGACAGGGAGCCACAGAGCTGAAGCCGGGGAGTGACCCTGATCCAGTAATCACTGACCTCCTCTAGACAAGCAACACCCTTTGTAGCCCCCTCCTCAAGGTGGGGAAAGTGCACTCCAGGCAGATGACCCATGGATTTACAATTTCTCCTTTTTCCCCAACACCATTCCCCTTTAACAAATACTCACCTTGATCTCCACACACAGAATCGGCCGGCGCTCTGCAAACTGGTAGGTCTGCAGTCTGGCTAGGTTGGGGAGGCACAGGGCATAGCCACTGAGTGTGTCCAGGTCCTTGTCGCAGCGAGATTCTGGGAAACAGACCGAGGAAGATAACTGACGGTCAGCGAGAGCGACAAGACAACTCCATGGCAGCCTGGGCTCCTGCTGGGGAAGGACCAACTCAGCCTCTGCTTTGGGGAGGCCACCTCTAACGCTTGGGTTATCCTGCCTGAGGAGTCTCCATAAGGACCTAGAGTCACACGAGGATAACGCTGTGATTCCTGGTAGGAGCTTGGACCTTGTAGTACCAGCTCCACCTCCGGAGGGGCTGGAGGCTAAGGGCAGCCACACAGGCGGCCAGCTGTGTCTACATGCCCTGTTGCTGCTGCTGCTGAGTCGCTTCAGTCGTGTCCGACTCTGTGCGACCCACAGACGGCAGCCCACCAGGCTCCCCTGTCCCTGGGACTCTCAAGGCAAGAACACTGGAGTGGGTTGCCATTTCCTTCTGCAATGCATGAAGGTGAAAAGTGAAAGGGAAGTCGCTCAGTCGTGTCCGACTCTTCACGACCCCATGGACTGCGGCCCACCAGGCTCCTCCGTCCATGGGATTTTCCAGGAGTGGGGTGCCTTTGCCTTCTCCAGTCTACATTCCCAAGCCCCAGCAAAAATCTTGACCCCTCTTCTCTCAGCTGGTTTTAATCTGTGTCCCTAAGCCATAACCATGAGAATAACAGTGAGTTCTGTGGATCCTCCTAGCAAATTATCAGACCTGAGGTTGGTTCTGGGGACCCTCAAATATGCAGCTGCCATCAAAAGTGAGAGTGATCTCGGAAACTGCCCCCCAATTCTGTTGACTCCCTTAACCCAGGAGTTCAGAGAGGAAGGTGGCAACAGCCACTACCTTCCTTTTAAAGCTTCTTTCAGAATATTCAAACACTAGTATTTCCTCAGCACTGACTACTAGAAGTTATACTGTAGACAATCACATAAGATATGGCCTCTAGATCCCAAGAAAAGTCGCCTTTCCTCCTTCCACACAACAAGGCTGAGTATGAGTCACTGTTACAACAGGGGACAGTCTTATTACTGTTAAGTAGTATAACTGCTGATTATAAAACTAATGACGCCACGTGGCGCTAGTAACTAGAAGGCAGAATCACAGCAGGCCTCAGTCTGTCTACATGAGGAAAACAGAGCCAAGACACAATCCAGGTTTTGAACAGGGCTGCTGCATCCTCCCCCTTCGTCGGCCTTTTCCACCCATGAAGCCCTGCTCCTCAGTGCTCCCCAAACCAGGGGCTCCAGGGCACAGTGCCCTGTTCTCTTTCATTTTCCTAATCAAATACAGAAAAAATTTCATATTGGCTTACTACACACTCTGACCGCCTGGCTGTGATTTAGGGGAAGACATTTCACTCCTTAACAACATAAATTTTACATCTCTGTCTCTGACTGTGAAAGGAAAAGCTTTAACATGGTTAGTATCATTACTGTGACAAATAAGTATAGAGAAAGTACCTGAGGTATGGAGGGAAAATATCTGAGCTGATGGGGGAGAAGTCATGTGAAGTGATGGGGGGGGGGGCATTATGAGAGGTGACAGGGGTGACACATGAGGTGATGGGAGGGAGGGTATGTGAGATAATGAGGGAAGATATGTGAGGTGATGGGGGAGGTATATGAGGAGACGGGGGTACGTAAGGTGATAGGGAGGGTAGGGGAGATGGTCGGATGGTAGGAGAGGATGCGAGGTGATGGGGGAAGGATGGAAGGTGATGGGGGGTTGTGGGGAGGTGGGGGGAGGATATTTGAGGTGATGAGGGAAGGTATGGGAGGTGATGGGGGAGAGTCTGTGAGGGGATGGGGGAAAATACATGAGGTGATAGGGGATGTATGTGAGGAGATGGGAAGCATGTGAGGGGATGGGGAGAGGGTATGGGAGATAATGGGCAGAGAACACGTAAGGTAATAGGGCAAGGTTTGGGAGGTGATGGGGGGTATATGAGGTGATGGGGATGGTATGTGAGGTGATGGGGAGAGTATATGGGAGATGATGGGGGGAGGTATACCAGGTGATGGGTAAAGGAATGGGAAGTGATGGGGGTAGGTGAGGTGATGAGGGAAGGTATGGGAAGTGATAGGGGAGGCATGGGAGGTGATGCGGGGAGGTGTGAGGAGATGGGGGGGCATGTGATATGATGGGGAGAGGGTATGGGAGATGATGAGGGGAGGGTATGGGAAGTGATGGGGGAAGGTATGAGAGATGAGACAGAGTATGGGACGTGATGAGGGAAGATATGTGAGGTGATGGGGGAAGATAGGTAATCGGGGGAAGGTATGGGAGATCATGCAGGAGGTATGTGAGGTGATTGGGGAAGGTGATCGGGGCGGTCTGTGAGATGATGGGGGGTATGTGAGGTGATGGAGGAAGGTACTGGAGGTGATGGGGGCTGCTATTTGTGATACTTGGTTTGGTGGAGGAACATATTAGTGGTGATGGGGAAGGTATGGCCAGCGGGGAAAAGTACAGAAGGTGAAGGGGGAAAGTCTGGGAGGTGAGGAGGAGCAAGTATATATTGAGGAGGGCGGGGTACATTTCTACTGCTGGGTAGAAGTCATCTGTGGTGATGGGGGAAGCTATGTATGGTAATCCAGTTCCAGTTCAGTCGCTCAGTTGTGTCTGACTCTTTAGGACCCCATGAACCGCAGCACGCCAGGCCTCCCTGTCCGTCACCAACTCCCAGAGTTCAGGGAAGTAAGTGAGGTGTGGTGGGAAGTACAAAAGCTCAAGTCTCCCAGCTTACCTCAAGAGGATAAGCAGGCTGGGTGGTGCTGGCTTCTGAAAGAAGGGCCTCAAGACTGCCCTCCTCTAGGGCCTGGCCCACCCTCCACAGCTTAGGTCTGCTCTGGTTTTCTTTTGGACTCCTCCAGACCACCCTAGAGCCCACCTTCCCTTCCCTAACTCTCCTCCAACCCCTTCAGCTACCTTTTGCCCCTCGAAAGCATTATTTTTATGAATTAGTTCTTGGTCATATAGCCCCTGCAGTGATCTACATATTTGACACCCAGAATTGTATTCACAAACTCCTAGGATTTCTTCCCCTGATAATGAAGTTCTTGGCAAAAAAGTTGCTAAAAACTGTATCTGCCTAACATCAAACACTTCAAATGGAATATTATAAATTTTGTAAGTTAGAAACCCTTACCTGGTCTTTCACATTGTATCTTTAAACAAAGCTGTTTCACAAAATCTAAAGGCAGCTGAACAACTTCCTGTAAGAACAAATAAGAAATACTCAGTGTGTGTTACACAACAAGGCAAACGTACTTAATGCCACAGAACCGCAGACTCTAAGATGCTCAAAATGGTGAACTTTATGTTCTGTATATTTTACCACATTAAAAAGACACTCAGCATGTGAGTTTTGGGAATAAAAGCTGCTCTGTTATTTTAAGGACATGTCCAGATTATGTCCAACTCTTTGGGATCCCATGGACTATAGCCCACCAGGCTCCTCTGTGCACGGAATTTTCCAGGCAAGAAATACTGGAGTGGGCTGCCATTTCCTTCTCCAGAGGATCCTCCTGACCCAAGGATCGAACCTACATCTCCTGTGTCTCCTGCACTGACTGGTGGATTCTTCACCACTAACGTCTCTGTGCGCTAACAGGAACAGGCCCTCCTCAGGGTGGCTGGTGTCCACAATGGCCGTGGCTAGCAGCGTGCCCAATGTCACCCACAATCAGTCTCCAGAGAACACTCCTCAGGCAGCTTCTGTGTTCTCAAGGTGACCTCATCCTCCTTCTCCAGGGGTCTGTGGATGGCAGAGCAGGGGCCTGAGACAGCTGTCTGCCTGCAAAAACTTCCTCACCAACTGTCTCCTCAGGCAACATGAGGCTTCTCACATTCCCATCTGAGAAGCAGCTCAAGGAACAGGGTCTGATCAAATATTAATCTCTGGGTAAGGGATTTCCCTCATGGCCCAGTGGCTAAGCCTCCGCACTCCCACATGCAGCGGGCCAGGGTTTGAGCCCTGGTCAGGAAACTAGATCCCACATGCCACAACTGAGAAGATCCTGCAAGGTGCAGCTAAGGATCCCGCATGCCACAGCAAAGATCGAATATCCCATGTGCTACAACTACATCCCAGCACAGCCTGATAAAATAAATAATCTTTAAAAAAATAAATCCCCAGGTGGACATCCTGTGCCCCCATCAGCTACAGGATAGCTAATATTTGGTGCATTTGGGCAAGAAACAAAGAAGCAACTCCTTTCTGCTTTGCTGTTTCTTTGCAATCTCCCAAACTAAGAGTTTCTATTTAATCCACATTGCTCACCATCTTCCCTGTATTTCCAGGGTGGGAGAATTCTGACTTAAAAAGAATCCTAAGGGGATGGAAGAGACTGGCCTAGAAAGAGGATGCTGGGATCCTGTCCATTTACATGCCACACCTTCTCCATCACACCCTTTGCGTGATGGAATTTTCCCCGTGTCTGGGACAGTCATTCCCAGACTGTCCTAACCTCCAACTCACATGAAGCCAGGCCCAGATCAGTCCCCAAACCAGCCAGGCAGGATTGGAGGCAGCATGGCACAAGGGGTGTGTCGGTCTCTCTGTCTGAGCCTTGCTCTCACTGGGCTAGTCATTTCTCATCTCAGGACACAGAAGAGGGAAATGCTCTTAACAGGGCTCCCCTCTAACCTAGTTCATGTCATCAGGAGGAGAAAACCATATCGTTTTCAGGCAAAAATGCTGATTTTGCCTGAATATGGTCTTATTTGGACCAGAGATGTGCTCTGTATCCCACATTCAACAGTGCTGGGCCTGAGTGGCAGTCCTCTCAACCACCTGGAAGAAAAGTAGATTGTGTTTCACTCAGGCAGTGTCTTCATGCGAAGGAGGTATGTCAACAGGGTGAATATCCCCACAATGTGACCTTGTGGATCCACCTCACAGGCCCAGAGCCTTGTCCACTGTGGACACACAGAATCAAACTTGGAGTCAGAGCATGCCCTAGGCCCTGAAGGGACAGCCCAGTGTCATTCCCACCTGCCAGGCTGGAACCGCAAGCTCCTCACCACTCTTCTTCACCACTGGCCCCTCCTGGAAGAAAGGCCTAGAGCCCCTGAGACAGAGTAACACGCCCACTCGGCCAGATGAGCATGCTCTCGCCCCAAGAAGGACTGACAGTCGGCACAGCTGTGTTCTCTCAGACAGCGTCCAGGCTGAGGAGGAGGCGGCCAGCACACAGCTACTCAGGCTCTCACAGGAGGTGGGTCTCAGGCTTCCACAATTTAACAGGACAGCTGGGGAGGGGTGGTGCCAGCCCCCAGGATGGCCTCAGTGGCCTTTGCCTCTGTGTAGTCCCATAGTGCCTAGAATTGATCTGTGAAGACCCCAGGATGCTGTGGAAATGACAGACACAACTTCTTGACAGGTCATCTCTCAGACTATGCATTGGAAGAGCCAGGCCCGAGTCACAAGGATGCTCAGAGCCCTGCAGAGAGTCCACACGGGGAGCTGCTGAGCCCCCGTCAGCAGGTCAACAGCCAGCACCACACTGCAGGCTCCATGGTTCTGGGCCACCCTGGAAGAGGATCCTTAGCCCCAGTCCTCAGATAAGATCACAGCCCTAAGGAACCCAGAGAAGCGCCACCCACAGTACATCCTAAGCTGTCAAAGGAGGACATTTTGCTGTCAGAGACACTTAAAATTCTACTTTGCCAGGCGATCCTTAAGCTTCACAGAAACTTTCACTGAACCTTCTTGGCAGCATTTTTTCTCAAGATGCACACAAGGTACAGAACTTGCGAAACAGGCAGTACTGCTCGCTCTGTTCAAAACGGCAAATCTGATCATCTGTTCAGGGTTCTGGTCTAAGACAAGCAGTAAGGCCAGCAGAAGCAGAGGCGCAGCGGGGATCAAAGCCAAGGCGTAGGAATGACTGTCCCAGACATGGACCACGGCCATCTGCTCTGAGGTTGCCAGGGGCACAGGGCCACTCCACTGAGGCTTCTTATGCTGCCCGCTCCATAAGCATCCAAACAGCAGACCTTCCTGTAACAAGTACTCCTCTCCGTAACTGAGACCAGAAGAAGCCAGCAACAGAGACCACCTGCAGGCAGGCGGAGCCACCAGCCCACGTGAGCTTCAGCTGAGCACACCACCCCTCGTGAGCCACCACCCCTCGTGAGCACACCACCCCTCGTGAGCACACCACCCCTCGTGAGCACACCACCCCTCGTGTGACCTCCCACGAGACCAGGTCACACTTCCCAGTACGGGGGCCCACTTTCCTCCCTACCTTGCTCTAAGGTGCCCATCAAAGATCCAGGCTGCTGCCTGGACCTCACTCAAGAGCTCTCACCAACTTGAATGCCCCCCCGAGGGTGGAGTGGTGGAGTCCCAGGGGTCCCGGCAAGTTAAGGTCTGACAAAGTATCTCAGAATCCCATGCTTCTCAGCTAGCAAATGAGAATAACAGGATCTGCTCTGCTACCTCATGGGGCAAAAATGAGAAAAGCGCTTGGAAACTCTGTAACTAACACGAGGGGTTATTGTGAAGCACAAACTTTCAAACTATAATTGAGGAGTTGGTATTTTGATACAGAATGTGCCCATGAATTTAGACTACGTTGAAAAAAGATCACTTACCCCACAGTGAACATAGTTCTCACCCAAAAACTCTTTCATAACATTTTTGCCAAAGTCCACTATGTTCTGCAGGTGCTGAAATATCTCTTCCGAGGTCTGTAAAAGAGAAGGACGAGAAGGCCTCAATGCCCGGGAGCTCCTAGAAGGCGGACTCCGACACCACCACAAGCCTCTGTTACACACAGGGCCGCCAGGTACGCGGCCACAAAAACCACCAGTGGCCCTGGACCCGGAGGAAGGTAAGCCCCACCATGAAGACTGCCACTCTCGATGGAGTTTCTGTCCCCAAGGGCCCCTGGACCACCTCTGCATTCTACTCAGGGCCCCATGTGATTCCGAAGCTTTAAGTTTAAGAACCATATCTGTGGCCCTGCCTTCCTCACACAGGTGGAATCCACCTGTGGCCCGTGCACACCTTCTGAGAAATTTGACTTTAAAAATCTTTCCCATCCAAAAACTTCTAGATATTTAGATTTTATTCTTCAGCCTCTAAATGTAGAAATAAAACACTTTTACCCCAGAGGTTCTTAAAGAGTCGATAAGCTGTGAGATTTAGGTGAGACAGAAAATCAATGTCGTATCCCTCACTCTGACCCAAGGCAAGAAGGACAAAGGGTTGATCACAGGTCTCACTCAGGAGCGAGAGGGCTGTCTTCTTCAACAGCGGGCTCAGAGGCGCCTGACACACGGCTCAGGCTCTGAGAAGGTCTTGGTCTGAGCTGCTAGGCATGCACCATAACACAGGCAGACCACAGCCTGCACCCCAAGGCACTACTGCGTTAGGATGAAGCCTGGCAAAAAACTCCAGAACACGCCCAGTGCTTCTGTAGAGCTGTGGCCACAGGCTTCTGACATAAAGGTCTTATTACTGACAGAATTAACAGACACAATTCCCCACAAATAATGCAGCTGGCATCACATACAGCCATTTATATAACAAACAAACAAACAAACAACAGTGAACTGTTGCCTTGAAAGACATTACCTCAATAAATGCAAACAGAAAGAACTGAAAATAGAGGCATCCAGAGGACTCTGACCCTTCACCAAGGCTAGGCTCCACAGACCCCGAGTGGGGGACAGGGGGAGGGGAGAGGACTAGAGGCAGCCTCTGAAATGTTTCTGGATTCCACAGAAACAGAACCTCCCCACACGATTCTCTTCAGCAGCTGCACCTCCCCCCTATCCTGAGCCATCTTTCTCTGCACCGACCACACCGGCCCCAGACCTCACTGCAGCCAGTCCCACTGTGACCACCGGCTCAGCTTTCTCCCCTGGGCCCCTCTTCTCATTCTATGAAACTAACCCCCAAGGGTGCCTTTCATTTGCACAATCAGCCACCGTTGGCACCCATAAGCCATCCACCTCACCATATTTTCTGGCTGTTTCGCCATAATTCAAATGAGTTGAGATGGTGACTCATGTCTCCATCACCCTGATCTTGAGCCCAATTTCCACTCACCATCCAGCACCACGGCCCTGCCCCACTGTGTGGGTGTGACCTGCAACTCCGGCCTTTTCTCCCCTTTTCAGATAGAGTCTATGCTCATATCATGCCCTCCCCACTGGCCATGAAAGACGAAAGGCTCCCACAGGGCTAGT
The DNA here is from genome assembly GCF_001704415.2 of Capra hircus. Taxonomy (NCBI): domain Eukaryota; kingdom Metazoa; phylum Chordata; class Mammalia; order Artiodactyla; family Bovidae; genus Capra; species Capra hircus. The sequence goes on from NC_030815.1 coordinate 84,002,533, forward strand.
GCATCTTGACCTCTGTGGCCACTTAGATAAACACCACGGCAACATCACACCTCAAGGTAGACAGACACTGCAGCTCGGGGGTCAGCAGGCACGCAGCAGGATGACAGTGGTTTCCTAAGGGTGCCCACAGTACTTTGCTCGGGTGACTCAGAACAGAAACCCAGCGCTCCATCCGAACTGCCAGCTGTGACTTGTAACACTGTCTACCACAGCATTACAGACTTCATTTTCATAGCTAGCCTTCCACAGATAGGGAAACTAAGGCAGTGGGGTGTAAGGAAATCGCCATGGCAAAGCGAAGCCGTGGGTTTCCCAGTCATAAGCAGAGCTCTCTGAACTAGTCTGGGAGGCTCCTGACTCACTACCCAGGGACTAACTGTGATGACCCAGCAGGTCAAAGCCCTGGGTCCTGCAGGAATGATGGGCACACTGCTTTCAGCACTGAGTGCTTGTATCATATTCAAATTTCTAAAATTAGCATTAATACTTTTTTGCATCAGAAAAAAATCAAAGTTTTCTTAAATAATTATTTCAACGATGGGGTGGCAAATCCACTGATCTTACCTTCTTCCTATTAGGAGGAAACTTCAGAAAACGAAGCACCACACAGCGCTATTGAAAAATAAAACAGAGTCTGATTAGTACCCACACAAAGCCTGGGGATAAGGGTAGACGGCTGTGGAGAAAAAGCTGTCCTCAGCAGTGCCTGGGACACCCAGTGCCACAGGGAGGAAGTGAGGGCCATTACTGGGCCACATGCCTGAGGACACAGAGCAGCTAGGAAAACCTATGCTCTCTGACCTAGTCAGGCCGCTCCCAGTGATTTAAGGGAAAAAGATGCACAGAAGATTTTAGCTACTGCATGTAAAAGGACTGTTTACAATTCCAAATAAAATGTAAACAACCTAAATGTCCAACAACAGTAGGATGGTTAAATACAGAGGGACGTATTCCAGACCATGGAATGCTATGTAGCCATTTACCAGAAAATATGGAAGATCCATATTTACAGACACAGAGGTATAGCCATCATCACTGATAAGTGAAAAAGATTACAGGATGGGGCTGTCAGAGTGAAACTATTTTTATAAATATGTACATATATATGTGTGTGTGTGATCGAGAATGATGTATGGGTACAGTGCTATTTATATAAAGCTCAAAAACAGGTAAGACTAAGATCTCTGGCACCTGGGATGGTCCCTGAGAAAGGTTCTAGAAGGAGCTGGTCATGAGAATACAGGTCCATGTACTTTGTCATAATCAAGCTGTATACCCACATATGATGTTACCCCTTGTTTAAAATAAAGTATGTGCATGCTGAGTTTGTATGAACTGTCTGAAAAAACTTCAGAACAGATAACCATGTGTCCAGGTAGCAACAACTGGGGAACTTAATTTTTTCAAGTCCTGTTTATTTGGGTTTTCCAATTTTTTACAATGGTAATATAAGATACATTTCAAAAAATACATACAAAAAATATAACATACGTTTCAAAAATTTTTTTACAATGCAAACATACATGTCAAAAATGTGAAAAAAAAAATAAGTTTTTAAACAAGCACAGCCTTTGAAAACAGCCATTCTTCAAGGAAATAACTGGATGTGTTACAGAGTCTTGGTAATGGGGGAGATTAATTCCATTTGGACAACTTCAGAAACCATTCCCATGGAGACAGAGAGTTCCAGGCAGAAGGGCTTGGGTGGGAACCCAGCCTGTAAAGCAGTGGCCAGGAGGAGGAGGGGGAGGCGCAGCAGTCTGGGTGCTGTCTAGAGCACTGGGGTCCAGGTCGGGCAGGAGGGGCCGGTGACTGAAGAGACTCGGGAAGTACAGGTTTAGCTCTCAAAACATGGCGGAGAGCAAGCAAGGCCCATAGAGACCAGATCCATTTCCCCAGCCCACAGCCCCGAACATTTCCTATCCCACTCTGACGAAACATACTCTTCTCAAAACCCCAGACAACCATCACCTCCCTGAGCCCCAAGCCCAGACCTGGGGAAGCTAAGGTCAAGGGCATGTGCCCACCCCTCAGTTCACTTCAGTCACTCAGTTGTGTCCCACTCTTTGCGACCCCATGGACTGAAGCACACCAGGCTTCCCTGTCCATCACCAACTCCTGGAGCTTGCTCAAACTCATGTCCATTGAGTCCAGTGATGCCATCCAGCCATCTCTAACCCCTCCCAAATCCAGGCAGACATTAGTATTCAATCATGGGAATCAACTGGCCAAGGATTCCATCAAAATTTAAGGGAAAACAAAAGTTGATAATGCAGAAACCCTAATTCTAGGCAACTTCCCAGAAACTCGGGCCCCTAAAAGTCACTCACTTTTTACCTGGACTCTACTATTTCTCAAGACCTACTAAGAAATTCCAAGTGTTGTGTTGTGTCTGCTTCAAGGAAAACTGCTCTCTTCTAACCTGTTCATCATTTAAAACTGTCACCAGAAACTGCCCCATAGGAGCTGCAGTGTCAGCCTTGAAGGCCAGTCTCCACAAACGCAAGCACTCAGTGGGCACACCTGTTTTGGACAGCAAGCACTAACTGCCCCCTGTGAGGGTCTGACTGGGCTGAGTTGGTGGCCCTGTGACATGCCCCAAGGCCAGCCAGGGGACCAGGCGACACCCATTCAAGTGGACAGAAGTGAAAAGATGAGAAATCAACCTTACCAGCCCTGGTTAGAATAAAGACATAGTTAGTTCAAGGGCCACCCATGGTGTGTAGCAAGACTGATGCAACCGCCCACAGGGAGATTCCCATGAAGGAGCCCAAATTAACACCTAATCTGGTAAGCACCAGGGACCTGCCAGCTCACAAAGTTCTAACCAGTTGTGAAGCAAACAACTCCTTTCCTTTTAAACATCTGAAACTAGATGTTTAAAATATATCTCCTTCACAGTGTCTAGGATTAGGAACATGAAGAGAAAGGAATGAGACCAAGAAGAGGGGCTTAAGAAGAGTTTCTGCATGGTCCGGGGCAGAGGCAGCCCTTCCCTCTTCCAAAGAAGGACAGGGAACCTTAGGTGGGGCCCACACCTCTTCTGTCCTTTAGGATAGAAAAGTGTGGTGTGCTCTCTTGTGCCTTGAAACACTAGATGAAAACCAAAGATTTCAACAAGACTGAAAAAGTCAGTGAATGGAGAAATGACACATATAAATACACACACACACATGAAACAATCTCAAAATGTATATAACACACTCTACTTATAAAAGAAGGAGATGGACTTGCCAGGTGGTCCTGCCAATGCAGGGGAAACAGGTTTGATCCCTGCTCGGGGAAGACCCCACATGCAAAGGGGCAAATAAGCCCATGCTCCACAACTATGGAGCCTGTGCTCTAGAACTTGCTAAGGAACCCAGGAGCCGCCACTACTGAGCCTGCGTGCTGCCAACAACTGAAGCCTGCAGGCCCCAGGGCCTGCATTCTGCAAGGAAGAGTAGGCCCCACTCCTTACTACTAGAGAAAGCCCATACGCAGCAACAAAGACCCAGTGCAACCAAATATAAATAAATTTCAAAAGAGTAGAAAGCATTCAGTGAGGGTCCCAGGCCGTGGTGGGGAAGGACTGGCATGTTACGTGCCAGGACCTAGGACATGCTCTTTGATCCCCACTGCAAACCCATCCAAGTCATCCGAATATCAAGACATCAGCAAAGCCTGGCTCCTAACAGCTCTAAAAGCACAACCATGTGAATGTCTGACAGCACAGGATCTCTGGCTGCCCGGGGCTCTGCAGCCTTGTGTGTGCGTGTGTGAAAAAGTCTCTACATATTTATGCTGCAGGGTTGAGAGAAAAGGCAGAAAACAAACACAGACCATTCTTAAGTATTCAATACAAACGTGTTATAGAAGGAAGTGCATCAAATGTTAACAAAAATTATTTTTACTAGTAGGGAAATGCTGGATGCTTTTTGCCTGCTTCCTTCTAATATTCTGTATTTTCTAGGGTGGTGAGAGGAACTAATGATTGGCATTAAATAGAAATAAAAGAATACAAAAACAAAATAGTAAGAGGGTCAGCTACCCATGTGAAGCCCAAAGGAGGAAATTCGTGGGTGGAATTAAGACTCCAGGACCTCTCGGCAAAGGTAAAGTATGATGTGATGAGCTGCTGAAGCCTTGCTGCTGGAGGATAAGCTTCAGTCAAGTCTTCCTCCAGAGTGAGGATATTACCCAGGACAGGACCCCAAGAAAACCCCAGGGAAGCAGAGATCAGGCAACTTTCAAGGGAAAAGGAGACAGATAAACACAGCAACAGAAGAACAGAGCCTCAGGGTGCTGTCCCAGGCACCCCAAAATGACTCAGCTCTGCTTCTTGGTGAGGCCACCACTCACAGACACCCCACCCAGCCACTGTCCAGATCTTCCAGCAGAATACCTGGGACAGAATATCAGGCCAGGTCACTTGCGCCCACTGAAACAACCAGAAGCACACCGCAGTTCCAGAAGAGGGATAAGAGGGACAAGGGGTCAGACAGTGTGGGGCTGACAGCTTCAGACAGAACAGATGGAGGGTGAGGTGAGACATTTCACAGGCAGGAGACCAAGACTCTGAAGGGAGGCCAGACAGGAAGTGGAGACAGCAGGTGCCTGGACTAGGAAGGGCACTTTCCTTCCCAAGTTTCATCTGTCTGTACGGACCCACAGCTGCCACAGGCCTGAAGCAGACACAGACCCGAGTTATGAGGTGGGAGACAGGCCAGTGGAGGTGTAAGCCCAGTGGCATTTACAGGCAGGACACGCAGGGACTGCGGCAGAAGAGGTGCTCTGAAGGTTTCTAAAGGATGGAAAATCCAACAGCAAGAAGAGAAGCAGAATGTTTTGTAAAGACAAACCATAAGTGCACGCGGAGTACAGTGAGGGTGAGAGAGAAGTGTGCAAGTCCCAGGGGAGGCTTTAAAGTCCCAGGCCCTCCAAGGCCACACGATGGCCACAGAGCAGGTGTCCAAACAAACCAAGGGGTGGGTGACCCAGTGCTGGGGTCTCGTCCTCCTGCAGCACAGAGAAACCTTGCTTGCCTTCCTGGTAAAAGGGGCAGCTGCTGTCCTGACTGAGTTCTGACTGAGTAGGAAGAAGGTTATCATCAGGGTGGGGGAAGTGACCATGCCACCTTAGGATACCAGGCCTAGACTGGCACACCTCCAAATGCCAGGAAGGCAGAGCTCAGCACTCACCAAGGCCAGGAAGAACCAAATCCTAGCCATTCAACTGCAGGTGATCCCAGGAATAAAGACAGAGCTACGTGCAGAGTTCTTCAATGAGACGTCACCAAGAAAGAAGTCTCATCAGCTTTATCAACCTGTATGAATACCATTAAAAACCTCAAATACAGAATAAGTTACTTGTTAAAAAAATACTATAGGCAACAGAGCATTAAAATATCTAACTTTCTACTAGATTCAGGAGAAAATTAAGCCCAGGATTTGGGAACATGTCTTAAAAAAAAAAAAAAAAGAACAACTCTTATTTGCTTCCAATATCTCCATTAAGAAGTATGATCTACAAATCAGAACTCCTAAAACACTAAAGAGAAACACACAGCCCCTGACTGCTTGAACCCCACATCTTCGGGGCCCACACAAATATCCCAGGGCATCAAAACAATTGCAGAAACAATCTGAAGCCCAATCAGAATCTTAGAAAGGACATGAACCCTGACAGATCAGGAACAAACTTTTGATAAAAGATCTCAGATGCCAAGTCTTTCATGTTACCTCTCGCAATAAGGAGAAAAACATCACAACAACTAGTGTGATAAAGGGAGTGGGCCCCTACTTCCTCTGCATCCCAGAGGTGAGGGGAGCTGGGGGGCAGCTCAGCGCCTGGGGAGGAACCTCTGCCTGGCCTGCCATGGGTGACTTGCCCCACTGAAGGCACTTAAGAGATCAAGTGACAAACCAGTCTTACAGTGACCTTCACAGGACAGGCCACCAAGCCAAAGCCAACAAGACTAAGCTGAAGAAGGGTCACTGCAGATGTAAAAGCAACACCACCCGGAGAGAAATCCAACGTGGCAGCAGCACACTTGAGGGCTGCCCTGGGCTTCACGACCACAGCTCAGCATGAGCAGAGGTACAGTGCACTCTCCAGAACAAGTGACAGCACCCTCAGGCTGCAGTGAGGAAAGGAAAGGGTGTGCCCACAATGGAAATGCTCTTGCCCGAGGCCCCCCACAGGGTCAGTGCCGGGGACTCCAGGCACCAGCATACAGAGCCAAGTTGGCCATAGCCTTTGAGCACTGCAGAGGGCTGGTGCCAGGGCCAAGGGCCAGTGCCTGGGAAAAGGTTACATTGCACAGCCGGTCCCAAGGATGCTGAGCACTGGGCCACTGGAAAGTTGACAGCAACCTGTCAAGAACTGGCCTACTGTTCAGTCATCTCTTACTGCCCAACCCTGAACACATCCGCACACTACAGCCCTCCTTGGGCCTGCACTTAACTCCTCCATATCCAGGTCCCATTTTCTGCAAGTCCTGTGCTCCCAGAAGCCTCCCAACCCACCAAGCTGGAAGACATTATCTCATCCTATGTTCCTCCAGTACAGATGCCAGACCTTAGGACTGGCTGGCTGAAGGTATGTCAGGCTTTGACACTGGAAGGGACAGGGGATGGACTCATCACTTTTTAGTTCAGTTCAGTCACTCAGTCGTGTCTGACTCTTTGCGACCCCATGGACTGCAGAACGCCAGGCTTCCCTGTCCATCACCAAGTCACGGAGCTTGCTCAAACTCATGTCCATTGAGTCTGTGATGCCATCCAACTATCTCATCCTCTGTCGACCCCTTCTCCTCTTGCCTTCAGTCTTGCCCAGCTTCAGGGTCTTTTCCAAGGAGCCAGTTCTTCGCATCAGGTGGCCAAAGTATTGGAGCTTCAACTTCAGCATCAGTCCTTCCAATGAACACCCAGGACTGCCTCAACACTTTTTAAGGACCTTTCAATCCTGAAAGTAGATGATGCCCTCGCTGAGGAAGTGACCATCTCCCAGTCTGAATGAAGCCTGGTAAGGGTCACACTCTACTTCAGAATGAATGAGGTGGGTCTGGAGAGTCCACCCATGGGAGCAGGAATACATGTTCTCACTCATCCACCTTCTTCTATCCCACTCACACACACACACCCTCTCCTTGGGCACAGTGGACCCTGAAAGCTGCCTTCCAGGGCTCCCTCTTCCTTCCTGGTCCTCAAGGCCCAAGCAAAGTCTAAAGGGTTCTCAATACACAAGGGGCATAATTCTCCCTTTATTCAGTGCGTTCACTTCGTGGGAACATTTTCTTACAAGACCGCTTGTGATTATAATCTTCAAATGATAACAACCACCAAGCAGGAATGAGCACAGTAACAAAGATTTAGATTTAAAATAAAGAATGAAGAGAACAGGTAACAGAGTAGCCTGATGACTCAGTCTAAAGGAATAAGAAACAAGACTTTAACAACTAAAGCTGGGCAACAAGGGAAGGGGCAGCTGCCCTACAGAGTGGACACATGCTTGTCAGGGACAATGGAGAAGGCATCTGAGTGCCCAAGGCCTGGTGTCCTTTTACTCTGAGTCTGGAAATTGCTCCTTCATCTGATGCTATTTTTGAAACTCAGTTCATCAGCTAAAAGAAGTCTTAATTAGCTTTACATAAAATGAAGATACTGGAATATGAGTATTTGAATTGTGAAAGGATGCAGGGGGTCACACAATATTCAAACAACAAAAGGGACTCATGCTGGACTATCCGGGGCTTTGACCAACCCTGAAACACAATGAGGCCCAGCAGACTGACAGAGAAGAGCGGCTTCAGGTTAAGCCTTGTCAATTATTAATTATCCTAAAGATCTTGAGCAAAGCCTGCAGTCTCACTTCTTCAGTTTCCCAATAGTGCTAATGGGTAACAAAACGCAGAACACAGGGGCCACCTCGGTGACTGCAGCTTACCCTACAGCTGCCCCAGGGCACCCAGGAACAACAGAGCCGGACATCACTCAGCTCCTGCGCCAATCACCCTGTAGGAGCTGTTGGGCTGGGTCAGAGCTCCTAACCACTGAGCCAAGTGGGGATGATAGTTATCACTTGCATAACTTGTCAAGCTCATCTTTCTAGTAATTCCGCAAAGGGGATTCTGTTAACCAGTTCCACTCGGCAAATGCAAAAACTGAACCTAAGCCAGGCAGTGGCAGAACCGGGATTCCGCCCAGCTCTGTGTAAATGCAACTCCCATCCTCTTAAGCCCTCAGTGACATCTATTGGTTCCTCCCCCAGCCCATCACATTCCTGCCTGGCTGAATCAGACAGCAAGATGTCAGAGAGATCCGGGCCTTTACACAAACCCACAAGCTTCTCTTCCTGGGATTCAACTCACTGAGAGTCCTTACTGCATTCTCTGAAACTCTCATCCTTACTGAATAAAGAAACGGAAATTCTTTAAATTCTAGAAGATTCTGGAGAAGAACCTGTAGACAATGCTCCACTAATATTAACAACAGCAGTAGGAGAAGAGCAATTCCCTGCATTTCAGAGGCGGAACTCCCTCGGTGCTTGGGGAGTTCACGCACCCCAAGCACTTTGCTTCTTCCTCCGGAGTTTGCCCATAACCTCTATCTTGCCTAAGATTACACCGGGCGTCCTCACCGCGGCTGGGCAGTCGGAGGCGGTCCCGTGTGAGACTAGGATGGGGGTCGTTGGGAGGACACGAAACAGACCCAGGGGGAGGAGATAACACTAGAGGAACAGGGAACCGATCTGGATGGAGGGGAATGCTGGGGAGACACGGCACCAACCTAGGGGGAGGAGGAGAGCGCTGGGGAGACGCGGAACTGATCTGGGGGGAGGCGGTGACACAAAGCGGAGGCAGAACCGACCCGACAGGGTAGTGATGCTGCGGGGAGGCGAAACTTATCTATCCGAGAGGCAGTGACACTCGGGGAACGCGCAACCGATCGGGAGAAGGGCTGCTGGGGAACCGATCCGGGGTAGTAGGTGCTGAGGGGATGCAGAACCGACCTGAGCTGAAGGAGCTCTTGGGGGACGCGTAACCCCCCAGGAGTAGGGTGAGGACCCTGAACCTCGCCGACAGGCCACCGCTCACCTGCGCATGGGCCACCACTAGGCTCTTGTTTCCTTCACCGTGGTACCGCCATTCATTCTCGTCCATCTTCCCCTCGTCCATCCCACGGTGCGGCCGTGGAGCCTTGCGGGGCCGCGAGCTGGAGGCCGCTGGTTTGCCTGGGCACCAGCCGCCGCCGACCGGGCAGCAGAGCCTGTCACCCGCCACCTCCACTAGATTCAGCGCGGGGACTCGCAGGCGCGGGCCACCGGAAGCTACGCCCCCGAAGCTACCACTGCCTAGCCGGGCAACTTTTGGGTACACGCCGGCTTCTCATCTATCGTCCACTGAAACAGATGGGCTGGCGGCCATCTTAGGTACTGGCACAGTGACTCACTTCCGGAGCGCGATCTTAAGAATCTGAAGGTTTCCGGGCTGGGCGCCGGAAGTGAGGCAAGCGGGAGGAGCCGGCGGCTCACAGGCGTCCAGAAGTGGCCGGCTGGTGAACGGTAGTCCAGGCGGGTTGTGGGTGGAGTTGTACTGGCGGGCTAGCAGCCAAGGGGGTCCCAGCAGAGGTAGGAGCTGGGGAGGGGGCGGTCCAGGTGGGCCTGGGGTGGGTGGTCTCTAAAGCTGGAGACCACTGGATCATGAGCCTCAGCCTTCTTTTCTGTAGAATGGGATAAATTTCTCACTCATCGGGTTGTTAATATCATCTGATGCAGAACCACACCAGTAATCCCAGGAAGCAGAAACATTGTGGTCCACATCTTACAAATAAGGATACATGGTTTAAAGAGGCAAATGGACTCCTAAATGGCGCTCTTACCAGAGTTACCTGAAAACCTGGGTTTGCCTTTTGGTGGGTGTCAACACAAAAAGTGGGAGAAGGAAGGATTCATTGCTTGCAACAAGTTAAGGAGATCCACGGGGATCTTTCCCAAACCAGTGTCTCCCCAAATCGGACAACTGAGGAAGTTTCAAGCGTAAAGGAGCTTTGGGCAGTAAGAGTGCAAACTTCCGCTGGATGAACTCATGAGAGGCAGAAAAGGTCTACATCATCTCGTTATCCAGTTACTAAGTCGTGTCCTACTCTTTGTGACCCCGTGAACAGCAGCATGCCAGGCTTCCCTCTCCTTCATTATCTCCCACGGTTCGTTCAAACTCATGTCCATTGAGTCAGTGATGCCATCCAACCATCTCATCCTCTGTTGCCCCTTTCTCCTCTTGCCCTCAATCTTTCCCAGCATCAAGTTCTTTTCCAATGAGCCTTTGCATGAGATGACAAAAATATTGGAGCTCCAGCATCAGTCCTTCTGGGGAATATTCAGGACTGACTTCCTTTAGGACTGATATCCTTGGTTTGATATCCTTGCTGTCCAAAGGACTCTCGGGAGGCTTCTTCAGCACCACCATTCGAAACCATCAGTCCTTCAGCATCCAGTTTTCTTTATGGTCCAACTCTCATGTCAGTACATGACTACTGGAAAAACTATAGCTTTCACTATATGGACCTCTGTCAGGAAAGTGATGTCAAGGCTGTATATTATCACCCTGCTTATTTAACTTATATGCAGAGTACATCGTGTGAAATGCAGGGCTGGATGACTCATATCATCCCTTTGGTCCCAACTTAATGGCACTTCAGACTAATCTTTACCACTGAAACAGAAGTGAGAGTCTTTACTACTCATAAAGTATCTTTCCTATTGTTACTTTTCATGCCTGATGACATTATTACCTTAAGATCATTATTACTGAGACCTGTTCAAGGGCAAGAGTTGTGGTCAGGCTTAGATAAAGAAATGGCTTATGCCAAAAATGGTTTCTGTGTCAAGAAAGCCATGCTTGGTTTTCTTTCTTTGGGGACCCCCTACCCCATCTGTCCACAGGAGTAGGTTTCACTGAACCTTGAGGTATACACTTTGAGGAGGAGGTCTGAATTCTGCCCTTGCCACTTAATGGCAGTGAAACAAAAGGCAGATCTCTTCCCTCTCCAGGCCTCAGTTTATTCCCTGTTGACGTGGGGCTGATGATCTCATAGAGGTGCTGCTGCTGCTGCTAAGTCGCTTCAGTCGTGTTCAGCTCTGTGCAACCCCATAGGTGGTAGCCCATCAGGCTCCCCCGTCCCTGGGATTCTCCAGGCAAGAACACTGAAATAGGTTGCCATTTCCTTCTCCAGTGCATGAAAGTGAAAAGTGAAAGTGAAGTCGCTCAGTCGTGCTATGAGGATTAAATTAGATAAGTGAGTCTCAAACTCTTACTCTCAAGACCATTTTAAATTCTAAAAAAATGATTGACAAGAATTCCCTGGTATGGTGCAGTAGTTAGGATTCTACACTCTCACTGCCAAGGGCTGAAGTATAATTCCTGGCCAGGGAACTAAGTCCCACAAGCCATGTTTTGTTGTTCAGCTGCCCAATTGTGTCCAACTCTTTGGGACCCCATGGACTGCAGCACGTCAGGTCTCCCTGTCCATCACCATCTCCTGAAGTTTGCCCAAGTTCATGTCCATTGCATCAGTGATGCCATCCAGCCATCTCATCCTCTGATGCCCTCTTCTCCTTCTGCCCTCAATCTTTCTCAGCATCAGGGACTTTTCCAATGAGTCAGCTGTTCACATCAGGTGACCAAAATACTGGAGCTTCAGCTTCAGCATCAGTCCTTCCAGTGAATATTCAGGGTCAATTTCCCTTAACATTGACTGGTTTGATCTCTATGCTGTCCAAGGGACTCTCAGGAGTCTTCTCCAGCACCACAGTTTACCATATTACAAATTTATATTATAATATGATGTGTATCATAAATTAAAGCTCTAAAAATCATTTTCATTTTAAAGCAATAAACAGTACCTTTTTATTTATTTTTTATGGAAGAGAAAGTGTGGCTTTATTACTTTGCCAGGGAAAGGGGGAACACAGTAGGCTAGCACCTCCAGAACTGTGCCCGCTTCCCTGGTTAGCAGGGAGAGGTTGCATAGTCAGGTAAGGCTATGCCATAGGGATCAAGGAACATTAGCTTTTTAAAAAGTGATAGTTCCCCAAAATACAGAGAAGAGTGGCAACTGTTTTACAATTTTGTTGCAAATCTCTTTCAAGTATGGCTCCCTGGAGGATAGCCATAGTCTCACATCTGCTTCTGCACTGAATCTGTTGCTAGAGTAGAAGTGAAGTGAGGGGAAGATCCCCTGGAGAGGGGCATATCAACCCACTCCAGTATCCCTGCCTGGAGAATCCTGTAGACACAAAGCTGGACATGACTGAAGCAACCTAGCACTAGCAAGCATGAGGTGAAGTGAAAGTCGCTCAGTCATGTCCAACTTTTTTCGACCCCATGACATAGCCCAAGGACACAACATAAACCAATTAGAATCAAATGGGTCCAAGATGGCAGACAAGCCAACTAGACCTTGATCCTCAATCAGCAAGCTAAATGACACACACAGAGGGGCCATGACAGTTCCAAGACACTGTCAAAAGACCAAGGAGTGGGCAGTGGCTCAATTCCTGGAAATCTCCAACCCTTCCTCAAAATGGATGGAATAAACCAAACCTCCCACTCATCAGCATATGAAATTCAATTCAGTCGCTCAGTCATGTCCAACTCTTTGTGACCCCATGGACTGCAGCACGCCAGGCTTCCCTGTCCATCACCAACTTCCAGAGTTGCTCAAACTGAAGTCCATCGAGTTCGGTGATGCCATCCAACCATCTCATCCTCTGTCGCCCTCTTCTCAACCTGCCTTCAATGTTTCCCAGCATCAGGTTCTTTTCTAATAAGTTGGCTCTTCACATCAGGTGGCCAAAGTATTGGAGCTTCAGCATCAGACCTTCCAACGAATATTCAGGACTAATTTCCTTTACAATTGACTGGTTTGATCTCCTTGCAGTCCAAGGGACTCTCAAGAGTCTTCTCCAACACCACATTTTGAAAGCATCAATTCTTTCAAAAGTATCAATCCACTACTGAGTTTTCTGAATTTGCTAGCATACTGAGTGTAACATTTTAACAGCATCATCTTTTAGGACTTGAAATAGCTCAGCTGGAATTCCATCACCTCCACTAGCTTTATTTGTAGTGATGTTTCCTAAGGCCCACTTGACTTCAGATTCCAGGATGTCTGGTCTAGGTGAGTGATCACACCATGTGTTTATCTGGGTCATTGAGATCTTTTTTGTATAGTTCTTCTGTGCTCTTGCCACCTTAATATCTTCTGCTTCTGTTAGGTCCATGCCATTTCTGTCCTTTATTGTGCCCATCTTTCCATCAAATGTTCCCTTGGTATCTCTGACTTTCTTGAAGAGATCTCTAGTCTTTCCCATTCTGTTGTTTCCCTCTATTTCTTTGCATTGATCACTGAGGAACTTAGGAAGGCTTTTGTATCTCTCCTTGCTGTTCTTTGGAACTCTGTATTCAGATGGATATATTCTTCCTTTTTCCTTTGCCTTTTGATTCTCTTATTTGCTCATCTATTTGTAAGGCTGCCTCAGACAACCATTTTCTATTTTGCATTTCTTTTTCTTGGAGATGGCTTTGACCACATCCTGTACAATGTTACAAACCTCCGTCCATAGTTCTTCAGGCATTCTATCAAATTTAATCCCTTGAATGTATTTATTACTTCCACTGTATAGTCATAAGGGATTTGATTTAGGTCATACCTGAATGGTCTAGAGGTTTTCCCTACTTTCTTCACTTTAAGTCTGAATTTGACAATAAGGAATTCATGATCTGAGCCAGTCAGCTCCTGGTCTTGTTTTTGTTGACTGTATAGAGCTTCTCCATCTTTGGCTGCAAAGAATATAATCAATCTGATTTCGGTGTTGACCATCTGGTGATGTCCGTGTGTAGTTGTCTCTTGTGTTGTTAGAAGAGGGTGTTTGCTCTGACTGGTGCATTCTCTTGACAAAACAGTTAGCCTTTGCCCTGCTTCATTTCATACTCCAAGGCCAAACTTGCCTGTTACTCCAGGTGTTTCTTGACTTCCTCCTTTTGCATTCCAGTCCCCTATGATAAAAAGGACACCTTTTCTTGGTGTTAGTTCTAAGTCTTGTAGGTCCTCACAGAACCGTTCAACTTCAGCTTATTCTAGATTAGTGGTTGGGCATAGTGGTTGGATGACTGTGATACTGAATGGTTTGCCTTGGAAAGAGAGATCAATCTGTCATTTTTGAGACTGCACCCAAGTACAGCATTTCAGACTCTCTGTTGACTGTGAGGGCTATTCCATTTCTTCTAAGGGATTCTTGCCTACAGTAGTAGATATAATGGTCATCTGAATTAAATTCACCCATCCCAGTCCATTTTAGTTCACTGATTCCTAAAATGTTGATGTTCACTCTGGCCATCTCCTGTGTAACCACTTCCAATTTACCTTGATTCATGGACCTAACATTCCAGGTTCCTATGCAATTCTGTTATTTACAGCATCGGACTTTACTTCCATCACCAGTCACATCCACAACTGGGCATTTTTTTTCCACTTTTGCTCAGCCTCTTCATTCTTTCTGGAGCTATTTGTCCACTCTTCTTCAGGATCATATCGGGCACTTACCAAGCTAGGGAATTCATCTTTCAGCGCCATATCTTTTTGGCACGGTGCATTTTCTAATGAAACAGAGTTCCATTGATCAGTGTCTGTTTTTATGACAGAAGCATATTGATTTTTTGTTTCTTCTCTTGCCATGCTGCACAGCATGTGGCATCTTAGTTCTCCAACCAGGGATCAAACCCACATCCCTCACAGTGGAAGTGTGCAGTCTTAACCACTGGATCACCAGAGAAGTCCTAGTATCATGTCATTTTATCTTTGTAACGTAGTTTCAAATCAGGAAGTGTTAGTCCTCCAGCTTTTTCTTTCTCAGAAATTCTTTGGGTACACAGGGTTTATTGTGGTTCAATACAAATTTCAGATTTTGTGTGTGCACGTGTGTGTGTGCATGTGTATGTGTGTGAAAAATGGACGAACTTTAATAAGAGATTTCACTGAACCTATGGTCTGCTGTGAGTAGTATGGATACTTTAAGAATAATTATTGCAATCATAAAACAGGATTTTCTTTCCACTTATTTGTGACTTCTTCAATTTCTTTCATCGGTGATTTATAGTTTTTAGTGTGCAGGTCTTTTGCCTCCTTGGTTAAGTTTATTTGTGGGCATTTATTTTTGTAATTTTGCTGTTTTGCGGGGTGTGCTGGGGCTTCATGGCTGCACGTTGGTCTTCTCTAGTTGTGGCAAGTGAGGTATATGCTCTAGATGTGGTGTGTGGGCTTCTCATTGTGGTGGTTTCTTGTTGCAGAGCATGGGTTCTAGGGCATGTGGGCTCAGTATTTGTGGCACTCAGGCTCCAGAGCACAGGCTCAGTAATTGTGGCTCACAGGCTTAGTTGCCCCCATGGCATGTGGGATCTCCCCAGAGACCAGGGATCGAACCTGTGTCTCCTGCATTACCAGGCAGATTCTTAACCACTGGACCACCAGGGAAGTCCAATATTTATTATTTTTGATGCTACTGTAAATGGGATTTCTTTCTCAATTTCCTTTTCATGTTATTCATTGTTAGTGTATGGAAACAAAACTGATTTTTGTGTATTGACTTTGTATCCTTCTATTTTGCTGAATTTATTAACTATAACAGTATTTTCTGTGAAAAATTTCAGAGTTTTACATATGAGATCTGCAGAGAAAACTTTACTTTATCCTTTCCAATTTGGATGACTTTTCTTCTGCTGGAACTTCCAATTCTGTTGCATAAAAGTGGTGAAAGCAGGCTTCCTTGCCTTGTTCCTGCTCGTAGAGGGAAAGCTTTCAAGTCTTACACCACTGCATATATTTGCTGTGGATTTCACATGTCTTTTTATTATGATGAAGTAGTTCCCTTGTGTTCCAGGTTGGCTGTTTTTATTGTGAAAGGATGTTGAATTTTGTCAAAAAGCTTTTTCTGCCTCAACTGAGATGATCGTGTGTTCTTTACCTTCATCCTGTTAATGTGGTATACCACATTTACTGATTATGTAAGTTGAACGGTTCTTACTTTCCAGGGATAAATCCCAATTGAACTTGATGAACTTTTAATGCACCCTTGAATTTGGTTTGCTAGCATTCTGTTGAGAATTTTTGCATCTATCTTCATCACAGGTACTGGCTTTTAATTTTCTTTTATAGTGTCCTTGTTCGGCTTTACTATCAGGGTAATGCTGGCCCTTAAGAATGTGTGCCACAAAGGAAGTCTTAAGTTGACTCTTTGATCATTACATGTTCTTCTTTGTCTCCTGTAGTAATTTGTCTTAATTAGTCTATTTGGTCTGATATTGGTAGAGTCACTCCTCTTCTTTTACAGCTACTGTTTGTATTTTCCCATTATTTTAAATAAACAAATATTTCTCTAATTTGGCTGTGTCGGGTCTTAATTGTGACATGCAGGATCTTCACAGTGGCACACAAGCTTCTCTCTAGTTGATGCATGTGCTCAGTAGTTGCAGCACACACACTTAATTGCACCTCAGCACGTGGGATCTTAGTTCTCCAATCAGGGGTTGAACCCATGTCCCCTGGGTTGGAAGGCAAATTCTTAGCCACTGGACAACCAGGGAAGACCCTTTTCCCATTATTTTACATTCAACTGATTTTATATCTTTGATGATGGTGGGAGAAATCAATGCAGTTTGGTAAGCAAGTATATTATAGGTCTGGGTCTCTATTGTATGCTTCCATTTATATAAAGTGGGCTTCCCTGGTGGCTCAGATGGTAAAGAATCTCCCTGCAATGCAGGAGACCCAGGCTCAATCCCTGGGTCAGGAAGATCCCCTGGAGAAGAGAATTGCTACCCACTCTAGTATTCTCACATGGAGAGTTCCATGGACTGAGGAGCCTGGTGGGCTACAGTCCACGGGGTAGCAAAGAGTCAAACACAACTGAGTGACTAATGCTTTCAATTTCATTTATGTAAAGTACAGAAAAAGGCACAAGTGACCTGCACTGACATGCTCAGGAAGTTACCCCTGGGAGTGGGAGCAGAAAGCAGGAGGGCTTTGGAGACTGCCTGCCTGCATTTGTTTCTCATCTGGACGGTGGCTGCACAGTGAGTCCATTTTGGAAATACGCAGCCAGTGGACACTTGCTTCCCTCTTCTGTATGTATACTGTACTTCACAAACACTTTAGGGTAAATAAGACAAACTTGATTCCTTAAGAGTGAGATGAACAAACGGAACCCTGGTGTGTGTGTGTGTGAGATCAGTGATTCCTGTTCTCATGGAGGCCCATGAGGTGGTGTGCTCACAGAGTCCATGCAGGGAGCCTTTTCTGTGGATAAGGTCCCATGGCATTGCCTTTCACCTAGAAGGAGGAGCTCTGTATACGTTTCAGGGAAAGGGGGGGCTCCACTCCAGGGACCTGAGCTTATAAAGAATCCAGTTTGTGGATGACTGAGGTGAATTCACAAGAGCCAGTTTACTTTCCCACAAAATGGTAACACACAGCTCTTCCAGCTCTGCTGTTTGAACACAACTGAAAGGTAAGCACAGAGGCAAAACTGATGGCACCTGGTCCCTGTCAAAACTTCACACCAAGAGATGTCAGAATGGAGGCACCTCTGTTTTCCCAGGAGGCTCCCAAACGTAGGAGGCAAGGTCTCAAAGCGGGTGCTGTTGTTTACAGCTCTGGTAACACGCTGGGTTTGAGGGTGAAAACTACTGTAGGGAGCCAGAGGAGGTGGCGGCAACAGGGACATTCCCTCGTGGAAAACACAACCAAACGGGAAGCCTTTCAGCTCCAGCTGACCTCTCCCACAGGCTCCGCGGGACCCCCACCCACTCAGGAGGTTGCCACTCCGCCTGTGAAATGAAGAAGCACATGTGCAAGGACCCAAAGCACACTGAGGGGTAGGGAAGACCTCAACATCTGCACTTGTGCAAATGAAACACCCCCACAAGCAAGACTGGACCAAGCGCCACGTGGAAGGACTTGCTCCGCTTAGCCCAGTGTCAATACCCTCTCCTCCAGATCTGCGGCAGGCTTTCTTCCCAACCTCTTCCAGAGGCCTGTTGGGATGACAGGCCAGGAGGGAAAGAAGATTTCTTCTAGCTACTGAGTTAGAAAAACAAGTCTCTTTTGAAAGAAAGTTTCAAACTGAACATGGGTTCACACTACCCAAGTAGGATGGATGGGGACTGTCAAAGGGAGGGGCCTCTCAGTGACCATGAGGCCAAGGGAGACTTCAGGTGGAGGGTGGGGTCATGGGGAGATGCCAGGATAGCAGGACCCTGACTTCAGACAGCTTCCCAGGGGGGAACCCTGAAGTTTGGGTGAAATCACTTAGGTCTGACCAAGACTGGAGAGGCGGCAAAGTGTCCTAAGACTTTTTGTGTCTTCAGACATGATTTGTACCCTACTCACAGTCACAAGCAACCGCTGGGGCGGGCTCAGTGTACCTTGAACACATTCCTGCAGATGAACGTGGTTCTGTGTTGACAAACAAGTAACCTCTGCTGCCTGTACCCATTCATTCCTGGGGTACAAAGACCAAGAGTTTGGACGGCAGAGGACCCCGCTGTCATGTAAATCTCTTTGCTTCCTGATCAGGACAGTACAAAGGCAATGTGCTCTCACTGCCACACTGCTAGGTACTCACAGCACGTGAGGCCCATCACAAGAGGCAAGCCATGTCTTCCCTCCCTCCCACGCCTCCTGAGATGGGTCTCCGGGTGCCTCCAGTTCCCATCACCAGGGCTACTGCCGGCCCTAGTTTTCTTGTTTTAGGTGCTAGAATTACAGCGCACTGCTGCATGCACAGTCACCTGGAGCAGGGGTCAGAGCAGCCACAAAGAACAAGTCTTGTGCTTTGTCTTTTTATTATTTTTTATTTATTGGTCCTGCCAAAATGACCCTTTACCCAGGCCCACTGTTCCTATATGCACTGGCTTTACAGACGCTTGTGCCATAGGTCTGTGTCCCAACTGGTGACTGATTTCCCCTTCCTATTCCTTTTCCGTGCAGTGCCTCATTTTCTCAAAATCTGAAGGCATTTTTGTTTGTTTGGGTCTGTGTAAAAGATCCTTGGCAAGAGAACATGCATATGATCTTAAAATAAAGACAACATTCTGACACTAAGGTAATGCACAGAAAAATACAGTACTCAGACATCATTGCAAATAAATACCCCATACAGATGAAGTTTTTGTAAATGTAACATTATTTCTTATGAATCAACACTGTAAGAGAAGGTAAAAATAGGGGTCCCTACAACTAGGAATAAAAATGCTTATTCCAGGAAACAGAATTCTTTCATTCTTGCTACTTATATTATTATAATTTGTCCTGTATTTTGGAGAAGACACTTTTTCTCATTCCTCCTCCTCTAGTACCAATTTGACCATTTGCACAACCTCACTTAGCAAATCAGGACAGGACAAAAATCTGGTTTGCTAAGGAGCTTCAGTGACTTCTGTTTCCTGAAATTAACAGTGATTAGTTACACCAAGCAAGAGAATATATAATGTCTCTTTCTCACATTTGCAAAGAATACTATGGCTAACCCTCACCCCAATGCATGGGGCCGACAGTGCCGGCTCCCCTGCCACCTACCCCACTCTTCACAAACGTGGCGTGTTGTTCACATAGCTTGCTTAGCTTGTCCCATAAAGTCCATTTGGTTCCCAAAGCACACTCAAGGTTTGTATTCACTTTCGTTTTTTCAGCCCCTGAATTTGCAAGGATCTACACAGTAAAGAATCACTGACTAACAGAATTTTGCACAATTGCTGTTTTCTTTCCCTCAATGAAGATGCCCAGATTTAGGTTCAAAGGTGTGTGCCTATTCACACCAACTGGTCCATACCAGCCTTCAACATTTCCGAATAGCTCTTTACTGTCTGTTTTAGAGAATAGACTATGCTGGGCCACCTCCCTCAACTGATGAAGGCACTACTGGCAATGATTACTAACGAAAAGGCGCTGAAATAGAACACCCTAAAAATCGAAGACTGTAGGATTTTCTAAGTGTACCACAATTTGGCACAACAACCAGAGTAACAAAACAATTCCAATTTGGAATTTCACTGGTACAGTTGTATAAAATTCTGTTAATCAGTCATGCTTCACAATGTCCTAAAACCCAGAAAATTCTGGAATCTGTAGGTAATACTACTCATTCAATAATTTATCTTTTTGTTTTCAAGTGCCTTTTACTGTTTAACCAGAGCAAAGGTCAAGTTTTCTTCTTGTTACACTGAACTATTCCTAAGAATAATAATAATAACAATATGAAAAACCCCAGAATCGGAATACCCTGGATTTCTTAATGAACATGGCATTTAAAATCTGTAATTTCAAACATGAACCACAATGCCGTATAATCTAAAAGGCTGCCGAACCACAGTGTGGATACATTTAGCCGGGCTCCTTCCCGGGTTGAAGCCTTCACCTAAACCGTCTAGAGCTACACGCTAGGAGGACACATCTGTGCCATGTGCTGATATCAGACCAACACACTGTTGGGAGCTACAGGACCACAAGACAGACTACGGCACCTGAGACCATCTCTATGCCAGGGGTTAAGGAAGCAAATATAATATCAAAATATCAAAAGTGCACAGATTGATTGGGTAAAAAAGGAGTATCTCTAATAGGGAGACCCCAGTGGTGAGTGTTTCTAGAGGGTTCCTAAGCAAGCCTGGTGGTCGCTGTCCAAGCAGGTTCTTCAGCGCCTGTACAAAGGCCTTTCCAAGCAGCAGCTGGCGGTATTCTCAACATTAAAGCTTTTATTTCCTCTGCCATTAAAAACTTGGGGAATGCTATTTTGAAAAGAATTGCAGTGGCATATCCAAAAACGTTTCTAAGTGGACTTTTAGGCTGCCCTTCCTTCCTCTGCGTGGGCCCATGGGAGAGGAAGGGAGGGGGCTGCAGTGTGACAGGGCCGGCGGCCGAGTCCTCCCAGCAGCTACTCTACAGCTGAAAATGGGAGAAAACAAGACAGCGTTAGAACTGGTCACCTGTCAGACAACTAAGCTCTCACCGAGCTGTGAGGGCATGGGTGTGTTAGTTGGCAGCAGAGAAGACCTGCATGTGTTAGGGGGGCCGCTGTCCCCGCGTGCCTCATGAAAACCGTTTACAAGTATGGAGAAGCTGTGTGCCAGATTCGGCGAGAAGGCAGAAGCAGTATGCGGGGCCAGCAGGCAGTCATGCCCCTGGGAGTCCAGCTTGCAGAGGGCAGATGGCCTGACATCTTCTCAAGTGGGAGAAGCATCAAGACCTGACATCCCCTCTGCAAAGCAGCCTGGAGCTAAAGACAGGCACACAGAAGGGACAGGTGTGGTCTATCCTGTGTATCTTCAATCCGGCAGTTTGGAAAACAAATACTGGCATCTGGTGGGAACTGAGACATGCCTGGGACCTAAGGGAAAGAGCGGAATGGGGCAGACAGAGGTGTGCAGGGGAAATGCAAACTCCCCCTCCTGGCCACAGACAGAAAAGCAAGGAGCTATTCATGGTCTGCAGCCTCATGGCCGGTGGCCCCATGGATGACAGGGAGAGAAACACTGAGAGAAATCCAGCTGCCAAAGCTCTGGTGTGGATGCAGCTCCTGAGAACGGGGGAAGTCCTATGACTGCCTTTCTGGTCTGTTACCACCCCGGCAACTGCACTGACGATCAAGAACCATATTCCTCCTACTGTGAATCCTGAAACTTGCCCTGTCTCCACACAAAGCTCCTTTCCCACACCAGGCAGGGCTTCAGCTATAGCTGTGGGACCGAGTCCCACTGTTCAGCCTGGTCTGCTGGTGACTCAGACTCAGCTTAGGGGTTTCCATAGCCCTGTTTCTTGGAGTCTGAAGCCCTGTGGGAGGAAGGCCTGATAATGGGCAGAGGGTGAAAAAATCCACTTGAAAGATGGGGACACCGTTAAGTTCAAAAAGATGGGCTTCCTGTGAGGACACAAATCTAGCCAGGCACTTGGGAGTTTTTCTTATTGGAAAAGACCCAAGCCTTTGGCCCACCAATTTGTCACCTTGCAGGCCACCACACAAGCATACACATCTCAGAGAGAGAAGCTGAGACTGCTGAGCTCTGGTCTGGGCTGTGGCCAGCCATGCCTGTGCCTCTTGGGCGTGACTGGTCCCTGGGCTGGAGCATGTGGGGCTGCTCTTTCCTCTGTTGAGGGGAAGGAATTCTGTAACTCTGTCCCGAATATAAACTGCAACGAGATGCTGCACTGACTTCGTAATCTGCCAAGTGCAGAGTGTCTTCCAAGACTGCACCTGGGACTCAGGCTGGAACCTTTAACACTGGTTTCTGGATGCTGGGACAGTATAACTGCATTAGACACATGCAGGGAACATGCAAGTTTCAATGCAAGTTCTGCCCCTCCCAGTGGGAGCCAACAGCAACTGGGCCCTGAAGAGCCACATTTTTGCAAGGACGTGTGGCTCCAACCCCACCTTGACCATCCAACCAAGAGAGCAGCTGCTGTGAAGGGTGGTCCCGAGGGATGAGAAACAGACACAAAGCTTGCAGCGTCCAGGTGGAGTGGCAGGCTGCCTCTGCTAAATTCTTCCCTCTGTGCATTAGTCACGGTTAAGACCAGCCTAGCACCACAGTCCCGCTGCTGCCAGGTTAGTTGAGGTGAAGCGACAGGTGACGTGCGGCAGGTTAGCTGCAGCGTGTGACCTTGCGGCCCTAATCGCAGTAAATGTTATACTTCTCGCCACAGAGCACCTGGGCAGCAAGCCCAGCACCCTCAGCCCTGTCACTAGCACAGGCGCAGGTATGACTTACACTCGGGGGGCCAGGCTTGGCCTTGGAGGTGGCCTTGGCGCGGCCCCTCCGGGTCTGCTCGTGGTCCAGCTCGAGCAGCTCCAGCCGCTGGGTCAGTGCCAGCTTCTGCTGGATGGCCATGCGCAGCAGTGAGTTGAGTGTCTTCTTCTCATCCTCGGCAGCTGCTAGCTGCCGCTGCATCTCATCCAACTGTGTGATGTATTCGTCACATCTGTGGGGAGGCAAGAGGCAGAGCCGTGGCTGAAGGACCTGGGAGAGCCAGCAGAGCACGTGACCATGGTCCCCATGCTGAGAGCTCCAGGTGCAGGCGTGCTAAGTAGTTTCAGTTGTGTCCAACTCTGTGCGGCCCTATGGACTATAGCCCATCAGGCTCCTCCGTCCAAGGGATTCTCCAGGTAAGAATACAGGAGTGGGTTGCCATGCCCTCCTCCAGGGGGATCTTTCCGACCCAGGGATCGAACTAGCGTCTCTTAAGTCTCCTGCGTTGGCAGGAGGGTTCTTTACCACCAGTGCAACCTGGGAAGCCAAGCTCCAAGTGAGGAGACTATGATTATATTCATCAGCTTACTGAGCTACAAATGAAGAGGATGTGCCTTTCTGAGGTTTGGTTTTCTCCAAGAGGGATTCTCTAAAGCCGGTTTTCACTAAAGGAGGCAGTGGATGGTGCCCTTGAAGACCTCCAGCTGGCCCAGGGGAGCAAGTTAGGGGTGTGATGTCACTTGGCTCTCAGGATGTGGGGATAAACCCGAGGACAGGAATCTGTTTGTTCTTGGAATAGCCCAGGCACACAGCAGGTGCTTAGTAAGTCTGGGACAAACAGCCAACTAGGGCCTAGGAAAAGCACACGTGGGTGCCATAAACAGCCCCATTTGAGCATCTGCCAATTGACACGGGCCCTCTACCTGGGTAAGGATCTGGGCGAGAAATGCCCACTCTGGTCTGCCCCTGAGGGAGGGAGTGGCTGAGAGGTGGTAGTGGGCACACCCACCCTACACCCCCATCCACCAAGGCCAAGGACCATCAGCAAGTTTCAACCTTTGCCCAGAGGTTTGCCATCTTGGCTCCATCTGAGAAGTCACAATTTTAAATAACATAAGTTATGGGAGCAAAGGTCAACATACCATGTGCTACAGGACTAACTAAAATCTTTCCCAAACACTTTGCCCAGAAGGAGGGAGCTTTGTCCCCCTCCTCCCACATCGCTGCAATGCAGGGAGTGCCCAGCACCTTGACACAGGCGAAGCAGACCCTGAGCTCAGTTCCAACCTATTTAACCAGGAGTCTCAGCCCCCCAGCCCTGAGGACACACCAGGCGTCTCCAGAGAACGCCCCTGGTGCTTGACTGACTGTGGCCAGCAGATGGCACCAAGCCTCTCTGAATAGGGAGACACCCAGAACCAGGCCCCAAAGCAGCCTCCAGCTCCGCACTTGCCCGGGGTTGCTGGCCACAGGACTGGCCTAAACAAAGATGCTGCCCACCACCCCCAACAAACTCCAACTGGTAGGGTCGGAGTGGGAGCACTATGACCTCACCACTGCTCGGAGGGGAACCTTTCTTCTAAAATATACGAACTTTCCACCAAGTTCTCGAAAGCAAGCTCCTCATTTGTTATCAGTGGCTTGCCTACTTGCCTGCTTCTCCTTCAAAGCTCAAGCCTCCAGCCTGGCCACTAAGGACCCACCCTCATAGCCTTTTGCTTCCAACTTCCTCATTTTCCACCAAGCGGAGACAAAACTTGGGCCCCTGGGTTCTCACAAATAGCAGAAATGGAAATTTCCCACAGGGCCAGGTTCCCGGGCTGCCGAGCAGCGACAACAGTGAGCCGTACCTGGTAGCAAACATAGCACGCAGCGAGGAGAAGGTGGCCGCGTCCTCCTTGAGGGCCTTGAGCTCGTTGCGCAGCTTCATCATGGTCTCAGTCACCATCGCCTTCTCGTTCTCGTACTTGCTCTTTAGGTTGGCAAGGGCCACCTCTGCCGTCTGGGGGGTCAGAGTTGTAAAAGACAGGCAGACGAGGTGTCAGGAGGGGTCCGCTGCCTTGGTGAGCACCACAGATCAAGGCCCCAACCAGCCCTGGGCCCGAGACCCAGCCCCTCCCCACAGCACTGAGGTGAGGTTTTCTCCCATCTTTTCTTCGAGCTGGGACAGGACAAGATGGGAAGCCAGGGAGGCTGAGAAAGCCCCCACCCACCTACCCACCCACTGCTGGACCCGAGCACCATGCACACCTGCTTATTGGCCTTGAGCACCGTGCGCAGGGTGGTGATCTGCTCCCGCTTGGTGCTGAGCAGCGACTTCAGCTTCAGGATCTCCTCCATGAGTGCCTCCCGGTCCTTGTCGGCAGCTGGGCCCAGCTCCTGTGAGGCCAGGCGCTGCCGTGACAGCTCTGTGGTGCGGTCCACGGCTGCCTGCAGGTGCCTGATCTGATCGCGGATGATGGCAATCAGGTTGTAGATGTTCATGGGCTCTCGGCGTGGGTCACTCAGGGGTGAGGGCAGAGAGGAGCCAGGCGAGGGGCTGCTGTCCCTGGCCCTACCCTCTGCGGGGGGTGGGCCCTTGGGCAGGACAGGTGAGCGGCGCTCACGGGTCTCAGGGCTGCAGCTGCCAGTGCCAGCCGGGCCCTCACGGTAGTAGTCTAGCACCACACGCGTGGGTGTCTCATTGTTGCACATGCATACATGGTGGTAGAGATTGGCCAGTTCCTCGCTGAAGGTCACCAGCTCATCCTGGGCCACGCTCAAGCTGCCTTGTGTCTCGCCGGCAACATCGCTCACCTTCTTCAGCTCTGCCTGCAGCCGCGCCAGAAGCTCACGGTCCTGGCAACTGGCTTTCTCCAACAGGGAGACCTTCTCAGTGAGCGCCTGGCTCTCGGCCTCATGCCGGCCCTTCTCCTCGGCGTGCTGGGCCTCACTGGCCTCGTGTGCACTGCGCAGGGCCTTCAGCTGCTCCCGGAGGTCACCCGCCTCTGCCACGGCCACACGGTACTTGCAGGCCAAGATCTCAGGCCCGTTGATGTCCACCTCGTAGTAGTCACCGTCTTCGTGGCTGTCTCGCTCCTTCTCGCTGTCCAGCGCGGTCCGCCGCTCCTTGCTGGCCTGCAGGCGTCGCAGAGCACTCAGGTTCTCTGTGAGGCGGCTCACCTCTGCGTGCTGCTCGGACAGGGCCCCTCGCGCCTGCTCCAGCTGCTTCTGTGTGTCCTGCAGTGTTGCCAGCAAGCCCACCTTCTCCCGCTCCACCTGCAAAGGCAGAGAAAGGGACCGTCAACAGCCCTCTGCCCTCAGAGAACCCCTGGTCAGTCCCATGAAGACCCTGTCCGTACCACATTCATCACCCTGCTGAGCTCTCTGTGATAAATCTGGGTTGAGGTGTCATGTGTGGGGCCATGATGGCTCCTCCCCCTGCCCAGCTGTTTGTGGGGCCAAGTGAGTCCCTCCTTAGAGACATGCAGCAAACCAAGAGGCTGTGATGCAGAGCCTGGGGTTCTGTTCTGTTGGGGCAGGAAACCCTGACGTGTCTAAAGGACACCGCATGGGAAACCATATGTGGAGACCTCAGAGAGGTGTTAAACCTCTGGTGGTGCCCAAACTCATAACCAGAAAACTATTTCTCTGGGCACCTTCCACCTATAATGCTGCAGTTCCACTTAGGTAACAGTACAGAATTACCTATGTAAAAGAAATGTAAGTAAAAGACTGCACAGCATTTTAAAAATTCACAAAGTGTCAGGCAAGCACTGTCCTGCTGAACAGCAGGTCTGGCCAGCACCATCGGGGACAGCAGTGGAGGTGGGGATGGCGCACGGGGGCCCAAGGCCCAGGGCTGTGGCACAAACCTGACAAGGTGGGGTCCCAGGACCATCCACCTGCTCACCTGCATTAGCTGCTGCTTAAGCTTCTGGATCTCAGAGATGTTGAGCTCACTGAGCAGGTCAGAAACGAGGCTGGGAGGGGGTGGGGTGAGGCCGTCCTTGGTGGGCGTGGAGGTCTTGTTGTCCAGCGGCACCTTGCCCAGGCCACCATGCTCGAAGCCATTGGCCAGGGCCTCGGCGTCGTCACCAAGCTTGAGGCCATCCAAGGAGACATGCAGGTGGCTGGTGTAGAGGGAGTCATTGATGCTCATGTAGTGCGACAGCTCCTTGCGCAGGCTGTTCTTCTGCTCCCGCTCTGTCTTCAGAGTCTCCAGAGCCTCCTCCAGCTGCCGCTCCGAGATCTCCTTGAGCCGAATGGCGTCCTCCAGCTGGCTGTTGAGGTATTCGGTCTCCTCCTCCAAACGCTTGATCTCATGCTTGAGCCCCTCAAACTCCACCTGTAAAAGCAAAGTCGGCACTCTTCTATCCCCGCGGGATGGGGAAGAAGCACCATCGTGGTGACTGAACAACTGGGAGAACATGGATACGCAGAGGGTTGCAGGCATGAGGTGCACACGGGAAATGCTGAGCCCGCGCCTGGGACATGTGTGCACATATGAGCAGTGCAAAAGCACACGACAGGCTCAGCGCCAGAGACGCCCTCTGCTGGAATTCAGAACACACCACACTGCCAACTTGTTAGGTGACTTAAAATGCTACCGAGGATAACTGGCTTTAAATTCTACAAAACTTCTTCATTATTGCTAAGAGTTGATTAAATACTTTTAAGATACAAAAAATATGTATCTAGATGTGCAATGTGACCATCACTTCTAATCACATTTCAAAATGAAGGAACTAACGCTCCCACTGAAGTGGGATGTGCCTTCACTGTACACAACCACCCTGACTGAGAGAGGCCCGGGTACAAGTAGGGGAGGCGGAGCCCAAAGCTGTACATGCTGAAACAGTATTTGCAGGCGGACAAGGAAAGAACAGACAGAAACCGAAGCTTGGTGTGGGTACTCAGGGTCTATGAGCAACTTAAAAAAAAATTGGTATTATTCTGCAATATTTGTGCAAGAAACGAGGAGTAAACCACTCACAGGCAGGTCGATGAGGGTCTCTATGGGCTGAGGACTAGAGTAGGGGAACCCCAGGGAGAGGCCAGACTCCACCGTGTACCACTCATGGTCTGGTTTCCCACTCCTTGGGATGCTTGACCCACAGATGAGCACAGTGTCACAGAGGGTCTGCCGAGTTCCTGGGAGGAGATCCACTTCCTCCGGCTCCAAGGGTCAGAAGTTCTGCTACCAGTGTAAACATATGGGCCCACACTTCCTTATGCTGGAGTTAAATATCCAGGTCCCCAATTTGGGGATTTCTGGGATAAAGGTCCCCCTAGTCCCCAACCTGTGAAGCTGTGGTTCTTGGACAGTTAGATGACAAGGGCAGGCCGTGAAGGGCCTGGGTGTCCTGTCCCAAGTAGAAGTGACCCTCTTGTCCTCTCACAGGTGGAGGCAACCCTTCTGTCCCCATCCTGTCACAGGTGGGGAGAGGAGACCTCCTGTCCCTGACCTGTCCCAGGTGGAAGTGTTCCTACTCGTCCCACCCATTTTTATGTTACTTGAGAACATCATATGACAGCCTGGACATCTCCACACTGCTCAAGGGTCACCGGGCTTCACCCCAAGGTCCAGGACCACATGGGGTTCAAAGGAGTCTAGAAAACACGGTACAGTGGGAGTGGGTACACTGATAGCTCTAGGGTTCCAGAGGGCATACGGACATCTCTGGTCTCCTGTTGGCATCTGAAATGAGATGGAGCCAGACACCCAGCCTCTGGGGTCTTTTGGTATCACATCTTCATCACCTCCATTCTTCCTCCCACTTTTGCTGGCTGGAACACCTTGGTTAGTCCAACTGCCAGCCAACAATACAGCTGGAGGCTTTGTTTTTCTGGTCTTGAAGGGGCTGGGCCCTGCTGCCAAACCCTCGAACATATAACCCCCAGCCTGAGTGTGGAAGGAGGGAGGGAATGTCTTCTGACCACGGAGACAGCAAAGTGAGGGTTAGGCCAGGGCTATGGCCCAGAGCTAACCTACCTATCCCACCTGCACGGCCCAGATACTTGCCTGATTCTGCCTCAGCACAGACACCTGCTTCTGCAGGCTGATATTTTCCTCCTCCAACTCCGAGTAGTCCTGTAGCAGGCGTGCCTCCCGGAACTTGTACTCCTTGATGTCATCCCGCAGGCGGCCACGTTGTATCTCTACGTTCTGATTGATCTGCCAGGAAGAAGGTGGACGTGAGAGGCCTGCTCTAGTTGGTCTCACCACTCCTCAGGCAGAAGGAGCTCAGTGCAGCCAGGCTCACCATGGTAGCCACACAGCCAGAACTTGGAATCCCAGGCTTGCCGTGGTGTCCAATGTAGCCACCTGACAAGGAGCTGGGACCATGAGCTGTGTGGTATGGGGTGAATGGCATAGAGTCTCAGCAGCTCTGACCTTGGTTTCTTCATATGTAAAATGGGGTTAAAAGTAGTTCCTCTGTCCTGTGCTGCTGGTAGCATGAACTGGTACACTGCTGTGGAAACAGTCTGCAGATACTCAACAGTTCAGCACGGAGTTAAAGCTGACCCAGCAGTGGGCCTCAGCACACACTCCAAAGAAAGGAAACACATGTCCACACAAAATCTTGTGAGTAAATGTTCAGACACCATTCATAACACCAAAGGCAGAAACAACCCAAATGTCCACCAACTGAAGAGATAAACAATATACGGTATATTTATACAACTGGATGTTACTACACATGCTAACACAAATGGACCCTGAAAACAATATGAGTAAAAGAGGTGTTAGTGTTCACGTACCTTATGACTTCACTTAAATTAAATATTGAGAATAAGCAAACCCACAGAGACTGAAAGAGCAGATCGGTGGTTGCTGGAGTAGGGGCAAGGGGAAGATGGGAAGGAGACTGACTGTTAATGGGGTTTCTTCTTGGACTGATGAAATATTCTAAAATTGATTTGGGATGGTGCATGAACGTGTAAATATACTAAAATCCACTGACTGCATATTTTCAAATGGGTGATTTATAAGGGATATGAATTATCTCAATAATTCTATTTTAAAAGTCCCTGCCTCCAAGTTGTCTGGGGGATTCAAACATGCATGGAGAGGCAAGTGCAGACCTGGCATGAACTGTGCAATCAAGACCGTTGGGGATTCTCAACCGGCTACTACTGTGTGCCAAAGGCCAGGACCTGGGTCCCTTGGCCAACATTCTGGAGTCACTGTATGCATTGTAGGATGTTTAGCTGCAGCCCCCACACCTGCTGTAACCACAGAAACTGCCTCGAGACAGGGTTGGTGTCCCCGGAGGCAGAATCGTCTCCGAGGCGAACTCTCCCTCTCTCCCCACATTCTTGGTCCCAACATTCTACGCAGCCTCCCCGACATACCTGCAAAGATCTAATGCCCACCCCTTGGCTAGAAGCACCATCACCCACTGGGCCCCAGAGCTCACTCCGTCCTTCTCACCAGCTTCTCTGCTGGTGCTGCGGTTTCTTGTGATCACATTGATGCATACACTTTGTAGACAAGATTCCATGATTCCACACAGGTACACATGGAAAAGCAATGCTGGATTGATAAAATGCTGGATTGATAAAATGAAATAGGAACAATAAGAAAAGAAGAACACAACAAAAAGGGGAACAAGTTATTACATATATCAAGTACTCCTGACAAATGCTTACTACCAAAATCTCCAGCAAATGGACCAATGCAGTCCCCTCATTAAGTGACCCAAGGAGGTACCCAACAGATGACATGGGGCGCAGGCGGAGCGGTGGCCATGCAGCGCTGGCATCTGTGGAGGCCTTACAAATAGCAGTGAAAAGAGAAGTGAAAAGCAAAGGAGAAAAGGAAAGGTATACCCATTTGAATGCAGAGTTCCAAAGAATAGCATGGAGAGATAAGAAAACCTTCAGTGATCAGTGCAAAGAAACAGAGGAAAACAACAGAATGGGAAAGACAAGAGATTTCAAGAAAATTAGAGATACCAAGGGAATATTTCATGCAAAGATGGCTTCAAAAGGACAGAAATAGTATGGACCTAACAGAAGCAGAAAACATTAAGGGGTGGCAAGAGTACACAGAAGAACTACACAAAAAAGATCTTCATGACCCAAATAATCACGATGGTATAATCACTCACTTAGAGCCAGTCATCCTGGAATGTGAAGTCAAGTGGGCCTTAGAAAGCATCACTACGAACAAAGCTAGTGGAGGTGATGGAATTCCAGTTGAGCTGTTTCAAATCCTGAAAGACGATGCTGTGAAAGTGCGGCACTCAATATGCCAGCAAACTTGGGAAACTCAGCAGTGGCCACAGGACTGGAAAAGGTCAGTTTTCATTCCAATCTCAAAGAAAGGCAATGCCAAAGAATGCTCAAACTACCACACAATTGCACTCATCTCACACGCTAGTAAGATAATGCTCAAAATTCTCTAAGCCAGGCTTCAACAGTATGTGAACCGCGAACTTCCAGATGTTCAAGCTGGATTTAGAAAAGGCAGAAGAACCAGAGATCAAATTGCCAACATCCGCTGGATCATGGAAAAAGCAAAAGAATTCCAGAAAAACACCTATTTCTGCTTTACTGACTATGCCAAAGCTTTTGATTGTGTGGATCATCACAAACTGTGGAAAATTCTTAAAGAGATGGGAATACCAGACCACCTGATCTGCCTCTTGAGAAATCTATATGCAGGTCAGGAAGCAAGTTACAACTGGACATGGAACAACAGACTGGTTCCAAGTAGGAAAAGGAGTACGTCAAGGCTGTATATTATCACCCTGCTTATTTAACTTCTATGCAAAGTACATCATGAGAAATGCTGAGCAGGAGGAAGCACAAGCTGGAATCAAGATTGCCAAGAGAAAGATTAATAACTTCAGATATGTAGATGACACCACCTTTATGGCAGAAAGCAAAGAACTAAAGAACTTATTGATGAAAGTGAAAGAGGAGAGTGAAAAAGTTGGCTTAAAACTCAACATTCAGAAAACGAAGATCATGGCATCTGGTCCCATCACTTCATGGGAAATAGATGGAGAAACAGTGGAAACAGTGGCTGACTTCATTTTTGGGGGCTCCAAAATCACTGTAGATGGTGACTGCAGCCATGAAATTAAAAGACACTTACTCCTTGGAAGAAAAGTTATGACCAACCTAGACAGCATATTGAAAAGCAGAGACATTACTTGGCCAACAGAGGTCCACCTAGTCAAGGCTATGGTTTTTCCAGTAGTCATGTATGGATGTGAGAGTTCGACTATAAAAAAAGTGGAGCACTGAAGAATTGATGCTTTTGAACTGTGGTGTTGGAGAAGACTCTTGAGAGTCCCTTGGACTGCAAGGAGATCCAACCAGTCCATCCTTAAGGAAATCAGTCCTGAATATTCATTGGAAGGACTGATGTTGAAGCTGAAACTCCAATACTTTGGCCACCTGATGCGAAGAACTGACTCACTTGAAAAAACCCTGATGCTGGGAAAGATTGAAGGCAGGAGGAGAAGGGGTCAACAGAGGATGAGATGGTTGGATGGCATCACCAACTCAATGGACATGAGTTTGAGGAAACTCCGGGAAGTGGTGATGGATAGGGAAGGCTTGCGTGCTGCAGTCCACGGGGTCGCAAAGAGTCAGACATGACTGAGTGACTGAACTGAACTGAAATTACTGATTGGTGAAATGCAAGGCTTGTCAGCAAAGCAAAATTCCTGAGAGGCAAAAAATAAATAAATAAATAAAGTAACACAGTGTGAGTGGCAATCTGAGGAAACATATACTTACTTGCTTCCTAACAAAGTTCTACATACACCTTGACTCTGGCCATTTCCCTTGCTTACCACCCAACTGATTGTTATAGTTAATTTTAATGTCAGCTTATCTAGGCCCTGGCCTCCAGATATTTGGTCAAACACCAGTCTAGATGTCACCATTCAGGTATATTTTTAGATGAGATTAACATTTACATTCAAAGACCCACTGAGTAAAAATGTGGATCCAGTCAGTCGAAGGCCTTTAAAAAAATTTTAAAAAGACAGCCTTCAGACTTAAGCTGTGACATCAGCTCTTTACTGGGTCTCCAGCCAGATGGCATAACCTGCAGATTTTGGATCTGCCAGCCACCACAACTGAGTGAGCCAATTCCCTACAATAAATCTCTGCCCCTCAACCCCCGACCCAGCACCATGCAAAACACATACCCCTATCGATCTGCTTCTCTAAAGAGTCCTCGTTAACTCAATGATTGATACATAAGAACTGTGCTTTGCATATCAGAGAAGAAAAATAAATAAAAGGAATCCAGATTGGAAAAGAAGTAAAACTCTCCCTGTTTGCAGATGACAGGATCATGATACCATACACAGAAAATCTGAAAGATGCTACCAGAAAATTACTAGAGCTAATCAAAGAGACACAAGACCTGTATGCAGAAAACAATAAGACACTGATGAAAGAAATTAAAGACCACACAAACAGATGGAGAGATATACTATGTTCTTGGATTGGAAGAATCAATACTATGAAAACGACTATACTACCCAAAGCAATATACAGATTCAATACAGTCCCTGTCAAACTACCAACAGTATTTTTCACAGAACTAGGACAAAAAATTTCACAATTTGTATGGAAACACAAAAGACCCCAAATAGCCAAAGCAATCTTGAGAAAGAAGAATGGAGCTGGATGAATCAATCTTCCTGCCCTCAGACTATACTGCTGCTGCTGCTGCTAAGTCGTTTCAGTCGTGTCCGACTCTGTGCAACCCCACAGACGGCAGCCCACCAGGCTCCCCTGTCCCTGGGATTCTCCAGGCAAGAACTGGAGTGGGTTGCCATTTCCTTCTCCAATGCATGAAAGTGAAAAGTCAAAGTGAAGTGATGTCTGACTCTTAGCAACCCCATGGACTGCAGCCTACCAGGCTCCTCCGTCCATGGGATTTTCCAAGCAAGAGTACTGGAGTGGGGTGCCATTGCCTTCTCTGCAGACTATACTATAAACCTACAATCATCAAGACAGAAATACAGAAATATATTTCCATATATAGAAAACAGAAATATAGGCCAATGGAACAGGTTGAAAGCCCAGAGATTAACCCATGCACTTATGGGCATCTTATCTTCGACAAAGGAGGCAAGACTATACAATGGAGAAAAGACAGCCTCTTCAGTAAGTGGTGCTGGGAAAACTGGACAGCTATGTGTAAAAGAATAAAATGAGAACACTTCCTAACACCATACACAAACATAAATTCAAAACGGATTAAAGAACTTAAATATAAGGCCAGAAACTACAAAGCTCTCAGAGGAAAACACAGGCAGTATAATCTTTGACATAAATCACAGCAAGATCCTCTTTGACCCACCTCCTAGGGTAATGGAAACAGAAAGAAAAGTAAACAGATAGGACCTAAATAAACTTAAAAGCAACTGACAAAGGATTAATCTCTAAAATATATAAGTAGCTCATACAGCTCAATATCAGAAAAACAAACAGCCAAATCAAAAAAATGGGCAGAAGACCTAAACAGACATTTCTCCAAAAAAGATATTCTCCAAGTTGTTCAGTTGCCAAGTTGTGTCTGACTTCTTGCAATCCCATGAACTGCAGCACACCAGGCTCCCCTGTCCTTCACAGCATCCCTGAGAGTGATGCTATCTGACCGTCTCACCCTCTGCTGCCCCCTCTTCTTCTTTGTCCATCAGTTTTTCCCAGCATCAGGGTCTTTCCCATTAACTTAGCTATTCACATCAGGTGGCCGAAGTATTGTAGCTTCAGCTTCAGCATCAGTCCTTCCAATGACTATTCAGGACTGATTTCCTTTAAGATTGACTGGTTTGATCTCCCTGCTGATGGCCAATAATGAAAAGATGTTGAACACCGCTCATCATTAGAGAAATGCAAATGACAACTATAATGATGTATATCACCTCATACCAATCAGAATGGCCATCAGCAGAAAAACTGCAAACAATAAATGCTGGAGAGGATGTGGAGAAAAAGGAACCCTACTGCACTGCGGGGAATGGAAACTGATACAGCCACTATGGAGAACAGCGCAGAGATTCCTTAACAAACTAGGAATAAAACTACCCTATGACCCAGCAATCCCACTACTGGGCATATATTCTGAGAAAAACACAATTCAAAAAGACACATGTACCCCAACGGTCACTGCAGCACTATTTATAACAGCCAGGACATGGAAGCAACCTACATGTCCATCAACAGATGAATGAACAGAGAAGAGGTGGTGCTTATATACATGCAATGGAATATTATCGGCCATAAAAAGGAACACATTTGGGTAAGTTGTAGAGAGGTAGCCGAGCCTAGAACCTGTTACACAGAGTGAAGTCAATCAGAAAGAGAAAAACAAATATTGTATATTAATACATATACACGGAACCTAGAAAAATAATAATGATGAACCTATTTACAGAGAAGAAATGGAGAGGCAGACGCTGAGAACAGACTCGTGGACACAGCAGGGGAAGTGAAGGGTAAGACAGACTGAGAAAGCAGCACTGACATACATACAACAGCACGTGTGAAACAGGCCACTGCTGGGGAAGTGGCTGTACATCACAAGGAGCCCAGCCTGGCCTCTGTGACAACCTAGAGGAGTGGGATGGGGAGGCAGGCTCACCAGGAAGGGGTGTGTGTATATATATATATATAAAATTATGACTGATTCAGGTTTTTGTACAACAGAGACCAGCACAGCACTGTAAAGCAATTATGCTCCAATTTTAAAAAAACTGCCCACTCAGTATGGGAATTAACACAGGAGTTAAGATGGTGAAACAGGGGCAGCAAGTGGGAGCTGTTGGTAAATGAAAAAGGTAAACGGACTTTACTTAAAACTTAACAGCTCTCCTCAATGAAACAAGTGGTTCTAAAGTGGACAGAAAAAGGACAGAGGGAGACAAGACCACAGGCCAGCTTGACTGCCTAGTCGAAGCCCTCTGCACCCCAGAACCCGTGTGCCCAGGCTGTGCCAGAAGCCTCTGCTGAACTGCACCCTAGTACAGTCTGACTGCACAGGGGAACCAGTTTTGCTTTTTACTGAGATATGATTCACGTCCCATGAAGTTCACCCACTGACAGTGTACAATTCAGAGGTTATAGTTTATTCATAGTTGTGTGCATTACCTATTCTAGAACATTTTCATTACCCTAGAAAGAAGCCACACACCAATCAGCAACCACCAATATGCTTTCAGTCTGTGAAGCTACCTTTTCTTGACGTTCACAGAAATGAACCTGGACAACATGTGGTTTCTCTGCATGGCTCAAAAAACCTTTCACTGGCGCTGTCTCCATACTGGCACCGCTCTGGCAACCCTAGGGGCATGATCCATTCCTCCACTACTGAGTACTGACTGTGCTGGGTGCTGCTCTAGGCTCTGTTTTGCTCACTGAGGCTCCCTAACATTGCCCACGTACAGCACACACATTGCCAGCTGGTGTCAGCTGCTGCTGAGAGAGGCCCTGATGAGGCAAGGCGGGGTGCTATACCAAAGTCAGGTCTGGGAGCCTGGACTGCAGAGAAGTCAGCACTCTACACTGCCGAAGCCCCATCAGAGTGCGGCTGGAGCTCAGCCACAGGGAGGGAGCACCACCCTGCACAGGAGTGCTCCAAAGCTGGTCTATATTGTTCCCCAGAGGAATGGGCAAGACATTTAGCCAGGAGGTCGCAGCCCAATCACCAGGAAAGGCCTGCAGCCCCAAGGCAGGCCAGGGTGGACATGGGAGTCATGCCCGTCCTATCACCTGCAGAGCCTGCACAGGAGGAGGTGATGGCAGAGGCAGAGCCTGGAGCAATGTGGACACAAAACAAGGGTCTGCGGGTTGCTGCCACCCAGAAGCTGGAGGAGGTTCCACGTGGAACACGGTCCTGACAGCACCTTTATTTCAGATACAGAAAATTTAAGAGAATAAAATCTTGTTGCTTGTGGCAATCTACTATGGTGGCCCCCAAAATCAAATATACAAATTTGGTGTAATACCGGGAAAAAGACACCGCTGCAACAAATACCTGAAAATGCGGAAGTGGCCATGGAGTTGGGGATGGCCACGGGCTTGAAGAGCTTAGAGGAGCAGGACAGGAAAAGGCCAGACTGCCTTGAGGCTATTGGTAAAAAAAAAAGGAAATGTTTCAGGTGACTCTGGCGAGGGTCAGAGAAGAGTCAGAGAGAAGTATTCCACTGTCTCAGGGAATGCATGGACTGTCATGAAATAACACTAGGAGAGATGGGAATGCTAGCGGTGCTCCCAGTAAGGCCTTAGGAGGGAATGAGGACTGGCAGAAAGGCTTGCTGTAATGTGGCAGAACACCCGGCTGAGCTGTATTCCAGTGCTGGGTGGAAAGCAGAAATTAGTAAGCGAGGAAGGTGGATGAACAGCCTGGGAGATTTTGAAGCAGAATGTTAGAAGTACAGCCTGGTTTCTCCTTGTTGCTTATAGCAAAGTGGGAGAGGAGATAGAAACCGAAGAAATAATTGTAAGCAAAACAGAACTAAAACTTGAAGGTGTGGAAAATGCTCAGCTTGTCCTTATTGTAAAAAAATGAGAAAGCGTTTTTCTGAAGACAGCACCAAGGGTATGGCTTACACCTCAGCCACCCGGCTGGGAGGCCAGCAGGCCCCCTGCTCCCTGGGTGCCAACAAAGACTGCTCTCAGGCCTTGAAATGCGGAGCTTCTTACTTTCTGGGACCTGCAGCCCCTTTATTCTTTCCTCTTCTCCCTTCTGGAATGAGAGGAACTCTCCTTTGCCTATCCTAACATTGTATTCTGGAAGCACATAATTTGCACAGGGAGGAATTTCACCCCAGGATGGACCATTGCAAAGTGTCAGCCTTTCCTAATTTAGCGAATTTGAGATGTGATAAGGGATTTAAAGAGTTGATGCTGGAATGGGCTAAGACTTCTGGGAATGAGATGAATATATTTCACATGGAAAATATATGAATTCTGAAGGCCAGAGGGTAGAATGCTACGGGTTTTAACTGTGTTCCCTCAAAAGATATGCTGAAGTGACAAGCCCTGGAAGGGGTGAATGGGATCTGACTTGGAAATATGGTCTTTGCAGATATACCCAAGTCAAGACGAGGTAATAGGGGATTAGAGTGAGCACAAACCCAAGGGCTGGTGTCCTTCCAAGATGGAGAGTTGGAGACACCCAGGGAGAAGGCCACAGGAAGACAGAGGCAAAGACTGGAACACAAGGACTGCCAGAGGCTGCCAGGTGTTGGCAGAGGCACAGGAAGGACTCTCTTGCACAGCCTCCCGAAGAAGCCATCCCTGCTGACACCTTGATTTTCTGTTGTCTTCAGCCCTCAGTTTGCGGTAATCTGTCACAGCAGTCACAGGAAATGAACGCAGGTTTTGGTCTTATCCCACTGAAAGTGGGGGTCGGGCATGGGAGGATGAACCCAGAAGACACAGGGAGAGCCCAGAGCACCAGGACAGAGCTAAGTGAAGTGGAAGAGGAGCCCCCAGCACTGTCAATACCGTGCCAGGTGACCCACCTCTCATGGGAGGGTGCTGTGGCTGCCCCCACCGGAAAGCCGCCAAGGGGCAGGGGATGTGTCCAGACAGGTGACTTCACTCACTTGGCGCGTACGCTCCTGGGGAGCCACCAACCATCTGTATTGCAAGTGTGCTCTCACCCAGACAGAACCACACCTGGAGAAGCAGCAAGGAATCAGCAGTGAAGATGGCTCAGACTGGTTCAGGCAGGGGCAGGGCTGAGGGGCCCGGGTGGGAGCCTGCGCTGAGGAAGCAGTGACTCAGCCTTGCCTCCACATGGAGGGGCTGCGTGAGGTGCTCAGGAAAGCGAATGCCCTAGAGGGGGAGCCATACCTCGGCTCACCTCCCAGGGCCTCGTCTCCCCTCTGAGAATGGAAGGGATGGTGACTAGAGGAGAAGCTGTGGCCCCTGTGCATCCATCCGCAGCACCAACCCACCCTGCTGCAGGTCACACAGGCTGGCCACAACTAACCAGTCTACCTAACTGGTCTCCCTGCCTCCAGGAAGGAAGGCAGCCTGTTGTGGGATAGACTCCCACAACAATTAGCTTTTGCTCTCTCATCTCGTCTTTCCCCTGCTTAAACGCTGAACTGTATCCCCTCGCTGGCTCCCGCTGCTCTTGGTGTGCTGTGGCTATGAGCCCCCGCCTTGCCCACGCCCCTGTCCCAGTGCTTCCAGCTGCTGTGCGCAGCACCTTCTCACCCTCTGTGAATACACTAGCGGGCACGTGCTCACTCCTCTGCCAGAATGCTCTGCTACTCCTCCCTCTTTCCCTGCTAAGTCACAGTGCTTGGGGAGGTGCTCAAGCATGTGTGGCTTGATTTCACGTGACCACCCAACAGACTGGAGCCAAGAGGAGGGTCTAAAACTCACCAGCTCCCCACAGGTTTGCACAGCAGGACTAACAAACCTAGAAAGCCTCCAGGCTGCAGTGGAGAAACTCAGGTCAGCTTCTCCCACGGCCTGGGCAGATTCCACCTTCTCAACTCAGAACTGGAACACAGCCTCCTGTCATAGCAGTAGAGCTGACAAAGGAAGTATGGGCCCTTACAGGTCTGCAGGAGAGCTTCTGGGCAGCAAGGCGAGGTGCACCCAGGTTACAAGCTGACCTGGCAGGTGAGGGCACTACCGTTGCCCTCAGGGGAACCTTTGCCTGGCACACACCCAACTACCAAGGGCTCAAACAAGCTCCCACTGGCCACTGCAGGGTTTGATTTCCCCCAGGTAAGCACCTTCTTTCAGGTGAGCCTGACAAGAGCAGCCTTGATGATACACAGCAACCAGGGACACAGAAGGCCTTGGTCCAACAGGGTATAAGCCAGAGAGCATGTGGGGTACCATCTCAGCACCCCCTGTAGGCCCTCCCTCACCAATCTGACCTCCTAGGGGGCTGCTGGATGCCACACCTGAACCAGCTGGATCCAGCTCTGCTCCCTGGGAGGAATTTCCACTTCCTTGTGGAGTCCATTCCCTTGGGACTCATCTGGGCACCCCTCCAGCTCCTCCTCAGCTGCGGGGCTTACCCCTGAGTTTATCCCTTACCTTTGCTGCTTTCTCTACACACCCAGGGCCCTTTCTCTTGACTCTGGACTGCCAACGTGACTTTCTCCACTCAATCCCCTGGATCTAGAGTGCAGGGGTCCTTCTGAACAGGCCTGTCCACACTACAACGGAGAGCCCCCCTGGTGCCTGGGGCTGCTGCTGCTGATCTAGCACCCACCACTTCAGCTTGTGGCCAAACACCTGGCTTCCTTTCAGCCGTTCCTAGGGGCCCAGATGCCATCATAGCAAGAAACAAGTATTTCTGGCTCCTAGCCAGGACAGAGGAGATGACAACAGATACGATTTCTCCTGGCACACCTCTGTCACTCACTCTTAGGCCTGTGAAGGGCCTGATACACGCAGAGTCCACCAGGAGAGCAAGGCCAGGGTCCACTGGGACGGTAATTTTACCTAAGGGGGTCACCCCCTGGGCAGATGATGCCCACCCCCTCAACTCACAGTTCTGCTTCTCAAGGCAGCCCTCACCACCCCTTTCAACCCCTTCCCAAGGCAAATCTGAGGAATGTGCAAAAGATGACTCTGTCATCAGTCAGCTGGGTCTGATCCTTGGGTCTCTCTCTGCTTCTCTATGTGCAAAACGGGCCCTCAGGGCATGTCCCAGGGCAGAAGCTGGCAGGGCCCATTCACACACAGTGCCGAGGTCAGGACCCAGTGACCCTGGGTGTACAGTCAAACCTTCTTCACCTTGATCTCCCAACCTGTGAGATGAAGGAAATAACTGGATGCCCACAGGGTCACCCAAAAGACAAGTCACAGGGTAGCTGGAACTGTCCCACATGCTGAGCATGTTTGCCATACGTGTCACATGACGGAGGCCTCAAGTTCCTCTTGGAGAGCTGGGCATGGAATGAACCCCTAAGCCAGACATCACAGGGTGGAAGGACAGGGGTGGGTCAAAGGGCACAGCACAGCTGGCCCATCAGTCACTGAACTGGACAGCAGCAGGACCAGGCACCAGCAGGGAAAGGCCCACGTGGGGAAGAGGCATTTCCTGTGGAGACTGTGCAAAGCCTGCTTGCCCGGATCACGCCAAGACAGGCACAGGCTGGTGCTCCTCAGGGGCAGCGCTCAGTGCTGGGCTCTCAGACAGGCTGCTCAGCCTCAGCACAGGCCTCCTGGAGGAGCGGGCCTCCAGGGCACAGCCACGGAGGATCTCCGCACCGCAGCTCAGGCAGAAGCGGCAGGACCAGGACGAGCACAAGAATAACTGGAGAGGGATGGCAGCAGAGCCAGCAATGGTGGGGACACTGACCAGGGCTCCAGTCCGAGTAGGCGGTGACGGAGAGAGAGCCTCCACTCGAACCAAGCACCCGGCATGGCTCCAAGTGCCTGCCGGACCGTGATCAGGGGCACACAGGCAGGGCCTCAGGAGAAAATGTACTGAGGATGTGTGGGGGTGGGGAGGCGAAGGCTTCCTCCAGAAGCACTAACAGGAACGGCAGGAAACCTGCCCCCACCAGACCTGTTCTTCAACAGCAGCATGTGCGACTGGCTTAGTTCATTTCCTGGCGCCAAAGCCAGTAGTCAGCAGGTCCCCTGCCACTCCTCTGAGGAAGAGGGACGCTGCAGAAGGAGTCTGGGCTGGGGGAGCATCTGCACCGACTCTTTCGGAAAAGGGCTCTTAGCTGGCCGTGAGGCTAGCCTCCCCCTTAGGTGGTCAAATCTACAGCTCTGATAGTCCCTTCTCCCCACCTTAACCAGAGAGCTCCTGTGTGAAGATCTGAGATCACGCACTTCTCCTGGATCCAAGCCAAGTTCCTCCCCAGCCCACAAGTCTTGGTGATCTCTGATCCCAAACCAGGATGGATGACCACTTCCCACTGCTGCCAGTTCCTGGGCTCTGTCCCAAACCTTGCCAGTGTCCCTCCCACCCCTGTGGAACCCTGATTGCCATATACCATCCCATCTGAGATATCGACCTCAGAGCTGACCACCACTCAGAACCATCTGCTGTTCTGGTCAACCCCTCCCCACCCCTATGGAGAACAGAGGCTAACAAGGCCCTTCCTGATGAGAACTTGGGAATTCTGACAATAAGGTCCCCTAAAGCCACGGCCAGGACTACAGCTCAGGTAGACCTCTGGCCATGCCTGCTCCCCTGCTGCTGCCCCACCCCATCTTGGGAACACTGGCCCTGCCTCCCACCTCTCTCAGAGGGTACTGGCTGCCCTCCCCCTCCGCCTGCCCAGGCCTCTGATGGCCAGGCCCCTGTTAGGGGCCAAACTGATCCTCAAAGCTGTTTGTGGTGGCCTCTCTCTAACTTTATTGTCCCAAGCTGGCAGGTAGACACTATAATTACACTGCTCACATGAGGAACCTAGGAGTCACATCACCCCAAGTGCAGAGATGGGATCCTGCCATCCCAGACCTTTCTGGACCACCATGGACCACATGAAGTTGGGGTAAAACAATCTGTGGGTGGCCCTGACCCCCACCCCCACCCCCCCCACCTCCCCCCGCCAAAGGAAGCACTTATTTGTTTTCCCACCACCCACCTAGAGTCAAGCAAACTGCCCCAGTTTCACTGGTTACCTCCTTCAGCTCCTGAGCCACTGAGGCCAGACGCTCATTCTCTGACTGCGTGTTGGCAAGCACGTTGCGCAGCTGCTTCAGCTCTGTCTGTAGCTCTAGCACCTTGCGTACATAGTACTGCTCCTTGGAAGCTGACTCCTGGATCAGACTCTCCTCTCGGCTCTCGCCATCTGCAGCCACCTTCTTATGGTTCGTGTGGGCCTGTCCAAATGCCTGTAGAGGATGAGATTCTCTTGAGAGAGAGCCTGGAGGTAATCCTGTGACCAGACATGCAGGGGAAAGTGGCGGGGTGGGGGGGGACTTTTCCCACAGGAAAAGCAAGATACCTAAGTGCAACATGAGGGCTGTGAAATTACAGAAATCTGGGGATGGAGCTAATGAGGAGCCCTGGTGGGATAGGTTGGTGGGAGTGGCTGGAAGAACTGGGGCAGGGCAAGGATAGGAGGTCCCAGCCATTGTCTCTGCCAGTGTGGCCCCCATCAGCAAACAGACCCCTGTCCTGGGTCCTGGCAGGGAAGCCCCCAGCACTAAGGTGGGTCTGAGGTTCTCTTCCAGATATGGAAACCAAGGTTCAGGGCAGTGCCCTTCCCTTGATTGATCCTGATTCACTCACCTGGAAGACACCTGTACCAGAGGAGGCCTGAGAAGGTGAGAGCCCAAGCCTGGTACAAGTGAAGCTTGTGCAAACTGATCCCCAAGTGTGTCCTAGCTGGGAGTCCCTGCCCACCTGCCCAGGACCTGGGCACAGAGCTGAAAATACCCGAGGGGAGAGGCCCTACCATCCCCAGACCCAGCAAGGGCTTTAAGCTCTAAGAGCAAAGGATCTTGCAGTGGTTCCGGGAGAAGCCCGCATGAGCAAGTGCAACTAGAACTGGTGCCGGCCTGCCCAAGTCCATGCCCCAGGTCCCGGCCAGCGTGGACACACCATCATGTCCTGTTCATCCAGGTGTCACAGCCCCAAGCGAGCACCTTTGCTTCTCTTTCCCTCCCACCCTGCATCATCATAGTAGCCAGGACTCGACCCACATAGGCCTTTAGTGTGCATCCTCCCCAGGGACCCCCTCCTCACCGGCCACCCCATGCAGACCTCTGAGGGGGAGACCCTGTCTCTTTATAGGGCTCCTGGCTCACAGAAGGAAAATAAAAGAGAGAGGGCTATTAAAGAGCAAGGAAAATGATGCCTTTATTTCTTGAGAGAAATACAAACATTTTCATTAATTTATTATTTAATATGAAGTCTAGAAATCCAGTCTAAGAAAACAATTGGGAAAACATGCAAAGCTATATATATGAGCAAAGCTCATACATATATGAGCAGGACTATTTGTAATATAAAAAATAAAAATGTAGAAAGCGACTTGATTCTCTATCTAAATAAAGTACGGTAGGGTCAGGTCAGGGTAACTGCTCTCCCTCCCAAGAGTGGGCCTTGTTCATCTGCTCCCAGCCACTGACAACTTGCCTTGTGAAGACACAGGTTCCTTTTTAAATCAAGTCAGCTCAGCTCTCTCTCTGATTTCTGTTGCTGTCCTCTACTTCCTCCATCCTTGTCCCAGGGAAAGACCAAAGCACAAATCTGTGTCTAGGCAGGACCTGCCGCATCCTGGGTGGCAGCCCCGACCACCAGTTCACATGCCACAACTAAAGATCTTGGATGCCACAGCAAAGACTGAAGATTCTGCATGCCTCAACTAAATCCCGGTGCAGCTAAGCAAATACATAAGTGATTAGGGGGGCAAAAACAGAAAAAAAGGAATAGGTTTTCAACAAATTGTGCTAGAACCGATAGAAACCCACATGCAAAAGAATGAAGTTGGATCCCTTTCTTACACCATATGTAACAATTAACTCAAAATGGATGAGAGATCTAAATGGAAGACTTAAAACTACAACTCTCAAAAGAAAATGTGGATAAATCCTCACGACCTTGTTGCCAATGGGATCTTCCTTGTGACACCGAAAGCACAAGTAACATAAGAAAAAAACAGATAAACTGTACTTCATCAAAATTCTAAAATTTGTGTATCAAAGAATACTATCACATGAAAAGACAACCTACACAACAGTAGAAAATACTTTTAAATTTTGTATTTG
This sequence comes from Capra hircus, assembly GCF_001704415.2. NCBI lineage: Eukaryota > Metazoa > Chordata > Mammalia > Artiodactyla > Bovidae > Capra > Capra hircus. The sequence goes on from NC_030815.1 coordinate 84,046,991, forward strand.
ATAAGCATCTAGTATCCAGAACATATAAAGAACTCTTATAACTCAACGATAAAAAGATAAACAAATCAATTTAAAAAATGGACAATGGACCTGAATACACGTCTCCAAAGATTTTTAAAAAATGGCCAATCAGCTCATTAAAAGACACTCACCATCAGTAGATATGGAAATGAAAGTCAAAATCACAGTAAGATAGCACCTCACACCCACTAGGATGGGTATAATTAAAATTTTTTTTAAAAGGAAAATAACAAGTGCTGGTGAAGGTATGGCAAAACTGAAACCCACTGCTAGTGGGAATATAAAATGGTATTGTAGAAAACAGCCTGGTAGATCCTCAGAGAGCTAAACATAGAATCACCATGTGATTCTGCGATTTCACTCCTAGGTACAGACTTAAGAAAAATGATAATATACATTCACAAAAAAACTTGTACACAGATCTTCATAATAGCCAGTAAGTAAAAAAAACCCCAAATGGCCACCAACTGATGAAGGGATGAATAAAACTGGTCTACACATACAATGGAGTATTATCTGGTAATAAAAAGAAATGAATTACTGACACATGGAGCAACATACATGAACCTTGAAAATACTCTGCTCTGTGAGAAGAGCAAGTCACAAAGGGCCACATATTGTATGATTCCATGTATATGATATATCCAAAACAGGGAAATCTATAGAAATAGAAAGCATATGAATGGTTGCCCATGGCAGCAGGTGGAGTTGGGAGGTTGGAGGGGGTGACAGTTTAAGGGGTATCTTTTGGGGCTAACGAAAATATTCTAAAATTAGTTGTGGAGACAGATGCACAACTCTGAATATACTAAAAGCCAATGAACTGTACATTTTGAGTGAATTGTATGGTAAATCGAACTATACTAATAAATTGTTACAGTTGTTTTAAGTTAAAGAATGGAAGAAGATAAAGCACACTGCTGCTGCTGCTAAGTCGCTTCAGTTGTGTCCGACTCTCTGCGACCTCACAGACGGCAGCCCACTAGGCTCCTCTGTCCCTGGGATTCTCCAGGCAAGAACACCGGAGTGGGTTGCCATTTCCTTCTCCAATGAGGGAAAGTGAAAAGTGAAAGTGAAGTCGCTCAGTCGTGCCCGACTCTTACCAACCCCATGGACTGCAGCCTACCAGGCTCCTCCATCCATGGGATTTTCCAGGCAAGAGTACTGGAGTGGGATGCCATTGCCTTCTCCTAAAGCACACTAACACACCTCAAAAGAAAGCTAGAATGTCTCTATTAATATCAGATAAGGTAAGTATTTTATATATCTTTTATATATTTTTCAATGCAAAGAATATCACCAGAGACAAAGAGGATCATTTCATAATAATGAGTCTAAGTCACAAAGAGAACTTTACAATTCTAAACATTTATGTGCTTAATAATAGAGCTTCAAAATATATGAATAAAAAACTGATAGAACTACAAACAAAAATAAGACAAATCCAAAATTATAGTTGGGAGAGTTCAACATCCAACTCTCGTTATTCCTCTCAATATTTCATAGGACAGGTAGACAGGACATCAATAAGGACACAGTAGACAAGAACAGCACAATTAACTAACCTGACCTAACTGCATGTCTAGAATCTCCCGCCCAACAGCAGCAGCACATTCATTCTTTACAAGGACACATGGAACATTTACCCAGACAGACCAGATTCTGGGTAAATGAAACACACCCTGAAAGGATTCAGGCCATACAAAGATTTGTTTTGACCACAAGAAATTAAATAAGAAATCAATAATGGAAAGATTTCCAGAAAATCTCCAAACGTTTGGCAACTAACCAACACATCAAAGAAGAAACCAAAGTGAAACGAAGTGTTTTTACTCCATGAAAATGAAATGAGTATGAGAATTGGTGGGATGCCATTATGGCAAGGACTTAGGAGAATATTTATAGTACTAAATGACTATGTTTTAAAAAAAAAACTACCAATCTAATCAAGAACCTCAGCTTCCATCTTAAAGATTACACCAGGTATTGGGCACAAAGCTCATGGAGCCGCTAAAAGCCCTGTGAGACTAAGCCCCTCCTTAGGCCCCATGTACACAGTTGGCAAGAAACCCATGTTCACCCCAGCTCGCCATGCCATGGTCTTCTCCAGACAACACTCCTCCAGGCCTCTGCCCCAGTGGTCTCTGGGCATTCTACAGGCCAAGGGACGAAGGCCTTCAAGTCCTGCCTGAGGGCTACCGTGTTTCTCACCTCCCAGACACAAGTTCTGCACTGAACACAGACGCTATAAACCCCGCTGCGGCATGGTTTTAAACCCTCCTTATAGGCTGTGTGTTACTTAAGGAAGGAGCTGTTTCTTGTATTTGGCTAGTCTTGGGCCCACACGGTATCTGATTAGAGTTCAGTCAACCCCAGTGAGAACTGCCTCCTCTTTTCAGCTGTGTGCTTGTGTATTCACTCACTCAGCTGCTCAACAAACATCGGACAGCACGATGGTGGTCTGGAACACATACAGTTTACACCCTGCCTGAAACCCTCAGGAACTCTGATCTTCTGGTAGCAAGAGCGTAACTGGTACAACCACTTAGGAAAACCATTATCCACTAACACTAAGCTCACATCTGTTCCACGACCCTGCATGTTTATAGGAACATCATTTACAAAAAGACTCAAGCCAGAAAGTTCCCCAGTTCTGTCAACAGAAGGAAAAATTATGATATAGTCACATTACAAATACTACACAGAAATGAAAATGAGTAAATTGCTGTTATTTAAACAAACACAGACGAGTCTCATACAGTATTGGGTGAAAGAAGTCAGACACAAGAGATATACTGTATGGTTCCGTTTATATATACAACTCAGCTGGTAAAAAGGCAGTGGTGATCCCTTGGGTTGGGGGAGGGCCTTTGAAAGAGGCTTCTGGAGCTGAAGATGTTTTGATTCTTGATCTGGGTGCTCATTATGTGGATGTGCTCAGCATGTGAAAGTTCACACTTATGATTTCTGCTCTATATGTTTCTCCTCAGTAAAAAGTAAAAGCAGAAACAAGAAACAAGGAGCATATGAAATTCAAAGGAAAAAACAGAAATAATAATGATCAGAGTAGAAATCAATGAAACAGAAAAAAAAATAGATAAATTAAATCAAAAGCAAGTTCTTTAAAAACATTAATCAAATGGATACACTTCCAGCCAGAATAACTGAGGTAGGGGTAGGTGGAGGGAGCACCATAGGTATTGAGAAGAATAAGGGATATCATGAATAGTTTCATGCCAATAAATATGACAGATGAAATGGACAAATTCCTTGAAAGATAAAAATTACCAAAGCCCACTCAAGAAGAAATGGATAACCTGAATAGTCCCAAATCAACTAAGGCAAGTGAATCTGCAGTTTAAAACCACAGAGAGAACATTCTGGGCTGCACTCACAAATTCTACCAAACGTTTAAGAAAGACATAAATCCAACTGTACACAGATTCATCCAGAAAACTGAAAAGCAAGGAAAACTTCCCACCTAATTTTATGAGACCACCATTAAACCAAAGACAGTACAAAAACCCACCAATATATAAAAAGGGTAAGGAATTATGATACAGAGGGGCTTATCCAAAGAATAATATTGATCGACAATCATTAGAAGAAAAAAAAAAATCAATGTACCTGAGTATACTAAGACAAAAAAAAAAAACAAAAAAATCTATGGGATTATCTCAAAAGATGCAGGAAAATTCGACATTCATCCCTGTAAGCACTCTCAGCAAACAGAAGGGAGCATCCTCAACCTGATGACATCTTCTAAACATCTGTCAACTAACATTATTTAATGATGAAAAACAGTCACCTTGCTTCTGGTCAACACTGCACTTTTTAAGTTCTCAGCCTACAGTGCAATGAAACAAGAAAAATCAAAGGCATCTAGCCTGGAAAGGAAGAAGTAAAACTGTCTTTACTTATACATCACACAACAGTCTATACAGAAAATCCAAAGAAATCTACAAAGTCACTAGAACTAATAAGTGAGTTCAGCTAGGCTGCAAGACACAAGATTACTATACAAAAATCAAACCTTATTTCTGTATTTGTTTAGGACTAAACAATTGGAAAATGAAAAAAATTTAACTACTACTTACAATAGCATCAACTATATTAAACGTTAATACTTAAGTCTGACAGAAGATATGCAAGACCTATACATTAAAAGCCACAGAATACTGCTGAGAGAAATTAAAAAATAGAGATATATCTATTCATGGGCCAAAAGACTCTCTCATTCTCTAATGCCCTCTTCTCCTTCTGCCCTCAATCTTTCCCAGCATCAGGGACTTTTCCAGTGACTCGCAGTTCACATCAGATGACCAAAATACCGGGCATACTACCAGCATAAAGACAGACAAACAGAGGTACTGAACAGAATAGAGAATCCAGAAATAGACTCTTATGTATGGCCAACTGACTCGACAAAGGTACAAAGGCAATTTGGTGGCGAAGGGATAATCTTTTAATACATGGTGCTAAAATAAATGAATATCCTTATATTAAAAAAATAAACTACCACCCATACCTTACAGCATATAGGAAAATTAATTTAAAACGGATCATAGGTTTAAACATTAAAAGTATAAGATTTCCAGGGGAAAACAAAAGAAAATGTCTGTGACTTTGGACATGACCTACAGAAGGAGAAACTGGTAATCTGGACTCTAAAACTATAAGCTTATGCTGTTAGACAAGGTAAGAGAATGACATGATAGACTGGGGAAAAGTGTTTGCAAATTACACATCTTTTATAAAGGACTTATATCCAGAATATAAGCTCAGTAAGAAAAATAATCCAATTAAAACTGGGCAACAGAAAGTTTATGCGTCTTGTCTTAACATGACAGAATAGTTCAGTTCAGTTGTTCAGTCGTGCCCGACTCTTTGCGATCCCATGAACCACAGCACGCCAGGCCTCCCTGTCCATCACCATCTCTCAGAGTTCACCCAAACTCACGTGCATTGAGTCGGTGATGCCATCCAGCCGTCTCATCCTCTGTCGTCCCCTTCTCCTCCGGCCCCGAATCCCTCCCAGCATCAGGGTCTTTTCCAATGAGTTAACACTTCGCATGAGGTGGCCAAAGTACTGGAGTTTCAGCTTCAGCATCAGTCCTTCCAATGAACACCCAGGACTGATCTCCTTTAGAATGGACTGGTTGGATCTCCTTGCAGTCCAAGGGACTCTCAAGAGTCTTCTCCAACACCACAATTCAAAAGCATCAATTCTTCGGCGCTCAGCTTTCTTCACAGTCCAACTCTCACATCCATACATGACCAGTGGAAAAACCGTAGCCTTGACTAGACAGACCTTTGTTGGCAAAGTAATATCTCTGCTTTTCAATATACTATCTAGGTTGTCATAACTTTCCTTCCAAGGAGTGTCTTTTAATTTCATGGCTGCAATCACCATCTGCAATGATTTTGGAGCCCAAAAAAATAAAGTCTGACAGTTTCCACATCTATTTCCCATGAAGTGATGGGACCAGATGCCATGATCTTTGTTTTCTGAATGGTGAGCTTTAAGCCAACTTTTTCACTCTCCTCTTTCACTTTCAACAAGAGGCTTTTTAGTTCCTCTTCACTTTCTGCCATAAGGACGGTGTCATTTGCATATCTGAGGGGTTGCTGATAAATGAGTGGGTCACAAATCTCATGACAGGGAGATTTGTCCTAATAGTCCTATATTCCTCTACTCATTAAAAATGTTACATTCCAAATATTAACCACATTTATTTAAGCCACTTATGACAGAAGTACTTAATAAACTGTACAATAAACTCTGATGCTTAAAAATATAACTGATTTTTCTTTCAAAAAAATTGGCAAACAACTATACTCCAATGAAAATTAATTTTTTAAAATGGGCAGAAGAACTGAACAAATACATCACCTGAGAAGATACACTTATGAGAAAGAATCACATGAAAAGGTGCTGAACATATTAAGTGACAGTTCAGCTCAGTTGCTCAGTCGTGTTGACTCTTTGCAGCCCCATGAACTGCAGCTCGCCAGGCCTCCCTGTTCCTCCTGGAGTTCACCCAAAGTCATGTCCACTGAGTCGGTGATGCCATCCAACCATCTCATCCTGTTGGCCCCTTCTCCACCTGCCTTCAATCTTTCTCAGCATCAGGGTCTTTTCAAATGAGTCAGCTCTTCACATCAGGTGGCCAAAGTATTGGAATTTCAGCTTCAACATCAGTCCCTCCAATGAACACCCAGGACTGATCTCAAGAGAAATGCAAATGATAATTAAATGAGTTAACCACTGTGTATCTACTAGAACACTGAAGATTAAAATGTCTGATCCTACCTACCAAGGTTGGCATGAGTGGGAAGCAATTAGAATTCTCCTACACTGCTGATGGGGAATGTAAATGGTACAACCACTTTGGCAAAGAATTTGGCAGATTATTAAAAAGTTAAGCATATATCTGACATATGGCACAGCCATCCACTCTTAGGTATTTACCCAAGAGAAATGCAAGTGTGTATCTTTGTATAGATACATACAGGAATCTATATATCTATATATATATAACCAAAACAAAACAAACTCAAAACAGCCCAATGACCATCAATAGGAAAGTAGATTTTTTTAAAAATGTGGTGTAGCCACACAATGGACTACTACTCCACAACCAAAAGGGACAGCTATTGATAATGCACATTAACACAGACACCTCTCAGGCCAAAAATACAGTATGTGTTGTATGATTCCATTTATGTAAAACCAGAAAATGCACACAAATGTAAATATCATTGTTGCCTGCAGATGAGGAAAGAAATTACAAATAGGGATGAGGAAACATACGGATGACGAATACCGTCATTATTTCAATTACACTGTCTACTTCATGAGTATGCACCCATATGAAAACTTGTCTAGAGCACAGATTCAAGAGTTGTGGCACACAGGCTTAGTTGCTCTGTGGTACGTCGGATCTTCCTGGACCAGGGGCTGAACCTCTGTCTCCTGCATTAGCAAGCAAATTTCTTTACCAGTGAGCCACCAGGGAAAACTTGAATACCTTAAATATATTCAACTTATTGTATTTCACTTATACTTCAATAAAGCTAAGAAAACAACTTGGATGATTCTGAAGCATTCAACCTGGAGACCTCACCCTTGTGCTCACTGCCCCAGCTCACAGGCCAGGAAGCTGACAGTTGGAGAAGTGGAGACAATCTATGCCCCTGGTCACTCAGCCCACCTGTCCTCCTGACCAAAGCATCCTTACACACCTCGCAACATCCTGTGTAGCTTGAGTCTATCTCAAAACCTGCCCCCCAACCCAGGAAGTCCTCAGAGCAAGTAAATGTACCACCTGACTGCAGTGTCCAGCTGTGCATATGCTTGTCTTTGCCTCCCTGCATACCTCCCAGGCTGGTGCTTTCTGGAGGGCCTCAGAAGTTCCCAGGCAGCTTGGGGACCCAGCTTTGGTCTCCACCCCAGGCCTGCCCACAACATTCCCTGACCACTGACCTCCTGGGGTGCCTGTACGGGCCGTGAGGTGGCAGTGGCAGTGCCTTTGTGATGTCCCCACAGGGCTGCGCCAGCTGTAAGCAGGCTAACGCTGTTTTGACACAGGATTGCAGACCACACCCTGCCCACTGCTGTGTATCTTCCCAGGTCCAGTGATACAGATGTGAGGTCATGCCTGGCCTTGCTTCAAGTACATCTGCACTGACGTGGACACTCGGAGCCAGAAGCAGACACAGTGGGGGAGGTTACATGTGCCAAATGGGGAGCGTGCCCAGGGCAAGCTTCAGGCCAGGAAGGGAAGCCGCAGGCCTCCAGAGGCAGATTTCAAAGCCAAACCTGGTGGGAAGAGAAGTCACAGCTCAGGAAGTAGTGTGAGCACATGCCAGGCAGGAGGTCCCAGGCTCTCCGGCAAGCATCAAGGGCCGCTTTCTGAGAAGGGGGCAGCTGGGAGACTCAGAGACCAGCGGCACAGCCTGGGCAGGAAGACCCAAGTGAGGCGCAGAGGAGCTGGGTGGGGATGGGTGGGGATGGGAGTCAGGTCTGGGGGCTTCCCCAAATGACCTGGCAGACCACCTAGCTTCTGTGGAGTGGGAACAGCAGTGAGAGCTCAGAGATCAGGGCACCTGCACACTTGGGTAAATGTGACCTGGGTCACCCTGACCCTCACGTCCTCAGGCCTGAAGTCTCACTGCAGGAGGCCTCAGACACAAGACAGGATGAGTTCCTGTCACAAAGTTCTGGCTCTGGGTCGGCCCGTCTTGCTGCCCAGTGCAGCCACCCACCTCAGTGTGTTGAGGGCGGCATGGTTCAGAACACAGGCACCCAAAGAGTAGGACACAGAGGGGGCAGAACAGGTGCAGGGCCCCTGAGCTGCAGTTCCAACTAGGGGCATGCCGGGAGCGACGCAACTAGGGGACCATTTATGAGGGTGGTATCCTGGCAGGGATGAGACTCCCATGAGGACATTCAAGCAACAAGCCAAATCCTTGCTTCCACTAAGGGCTGGGATGCACCAGTGGACAGGTAGCCCCCCACTCCTGCCTCAAGAGGAACCAACGCCTCCAGAGCCAGCACTTCTGACTAGCGTCAACATGCTTAGATGCCCGACAACCCCTGGCCCCATGCTATGCTATCCAGGACCAGGTCCAAGTCTCCACCAGATACTCAGGCCCCCACTACCCCGACAAGGCCAAGATTCAGAGACAAAAGCAGGACAAAGAAGCAGAAATAACAATTACAGATAACAGGCTTCCTCTGACCACCTGATGAGAAGAATGGAGGTCAGCACAATGTAGCCCTGTGGCCCATATCTGGTCCAAGTCTCGTTCTGCTACTAAAGTTGTCTTGGAACAGAGCTAAATGGGAAAGCTGAAGCAGGCTAGCATGATGCTGGGGCCTCTGCCTCGAGTCCACGGGTCTGGGGTCCACACAGCTAGCAGCCTTCATGGCCTACACTAGGGTCAGCAACTAACGCAGACTGAGAAGCTGGTGCCTATAGGGAGTTCACGGACTTTCCAGGCAAAAGGCTCCATCCGCCTCTCCCTAACCTGTCTGGCTGGAGGCGGCAATGGCACCCCACTCCAGCACTCTTGCCTGGAAAATCCCAGGGACAGAGGAGCCTGGTAACCTGCAGTCCATGGGGTCGCGAAGAGTCGGACACCAATGAGCGACTTCACTTTCACTTTTCACTTTCATGCATTGGAGAAGGAAATGGCAACCCACTCCAATGTTCTTGCCTGGAGAATCCCAGGGACGGGGGAGCCTGGTGGGCTGCCGTCTATGGGTCGCACAGAATTGGACACGACTGACGCGACTTAGCAGCAGCAGCCTGCCTGGCTAAGGGCACAGGTCCCACAACACTGCTTTGGGAAAGATCTATGGTGTTCTCCTTAAGTTACCGGGAGGGATAAGCCCGTCCTTTCCCATTCTTTGGCTTGGCTGAGTCTTCTGGCCCAACATCCACCAAGAGTCACCAGCTTTTCAGGCGACAATCTGATGTAGTAGATGCAACACATGCCAAGCCAGGAGAACCAGACTGAGCACTTCCAGGATGGTAGGTGTGCTTCCAGGAAGCAGTTTTCACAATGAAGCTGGGGTTTGGAATTCTCAACTTCCTTGTTATTGGAATTCCTGGGCTCATCCAGCCCCACCCTCCCACAGCAGTTCCCACAGCTTCCTGAAGGGCTACCCGCTGCAACAGGGTGGGGGCATCCCAGAAATTCCCAACTCCTATCAGCTGCCCATCCTGGCCCCTCCGCTGGGCTTCCTGCCTAATCCTTTTCCTGGGATCAGGGGCTGGGGACCGTCACTATGTGCCCACCCCACCACGTCTCCCTGTGCCACCAGCAGTTTCACAAGGACCTTTCAAGAGCATGCTTCCTGAATGTCTGGCCTCGGGAGGGTGCCGCTGGTACCAGGAGAGCCCACACTGTCAGGCCCTCAGGACCCAATTCTGTCCTGGCTAGGACTACAAACCCTGACATCCTTAGGAACCACATGAACAGAATCACCTCCTACCCTCAGCTCACCAATGGTCTTGGTTACTGTAACCAGTGATTGTCAGCACAACATCCTCTCTATTCCCCAACCAGAATCAGGGGCCCCTAAAACATCCCTCACTTCTTTTCTGGTTCAAAGTGGTGTCCCTACCAGAACCTCACCCTGGGAAGCAGCTCCTCAGAGCGAGTATGTGCTGAGTACCCCACGGGGCAGAATGCCAGCCTGGGCCAAAGCTGGGCCACCAGCAGCTGGTGCTCAGGGAAGGAGGAGTCCCTCCAGTCATCACTCTACATGGTCACCATCTGCTGGCACACTTGGGCCTGCTGAACCTGTCAGCCCAGGCTCAGCCCCACCTCACCCACAGAGCACTTACTAACCAGCTGAAAGCTGTAATTGTCTGCTGATCTGAGGAAGGGAAGAGCAGCCTTGGGAACTGGCCTCTCCCCCAAACCTTATTCAGGGAGCTAGGTAGGGAAGAGGAACCTAGTAACTCAAGTTCAGTAACTCAAGTTCAATGCAGGCTGTCACAGACAATATTCAACAGGTATCAATTGCTGATGTCTTCCTCTCTACCCCAAAACTAGTACATGCAAACCACAGGGTTTAAGCCCTTGCTTGAGTTAAAAGGGCATCTGGCAACCCTGAGGCCTGGAAAGAAGACATGATGGGGAGACCTGTGAGACGCGGCCACACGTAGGCATTACCCTATGGCCAGCTCCCTCTGTGAGGCTGTCAGCCCCAAGAAACCACATCGGCCTCACTCATCAACCTCAAGATGGGACTCAAGTCTGGGAATTGTATACAGATAACAAGTCCAATACTTTGGCCACCTCATGCAAAGAGCTGACTCATTGGAAAAGACCCTGATGCTGGGAGGAATTGAGGGCAGGAGGAGAAGGGGACGACTGAGGATGAGATGGCTGGATGGCATCACCAACTCGATGGACATGAGTTTGGGGAAACTCCGGGAGTTGGTGATGGACAGGGAGGCCTGGCATGCTGCAGTTCATGGGGTCACAAAGAGTCGACATGACTGAGCGACTGAACTGAACTGAACAAGCTCTATGATATCATGAGATAAAGATTTTACAGCACCAACCAGAAAACACAGACTGGCTGGACAGATGAAAACAGATGAAAAATGCTTGTGCTCCAGTTACCACATCACTCTGCTCGACCCCCCCAAATCATATGTAATTATGTCATATTGTTAGGTTAATCATGCTCCCACGATTGCTTGCAATTGTAATTATCTTTTATTTTTTGTCTGGCGATTGATTGTGAAAACTGATAAACATCTTTTACTACTGTGATTATGCAACTATTACTTAACACCATTGAATCATGACTGGTCAACAGAAAAAAACAGAATTCTCTATTACCAAAACTATGACTTAACAGAAAAACCTGTAATCACTTTTTAAAATCCAGATAGATGCACATTAGAGTTATCTTGAAAATTTTTGAAAAATACAAATGCCCAAGTATTGCTTTTTTTCTTCCAGAGCTCCAGATACGTCTCTAATGAGCAGCCATGTTTAAAAACAACTAAACTATATGAGGTTCTTTTACTTTTATCTAGTTTTTCACTTTTTCTATTTTCATATTCAGTGCTCCTATTTCATTTAGCTTATGTTTTCCAATTTCTCCATCTCTTCTTTTTTTTAATGTTCTATCTCAAGCCTTTATCATATGTAGTAGAAAAACTCTTGCATACATATATATAAGTAATATGTATACGTATTTTAGAAAACTTATGAATTTTCACCCAACTAAAAAACATGACATTTTGATTCTACTTGTCTTAGTATGAATAGAATGCTAGATTCCTAATTTTAAAAAATAGGTATGCCAACAAGCAACAAAGGCTTACTGTATAGCACAGGGAAATAATAGTCAATATCTTTTAATAATCTATAATGGAAAATAATTTCAAAATAATATACATGTATATCTGAATCACCTTGCAGTGCATCTGAAACACTGTAAGTCAACTATATTTCAATAAAATACATGTATTAGTTCAGTTCAGTTGCTCAGTCATGTCCGACTCTTTGCGACCCATGAATCGCAGCACGCCAGGCCTCCCTGTCCATCACCATCTCCTGAGTTCACTCAGACTCACGTCCATTGAGTCAGTGATGCCATCCAGCCATCTCATCCTCTGTCGTCCCCTTCTCCTCCTGTCCCCAATCCCTCCCAGCATCAGAGTCTTTTCCAATGAGTCAACTCTTCACATCAGGTGGCCAAAGTACTGGAGCTTCAGCTTTAGCATCATTCCTTCAATAAAATACATGTATTAAGAAAAATATATATATCAGTATGCACCCAAACACATGGAATATGATCTCTTAAAATAATGTCTGTATCAGAGAGGGTATACAAAACAACCAACAGGAAACCAAGTAAACAAAAAATAGAAACATTTCATATCAGAACTTGGGGATCACTGCCAAAGCATTACTGTGTTGGGGGAGGGATTATACTATAAATACATATTAATGATAAAAACAGAAACTGAACAAAGAGATGAGGCAAAAGTCTCACAAAGAGGAAGTGACATAACAAAAACCCCAAACAAAAGGAAAAAAGCCACTAAGTTAGTTAATTTTCTCAATCTGATGATGATTATATTCATATGCAAAAGCACAAGCCCCTAAACCCAGGAGCTGCAAGCCATCACCACCACCATCATCACTACAACCTCCCCCACCCCCACTGGCTCCCCCACCCCCCAGGACTTTCCACTGTGGCAGGGCTGGAAATCAGAACTTCTCTGTCCACTCACAGCACAAGACAGGATGTGGTGAGGGAAGGGTGGCTCAACAGACACCCTGTAACTCACAAATTCTTCCTTCAAAAGCCGGGGGTGAGGGAGTATCCCAGGTCACCTGGGCTGACTATGCATGCAGAAACCTGGGTGAGATCTCAGCAAACAGAAGTCAAGAGTTCACCTGGAAAAGCATTCACTTGCCCCAGGAACACAAAACCAAAGGCATTAACTTAACTCAACTTAAAAATACTGATTTTGCATCTACCTGCACAGTAAGTAAACAATACAGTATGTCAGAAAGTGAACTATCAACATTTCTGCTGCAAACTAATGTTAAGAAAGAGCACCTACAGCTACAGTAAATCTACCTAAACAGATTTAAAATGAGAGCCAACTTAACAAAGAACAGAATGCATTAATAAAAAATGGACAAGCACTGGAGTCAGTCCACTTAAAAGGACAAGGCAAGATAACCTTAACTTCTTACCACACTTCAGAGACTGGAAGAAAGAGAAGAAAGGATTAATTCTATATTGTCTGTAGGTGATGATTTTATCCAGGGACTTACCTGGCGGTCCAGTGGTTAGGACATTGCCTTTCAATGCAGGAGGTGCAGGTTTGATCCTTGGGCAGGGAGCCAAGATCCTAACATGCCTTGTGGCCAAAAAACACAAAACAGAGCAATACTGCAACCACTTAAAGACTTTAACCTTGAATACTAATTTAACCAGAAACCCAAGACTTATTCAAAGAAAATGATAAACAAGCTAATGAAAAGGGCGGAACCCGAGCAGGAGGGTAAGGTGCCTGAGCTGCCACTTGCAGCTCACATGTTAGGGACTGCACAGCTGTCAAGCTAAAGGAACCTGCCCCACATCCTCTGGGATTACACCAGAGCAATAGTGCAGTTTATCCAGATGATTTAGCAAGCAAAGAGATTCTCCCCTTTGCTTCCACTGAAAAAACCTTAAGATATAATTTACATGCCATAACATTCACCCATTTAACGTACAATTCCATTCAGTAGTTTTTAATAGATTCACAAGATTGAGCAACCCTTATCATCATCTAATTTCACATTTTCGTAACCCCCACTTCCATTCCCCATCAGTACTCATTCCCCAGCTCCCTTTCTCCAGACCCTAAAAACCACCAGTGTACTTTCTATCTCTGTGGCTTTGTCTACTCAGGATATTTCATCTAAAGGGAACCACACAGTGTTACCCTCCGTGACTTGCTTCTCTCACTAATCATAATGCTTCCAGGGTCCATCCATGTTACAGTGTGTACCAGCACTTCACTTCTTTTTATTGCCAGATACTCTCCCATTGTATGCACGGACCACATGTGTTTATCCATTCATCAGCTGATGGACATTTGGGTTGTTCCCCCTTTTGGGTTGTACTACTATGAACTCGTATGCACAAACTGTGTGGACACATATTTTCAATTCCCTGGGTATGTATGTAGGAATGAACCAATGGTACATATATATGATAACTTTATGTTTGACACTGAGAAATTGCCAAATGATTTGCCACAGCAGCATACCATTTTCCATTCAAGTGTGGGTTTTGATTTCTCCACATCCTTGTCAATACTTGTTATTGCTGGTCTTTCAATTTTAGCCATCATAGTAGTATAAGGTCTCCTAGTATTTAAAATAATTTAGTATTAGCATCGATAGCTACCACTCCTAAAATTCTCCTTAAATCGATTATTTCACTTATTGCCTAGCTCAAAGTTCTCTGGAGAATTCTGGTTCCCAGTCGATGAAGGAAGAAACTGAGTCCAAGAGGCCAAAGCCATGTCAAGGCCTCCTCTATCCTAGGTAGAGGCACAGCTCTAACTCTGGGCCATCCCTCTCACGCCAGCTCCTCCTATTACACCAGTGGTAGACCTACTGCTGAAGGGCAGGAGGATCCACATCCAAACTACATCACGAACCCTGACACATCAGGAGGAAAAAAGTAGGCACCCCAGAGAAAAACTGGCAAAGATCCTGAATGGGCTCCTCACAAAAAGAGGGTCAACACAGGAGAGGTCCACTGATAAATGAAAGCTAGCACCAGGTTGGCAACTAGCACACATGGACGAGAAAGGCTGGAATTTAAGGTGGACACCACCAGTGCCTACTCGGGGTGCACCTACATGCATGTGCGCAGGCTCAGAATCTATCCCCAAACCTGCGGAAGCCAGCATGGTGTGTCCACGTGCAACCCTACCAGCAATGAGTGCTATCAATCTGCAAATCCATGTCTCTAGATACAAAATTCAGAGTGAACACACAAAACCCAAAGTCTGTGGGACTGCCTACGGTAAGTTGAAAATGGGCATGATCAATTCATGGGGCAGAGTGTGAACAACTACCTCTGGACAAGCATCAGAGAACAGTCCCTGGGATGCTGACAACATGCTCTTTGCTCCATCTGTGGAGCTGCATGGGGACATCGAGCTGTATAAATATGATCTGCGTAGTTTCTTTACTTTAATAAAACTAATTTTAATTTTAAAAGAATATTGTATGACCATTATCAAAACTATGATAAACAGAGTTTACTGGGTTGGCCAAAAGGTTCTGTCAGTTCCTTAACATTCTATGGAAAAACCCAAATGAATCTTTTGGCCAACCCGACAGAATCAAACCACTGAAAAGGAAGCAGTATCTGAAATGTTATCTAAATGTACAATGCTAGAGGTGAGATGCTCAGTACCTTAGCTACCACCACTCTTGGTGATGAGAAATTACCAGAAGCAGGGTATAAATGTGCCCAGGGATGGTGTGGACACACACTTAAAAGTCTGTGTTTTACTGATTACAGTTATAAGATTAACAACTGGTGCTCAGTTGCTCAGTTGTGTCCGACTCTTTGTGACCCCTGGACTGTAGCCTGCCAGGCTCCTCTGCTCACGGATCTTCCAGGCAAGAATACTGCAGTGGGTTTCCATTTCCTCCTCCAGGGGATCTTCCTGACCCAGGGGTTGGACCCACGGTACCTGCATTGGTGGGTGGATTCCTTATCAACTGTGCCACCTGGGAAGCCCCATATAATACCCAAACCAAATATACCCCAGATCTGAATATAACCCAGGGAGATCAATTACTCTTTCCGAATGAAACAGAAGTTATCAGAGACACAATGAGAGATCAACTTTCCATAACTGCACTTCAGCAAAAACCTGATATCAGAATGTAAGGTCCAGCCAGAAAATGGAACCAAAAAAAATGGACTGCAGGCTCACTCTGGGCCATATGCTTCCAATCATCCCATACAAGCACACAGCCTTGTTGGTAACTGGAGAAAAACAAGTTACAACAGCTACAAAGTACAGATTGGACCAGGGATGGGGTAAGGAGAGAGGAGCATAAAAAGGGCTAGAGATGGCAATCAGTGAGGATACATCCAGGACAGATGTCCTGGAGAAAGATGCTGAGGCTCACATAGCACTGAGAAACAGAATGGCTCCAAGGCCCATTTTCTCGGGCCCTGCTTTCCAGCTTTGATGGGGGCCCAGCGAAGAGACAAAACAGTTGAGAGAGGCCCGGAGGGTTAGCAATAACATGAGGCCTGTGCACTTCACAGTCTGCACCAACATGAGCCGATTAGCTTCTCTCACAGGAGGGATCTTCTTTCCCAGGTGAGAAACTGAACTCTGGGAAAAAGCAACTCCACCTGACTTCCCAGGTGGAACTGCCACAGAAGGCAGGAAAGAAGTGTAACAGGTTGGAAGGCAGAACCAGCATGGGACCCACAACCCTGTTGTTTCGTTGCCCACACCTAAGAATCACACCAGGAGCCAGAACTGTCCCTCCACAGGTGCAGGCCCACCTGCCTGCCAGTCATTCCTGTGGTCTCAGGCCTAGAATCTGAAATGTTTAGCTTACTGGGGCAGTGCTTATTAATTCCCAGGTCTGGCTGAGACTGGTTATGCTGGTTCCTGCTCCTACTTCACATGACTTACGGAGATTATCTCCCTCCTGGCAGAGCCTGGCCACCCTCAAGAATTAGGGTAAAGCGCAGAAGGGGCAGAGGCTGCAGAGGAGCTGGCCTTTTAGCCAGGGGACCAGGGTGGCTATCTGTGCGTATCTGTCCCGGACAAAGGGAGATGAGTTCTGTTCATGGGTATCACCGAGGAACCCGAGAATACAGGTCCACACAGAGCCTGGAACAGGTGACTCTGGCATCCTCCAAGGGGAGGTGTTGGTGACTCAGGCACTACTGCTCAGAGAGAAAAGCAAGCACCAACACTCACAGCTCTGATGCCTCCTCTGGCTCACAAGAGCCAGACAAAAAGGCCACCTGGGTGTAGCCTATCAACATGTAAGTCTAAAACAGAACCTGCAGTAGCAGGCCAGCAGGGCTGTACTGGATGATGTGAGCTGGAAGGTATGTGAGGATGACCCTCAGGCAAGGCAGCCACAGGAGTACAAACAACTGTGTCTTGTAATAAGTAAATTATGCCTGAATTTTAAAATGAGAGCTAATTATAGATAGAATCATCTGGACAGCAGCCAAATTTGTTGCTCCAGAACCATCTGTCAGAGGTGGACCTGAACAATACCTTCTGCCACTAGAAGAGAAGCTCAGCTTCAACTTACGGTGAATCAGCCAAATTCCAACAGGTGGGTAAGACCTAACTGGCCAGGAGGAGCAACTTCTAGGAAAAGAAACCATGGGTGGAGGGGACACACGCCCAAACTCCCACACAAGGACAGAACCCTCTGGAAGGCTGGACAGAGCCCTGTGACATCTCTGCTGGGTCCTCATCAAGCCACATCTCAGACCGAGGTGTCACCAGCAGTCATGGGAGGCTGGACTGAGGCAGGGCATGAACTCAGGGCAATCAGTCCCAGGGACAGTAGGGAACAGGTAGGAAAATAAAAGTGCTGGGGCTACCCTTGGACTTGCCACCTTCCCTACAGAAAGCCACCCTTGGGCTGGTGCTCTATCATTTCAGTTCACAGATGCAGAGCTGGGCTGCGGGAAGGCAGGGTTCAAACCCCTTGGATACATTAGTACAGGCCAGGGTGGTGGGGGTGAGGTGGCTTCTCATACAGGGAAAGTGGGTGAGGCAAGTGCAAATGCCAGCAGTGGTGCACACAGGGCACCCCATGCCTGGCAACTGAGTCTCTGCCTCCTCAATGGGGTAGAGGCCTAGAGCCGGCAAGCCCAAGCCTGGCAAATGACTGGTACTCAGTAAATATATGTGGACTGACTGGAGATCAGGGAGGATGTGGGGGCGCTGCAGAGGGGTGACAAGCCCACATCAGCAATGACTGGACAGGGACAGCAGGTCCAGTGAATGGACAGGTAGCAGGGATGCTGGGTGAGGCTTGGTGCTTGCGGGAGCTGGGAAATGGGCCTTGCAGGCATCTCCTCTCCATCTCCTCTCCCCAGCCAGCAGGAGATACAGCCCCAGTGACTTGGCAGCAGGAATCGCTCTGAAGCTCACCCCTCTCCCTGGGTCTGCCTGTGGCTTTTGCACACTTTCCAGGACCAGCCCAGGGTAGCTGGTGGCCCACCACCTGGCCATGGGAAGCAAAGAGGAAGGCTTTCCCACCAGCACAGGAACACAGCCAAGGGCATTCCTGGGCCCTGACTGTGTACCAAGGTAGAGAGAGGCAATTAAATTCTGTAACCATAAAAGTGCTGAATGACAGTCCACCCATGTGACCAGGAAAAGTTCGGATCCCTAACATAAGCTGCAGTGACGTGACAGGTTTCTTAAACTCATCTTCCCACTGGGATCCTTCCAGAGTATGAAAACTTCTGATGCCATGTCCCACCCTGTTTTGATCCTTCAACTGTTTTGATCCTTCTGGGTGTGGCCAATGCTTTGGAATTTCTGAACATTCCCAGGTGACCCTGGCATGTAGGAAATTCAATACACCACACCAGCTCCACATGAGCCTCCACTGGAACCAAGTCAGCTGAGAAACCAGAAACAGACGCATTCCCTACACAGGCCCTCACAGATCTGCAAACCTGCACCAAAGGACCCCATGTGCACTCCATGAGAGACCTCAGCTCACCTCCCTCAGCCAGCTTATCCTACCCGCTCTTACCTTCCACTCCAAGAAGGACCTATCCCAGACCCACTCCCTCTTCCCTGGCTCACAGGTTTCCTGAACAGACAGGTGGTGGCAGGCATGGCCCCAGGCCCCTAAGCATTTTGGGAGGCAGCTTGGGAAGGCCTGGCTACCACCCAAGAGAGACAGAGATGGGTGTGAATCTCATTCGATCTTCACAAAGCCATGCAAAGTATAAACTTAACACTCCCATCTCACAGGTGAGCAAACCATGGTTATGCTAAGTCAGATGATTCCCCCAAGTGGCACCACAGGGTTTCTCACTCCAAAAACCAGTTTACTTCTTTGCAGCAAAGTAGTTCCTAGAGCTGGGGTGTCCAAGGAAAGGCAAGATATGTTGGAGAAGGGGTGGCGTGAGGGTGGAGCTGGGTTCCAAACTGGCCCAACAGCCTCATCTGGCAGGAAGGCAGGGAGGCACCTGGGAAGGCTGCACAAATCCCCCTGCAGGAAGAGGGTGGGGGCCTCCTGGAGATGGGGGCTCCACCTGGGAACTGCAGTGCAACAATGCTGCAAGCACACCTGTATACACCCTGTCTGGCAGACAATCCTCACCCATCAGATCAGCATGCCAAGGCCCACCCTTGTCCTAGATCCCCTCCAAAGGGCTAGGAGGGGCACGTGGGTGACAGCTGTTCTCCACTGGCCTGCCCTTCCCACTGTGTGACTTCCTGTCTCAGTTTCTCATCAGAGCATCTGCACACTGGCTGCAGGGATCAGAAGAACTGGACTCAAGGACTGGTGCCCACATAGGAACACCGCCACTCCCCACGTCCGTCCCACCGGCCCACATCCATCCCATCACCAACCACAAACCCCAGCTGCCCTGGGCAGTGTCCAAACACTAAGCTGCTTTTAGAAAACTGAGAATCCACTCCTGGGCAGGAGGGATTTAGCCAGAATTGGGTGTCATTTAGAGAAGATTACACCCTAATTGCCCCAATGTCAGCAGACAGGCTTCTGGCCAGCTGAGCCCTGTAGTTGGTGGCAATCCCTATAGACCCTGGTTCATCTGCCAATCCTGGGTGCTGGGACAAGCTCTTGTGTTCCACGGCAGCTGGCTGCCAGATACAAACCTCTATTGAACGGCCTGCAGTTGGGGGGAGCTGTTCAGCTGCCATCTGTCCCAGGCCTCAGAAGACACCCAGCGGGCAGCACAGCCAGGACTATACTGGGCTGGAAACACCAGGAGAGTTAACTGGGGTTTCTTACCTCATCTCTAATCTCAACACGTCTTCATGTTATTAGCGCCATTTAGGAAGGGACATCCAACAAGGCTCAGTCAGCAAGTAGCCAGAGACCCTGTAACTCAAGTCGTGTTCCTGCCAAGAACCCAGAGGTCTGCAGCTCTGGGGACGAGAGTGGAGCCTATGGAACCGTGGGCATGGCTGTAACGACGATTCGATGCTCACATCTGCCCTGGAAGGTAGACGGGCCTGTTAGTAGCTGCAGCAAGGTAAGATGAAAGGTCTTGGCCAAGTGTCCCCCATGTCCAGCATTCCATCACAATCACCCTTGCAGGGTAAACCTCGGGTACTCTGACGGCCAATTCCACTAAGGACTGACACACCCTAAGGAACCGAGGATGCTGACTGCTCATGAAAGGAGGTGAGAACCTGAGGCTCAGAGTGCGCAGCTGAGACCCTATACTGAAGCCAGGTACCTTTTCCCTCAGCCTTGCCCCTCCACCCTCCACATATCAAGGTCACCCAAAGAGTGAGGCTGCCAAGATCCTTCCTGTGCTGTGACACACACACACACGTGAACACATGCACACACAGGCACACACAGTTCACTTCATCATAGTTCAGGCACGAGAGCCCACTGCCTAACACAAGTGACTCATCCGGACACCATCCAGTAGATTTCCTGGGGCCATTTCTCAGACCAATCACAACAGCACCAACATTGTTTCAGGTTGCAGCAGCCACTGTGCAAACCACAGCCAAAGAAAGTGCCATGTCAGGCCCTGACCCTCTGCCTGGTGCCTTTGGCCCAGGCATGATCCCTTCTCCAAAGCCTCACAGCCTTCTGTAGGTCCTGAAAACAAGAGATGTGATCCAGACTTCAACCAACACGGGCACAAAGGGGCATCCCACAGTGGAGGTGAGACTGATGCTGAGAGAACAGAAGGGAAAAGAGGTGTGCTTGGCAGTGAGGGTCTGCGGGAGATGTGGACTTGGCAGCCTGGCATGTGGAGCGCCACCCACACCAACCATAAATCTATCATGGGTCCCAAAAACCTGTCCTAAAGATGGTGAAGAGGGCGAGCAGGCATGGGGAAAGGCTGGCATCTTGAGGGTGGAGTCTGGCCCTAGCACCACCAGAAGGGCCAGACCTCGAGGCCTGGCAGGCTGGAAAGGGGCTTACACAGGTGGTGAGCACCTGAGATAACAGAGAAGGCATCTGAAGCCCAGGAAGGAACACGTCTGTCACACTTTTGGAGGCCCTGGCAGCCAGCTTCTGCCTGTGGGGCAAGCAGCTAGTAAATGCCCAAGCAGGACTCAATCCCAGGTCTGAGCAGTGGCTGAGTCCACACCTCTCCCCTAACTCCTGAGCCAAACGCATAAGGCTAGTAGGTTAAGCAACTCTCCAGGTGGATTCTCAGGGGTAAAGACAACCCTAACTGAGCTGCTCAAACAGAAGTTCCCATGGACCATCTTAAAAAGACACAGAGAAGTCTCACTTCTCATCTTCTATCAAAAATCTAACCAACTGTACTAGTGATTTTTGTTTTTAACAATTTGCACTCTATTGCTTTTCCTCAAGATTAAAAAAAAAAAAAAAAAGACTATTGATTGATGATGACCAGGACCAACCCTGCCAACGCAGGGCTAAAGACCCAGGCCAGCAGACACCATTCAGTTGTGCTGAGTCACACAACAAAAACACAGGCCTTAAGGGGAAGATTCACCACTAGCACATAAAAAGGACACAAACCTAATAAAATCAGCAACATACAATCAAGAGAGTAGAGTATTGGAAAAAGGATAATTGCACAGATCAATAGAACCGAACTACACACATAATAGGCAGCTGATCTTTGTCAAAGGAGCAAAAGCAACTTCATAAAGAAAGTACAGTCTCATCAACAAATGGTGTTGGAACTTGTACATCCATGTGCAAAAAAAAAAAAAAAAAAAAAAGAATCCTGGACACAGACTATATACTTCTCATAAAAACCAACCTGAAATGAAGCAGAGATCTAAGATCTAAATATAAAAGGCAAAATTTATCAAACCTCTAGACAGAAACATAGGAAAAGATCTACATGACCTTAGGTTTGGTGATGACAATCTTAATATGAAAGCAAAATGGCACTAAAATTAAAAACCACTCTGTGAAAGACACTGTTAAGGGAATGAAAAGCCAAATCACTAGGTGACAAATGTGAAAAGTAGGACTTGTATCCAAAATAGATAAAGAATTCTTAAAATCTATAATAAGAAAACAAATAATTCAATTTTAAAATCAGCAAAAGATCAGAACAGACACCTCAACAAAGAAGATATACAAACAGCAAGCAAACACATGAAAACATGTTCTACATCATATGTTAGCAGAGAAATGCAAATGAGAACTATGAGATGCCCCCATAACCTACTCTAGTAGATAAAAGCCAAAATACGGGCAATGCCGTATGCAGGTGAGGAGACAGAACAACAGGAGCTCTCATCCACTGCAGGCAGGAATACAGCCTCGTGCAGCATTTGCAAAGTGATTTCTTACAAAATTAAACATACTCTTAGCCTATGATCCAAAAAGTTGCATACTCTTTGGTGTTCATCTGAAAGAGTTGATAATTTATGTCCATACAAAACCTCCACATGGATGCTTTATAACAGCTTTGTCAGGAAACACCCCCAATTGGAAGTAACCAAGATGCCCAGTTTGGATGGATAAACAAACTATGGTACATCTAAACAATTCTGTGATTTTTTTAAAATAAAAATAGCTATCAGGCCATGAAAACACATGGATCAATCTTAAACACATGTCGCTAAGTGAAAGAAGCCAACATGAAAAGGCTGTATGATTTCAATTATATGACATTCTAGAAAAAGGAAAAAACTACAGAAAAAGTAAAGCATCAATGGTTGCCATGGGTTCTTTTGGGGGGTGGAGCAGTGTTGAATAGGTAGAGTACAGGGATTTTATAATGCAGTAAATTCTGCATTTACAATTCTGTAAAGCAACTATGAACTGAACAGGGAAATCCAAATGGCGACCAGATAAAAGACAACATTAAGGAATCACTGTTAATCCTGCGAGGTGTAAAAATTAATCTGTGATTATGGTTTGTTTTTTTTTTTAAAGTTACCTTCTCAGCACAACACATCAATGTACTTACAGAAGAAGTGAGGCACAGAATAGAGGCTGCCGAAGCTGGAGGAGCCAAAGTGGGTAGGAAAACATGCAGGCCAATGTCTCTGCTCTGGTTGTGCATAAAACATCCCCTAAAGATGGAAACCCTTTAGGAGGGGAACTGCTTTCAAAAAGCAAACCCATAGAACTCAAACCACAACCATTATTTCACATGATACAATAGACTAGACGTGCACCGCAGCTTCCAAACCCATGGAAATCTTCATTATCTTCATCCAGTTGAATGAAACCTACTTTTCTGCAACTCAGAGAGTAACCCCAAACCCTGTGTCTCCTTAAAAACAACTGTTATAGACGCTCAAAGCACTTTCTGGTTTTAATAATACCATATGTATCTCACACACACATAAAGGAAGAAAAAGCTGGCAAAGTAGAAATACCCAGTAGTCCTCCATACATATTCTGTAATTTCTACAGAGACATGCTCATTTCTTTTTGATCTTGATGAAAGTGAAAGAGGATGTATCATGTGAAACTGATGCTTTCGAGTGAAAAAGCTGGCTTAAAACTCAACATTCAAAAAACTAAGACCATGGCATCTAGTCCCATCACTTCATGGCAAATAGATGGGGAGAAAATCAAAACAGTGACAGACTTTATTTTCTTGGGCTCCAAAATCACTGCAGACAGTGACTGCAGCCATGAAATTAGAAGACCCTTGCTCCTCAGAAGAAAAGCTATGACCAACCTAGACAGCATATTAAAAAGCAGAGACATCACTTTGCCAACAAAGGTCCATCTAGTCAAAGCTATGGTTTTTCCAGTAGTCATGTACGGATGTGAGAGTTGGACCATAAAGACGGCTGAGCATTGAAGAACTGATGCTTTCAAATTATGGTGCTGGAGAAGACTCTTTAGAGTCCCACAGACAACAAGGAGATCAAACCAGTCAATCTTAAAGGAAATCAACCCTGAATATTCATTGGAAGGAGGAATGCTGAAGTTGAAGCTCCAATATTTTGGCCACCTAATGGGAAGAGCCAACTCACTAGAAAAGACCTTGATGCTGGGAAAAATTGAAGGCAGGACGAGAAGGGGGCAACAGAGGATGAGATGATTGGATGGCATCACCAACTTAATAGACATGAGTTTGAGCAAACTCCAGAAGACAGCAAAGGACAGGGAAGACTGGCGTGCTACAGTCCATGGTGTTGCAAAGAGTCAGTCACAATTGAGGGACTGAACAACAGCAAAAGTAAATGAATAACTTTCTGAGTGAACTCCAGGAGTTGGTGATGGACAGGGAGGCCTGGCATGCTGCGATTCATGGGGTCGCAAAGAGTCGGACATGACTGAGTGACTGAACTGAACTGACTCTCTAAAGAAGAAAGCCGTCTTCTCCTCCTTAATGCCATCAACTACCTGACGCTGGACTGTCCATTCAGCCACAAGTCCCTGCACCCACCCTGCTCCTACAGCCCCATCTGTCAGCCCACCTCCCTGGGCAGAACAGAGCCAGAACCAAAAGGTTTGATGCCCAGGACAGCAGCTAGAAGGTCACACTGGGCACTTCTGGCTCTAGGGAATAGCTCAAGGGGCCACACTCCAAACATTAGACAATATGGGGCCTGAGGCCCAGGAGGGTCTCATCTAGCCTCTGCCCACTAGCCACTTTCACTTCACTAAGAAACCAAATCTTTCTTTACCTTCAATGTGTGTACTGGCCCTTTATCCAGTGCACAAATGTGGAGAAGCGGGTCTGACTGAGGAGTGGCTGCCCCAGGCTGACAAGGGTAAATTGAGCTCCCACTTCACAGGAAGAGGTTGGGCTCCCTGAGCAGGGAAGGCCCAGCGGGAGTCTTTGTCTGCCTTGCCACAGCTCTCTCTGAGGCAGCTGCTCAAACACAAGGAGCCTCAGCCACTACCTGCCTAAGTGCCCCAGGCACACTGGCCTGAGGGCAGAGCCATTCCTCTGGGGCCACATAGCTCCTGAGGGCCCAGGCAGGGTCCAGTCGGCCCCTTGGAGCCAGAGTGTGCAAACCACAACCCTTGACAGCACATGTAGCACCTCCTCGCCTGCCCAGCCAGAGCCACTCTCAGGCCTGGCCTCCCTCCTGCACCAGTTATGGAAAAGCAGCTCCTTCTAAGTGTGTCCATCCACCTGTCCAGAGTCACGCCCCCAAAACACTGCGGTACACAGCTGCTCACCCGCCATGGCCTGAAGGAAATCAGAATGCCAGGTGACATGAGAGTCTCTGGAGTTTTCAAAAGTGGAAGAGCCCTCAAGATTGCTTCACAATGCCACACCAGATACAAGCTCTACAGGCAGGAAAGTGGGGAGTGCCCAGCAACATGGACACAATGGGCTACATGGTCACTGCCTTTGGATGCTGGAAGCTGCCTCTCCCAACTATCAGATCCCTGGGAGCAGGGCCGCCTCAGCACCTGCAGGGCTTCCTGGAATTTAACCTCTATCCCAAGTCAGGCTTCTTCACGCTAATAGCAGACTACCACACAGCTGGCCCTGAGAGGCCCAAAGGACTCCCAGAGCCTCCCAATCCCCAATGGCTCTCTGCTCCAAGTTTGAGGGTGGATTCAGGTAAGTGGGATCCTCATAGGGTTTGGCCCAAATCAGGACTTTTCCTGTCCCAAGACAAACACTTGAGGAGGCTGAGCCTTGCACAGAGGATTCCCATTACCTTCCCTCCTCCGCAGGTATCCGCTCTCTTGGGGACAGGTTGCCTGGGCTCACAGTCTTGAGTCAAAGTCAACTTCTTGGTGCCTTGGTTTCCACAGCAGTACAACAGACATAACAGGGTAGTGACCCCAAAAGTCAGAATGAGGACTGCAGGAGTTGGTGGGGCACAGGGAGGCTAGAGCCACTCATCAACAGTGGTGAAGCCTGGGCAACAGCCCTCACATCACCCTCCTCTGGAGCCAGCTCATGGTTGGAACTTCTACAGACTTGGACAGGAACCTGGTGCCCAAGGACCACTTCCAACTTGGTCTGAGCTACTGGATCTTCCTCAGACACTCACACCCATCCCTACCTTGGTTTCCCCATCCTCTGAGAGAGGAAATTATGATACAAGAGAGATAGGAAGGAGGAAGCAAAGAGAACAGAGCAGCTGCTCTCGCCAGCTTTGCCACAGTTCTTCATGCGGCTGCTGAGCCTACAGGATGAGAGGGATACCCAGGTGGGCTCACCTGGGAGCTAGGCTCAGACAAGTCCAGAGGAGGCTCTGAAAAGCATCCAGGCCTTGAAGGGCAGGCAGGACTTCCAAGATCCGAGACTGGGAAGAGGCAGGGATGGTGAGGGCCATGAAGGCAATCAGGAAGCAGGGGAGCAGTGCAGGCTGAGCCAGGCCAGAGGCTCAGGCTGCACTCTAGGAGACGCAGTGGGGCCACTCCAGACCGCGCAAGGAGTAGAGATAAGGCGACGACAGGGACAGCAGGAAGGGTATTCAGGCTTGGGTGAGCTAGAGGGAAGGAAGAAGCTGAAGATACCAGCCAGCACACACTTACTGTGTGTGCTTACTGAGTAAGCACTTACTGTGTGCCAGGCACCAGTCCCAGCCTGTGACAGGTTGCAGCTCACAAAATTCCACCCCTGGGTTCCCTGGGATGTAAGTATACTGCACAGCCAAGATCCTTAGGTAGCACAGAAGCCAGCAAGGACGTCCAGACCTTGTCTTCCTGCTCTCTGGAAGCCGAACGAGGATGGGGCTGCGTCTGCACTAGGACCCCCACCACTGGCCCTCACATTCCAAAGAGCTACCCACTCCCGGTACCTAACTGAGCCCTGCAGGCAGCAACTGTCAGCCCAGCACCCCTGCCCTCCTCAAACTGCAGCTGAGAACACAGAGCAAGATGTTCCATGGCCACTAAGGACAAGAAACACCACATGGCTGACCAAACTTTATCTGATTCTCTTCCTCACCATGGTGGGGAAGGGACACAGCAGAACTTGGGACAGACAGGGCCCTTACTAAGCCAGGCTCAATCACTGGCAAAATGGGCCATTAGTACCCCTCCTCCCTAATACCATGGTGTCAGCAGGACATAGACACACACACACTTACCAAACGAGAAAGGCTGCAGGGCTGGCACCACTGCCCTGCACAGGACACTCTTCAGGTCTGGTTGCAAACCAAGTCACCTGCGATAGGCCAGTCAGCTTTCCTCCCTCAAGACAATATTATCTACAAATGCTAAACAGGAATACAGGTACCTCTGTGGCACAACTTATTAATAACTGAACTCACTTTAGTTAAAGAAATAAAGCTTTAAAAAGAATGAAGATGGCTCATCTCTCTACAGGAGAAAAAATTTTTTAAAAGATCCAATAGATATTGTCTCCTTAAATCTTGATTTTTTTTTTCCAATTATTTTTATTTATTTAGCTGCACTGGCTCTTTTTGAAGCAGCATTTGGGATCTAGTTCCCTGATCAGGGATCGAACATATGCCCCCTGCATTGAGGGAGAGGAGCCTTAGCCACTGGACCACCAAGGAAGTCCCTAAATCTTTATTTTTTAAAATAAGCATTAATACTTTGAAGTATAACAATACAAAGGTTTAGAGAGGCTGACTGACTTTGAGTAAACTGATGTGAGAGCTTTCTGGCAATACCTACTGAGGCTCTGATGCACCTTCCTCTAGCTTCTGCTGAGACTTCCATCTGAACAGATTGAGGGGAGGGGCTGGGGAAGGCCAAGCTCCCTTCTGAAGTGTAGAGAAGGTGAACCTAAGATGCTCCCACTTCATTTTCTCAAGGCCCCTAAGCCTCCATTCCCCTGCCCCATATAGTAAGATGAGGCTTTTGCCAGAGGGATCACATATCACCCCTCTAGTAGATTTAGTGCCAGATAAGGCTGGCTTGGAGGAGGTATCAATACCTGCTGACATATACAAGACCTCAAGTTGAAGGAGCTACACAACCATCCTCCTCGGGCACCCTTATCTGTCTTCTAAAGGCACTAACAGGGAACTTGTTCCACCAAGCACAGATTTAAGTACCTTCATGCATAAACTCCCTTCACTATCAGAAGGGGACCTGACTGGTCTCCCGAGTGAGGCATGGAGGCTCAAAACACTCCAGGGACCTGCCTGAGGCCACACGGAGCGGGCTGCTGGGAGGTGGGCAGCTGGAGAAGCACCAAATGTGGTGGATCCTAAGACCAAGGGCCAAGAGCCTACCTGGACAAGGGAAGAATCAAGTAGGGAAGGAGAAGACAGGCTGACAGACACTGACAGGCTAAATACCTGACACCTTCTCTAGCCTTTTAAAATATATCCCAGATGAACCCTTTCTGGGTGAGATGGTGCGGTGGGAGAAGGTTCATGCTCATAGCCCCATCACCAGTAAGGGGAAAGACCTGGGTCCAAACCTGAGTGTCAACTTCTCCCTCCCCGCCTCTACAACAAGGCTGGGGAATCAAGAAGGACTGAGATAAGAAATGGTGTTTAAAATCATCTAAGACAACTACTTCAGGGAAGGACTGCCCAGTTTTACCACTGCAAGATTTCTTGGTAGCCAAGTGGTCCAACCTGTTCATCCCAGAGTAAAAATACCACAGGAGAGATAAGGTTTTTTCACCTGTGACAAAAATCCACAGACGTGTCCCTCAACTTTGGGAAAGGGCCTCGATGGGCAACTAAGACAGGAAGTGGACAGAACACTGTATCCATGAGAAGTAACCATCAGGGTGGTCAGAGAGCCGAGCATGGGGAGGCCTGTGGGATACCCTGGCCAGCTGTGATGGCCACATGCAAGCCAAGTCCCCAACTTGACCCTTTCCTGGTGTCCCGGCGCTCAGAAAAGACGCTGAAACCGCTGAAGGCAGCTGCGCCCAGAGACAGGAGATGCTGTACATAGAAATGATGGAGACACATGCCTGGTGTTTCCCAGCCGGCCACCTGCATGCATCCCACGTCCCCATCCCCCCTACCCGAAAAGTCAAACACCGCAGAGGACACCATCCCCACCGCGCCCGAGACCTGCCATCAAGAGCAGAAAGGCTGACCACCAGGCTCCACCGCAGCCCTTGACGCGGAGGCCAGGGTTTCTAGAACCCAAATCGCCCACAGCACCTAAGGCCCGTCATCCACCGCAGGGCCGCCTCCGGGACGGCCAAGCAACACTGACTCCGGGCGCCCCGGTGCAGGTCTGGTCGGCGCGGGGTCAGCAGTCGGCTGGTGGTCGACCTAACTCGGGGTAAGGGGTCAGTTTGGCCTGGGTCGGCGGCTGCCTCGGGGGTCGCCTTCTTGGCTCGGGTCAAGGGCCGATTCTGGGGTCTGCGCGGAGGTCAATTCGATGGGATGAGGGATCCGGGTCCGGAGTCGGAAACGGCCGGGGGGCGCGGAGGGCGTGGCGCCAGCCGCCCTTGCTCCTTACCTCCTTCAGCTGCTCCATCTCGCCGCGGATGGCCTCGTAGTCCACCTCGAGTTCTTCGAACTGCAGTTTGAGTTGGTGCTTCTCCTCGAGGACTGCCAGCCCGTACTCGGCCGCCTGGATCTTCTCACGCGTGGTCTCGGCCAGCTCGTGCGACAGCCGCTTCACCTCCGCTCGCAGCCACTCCGGCTGCGCCTCCATCACGAGCCGCGCGTACTCTTCTTCCTCGGACGGCGCGGACATGGTGGCCATGGCCCGAGTCGCACCACTCGCTCCGTCGGAGGCTCAGACCAGACTCCTGTCCGCCGCCGCCGCCGCCGCCGCCGCCGCCCCGCCCGACGGCAACCCGGCCGCAGCCGCCGCCACCGCCGCCGCCGCCGCCGCCGCCGTCGCCGCCGCGCAGCCGCAGTGAGCCCGCGGTCGCGCGGGGCACTCTGGGGGCCATAGTCCCGCCCGCGGCAACTACAAGGCCGGTCGTGCCCCGCGCCCGTCTTCCCCTGCCCGTGATTGGCCCGGGCCCCGTTCCGGGCGGCCCCTTCCAATCCCGTAGCCTTCGCCGCCGCCGCGCGGAGCATTGTGGGGGTCGTGGTCCAGTCGCCGCGCCGACTACAAGGCCCGTAGTTCCCCACGCCCTCCCGCCCCCGCCGGTGATTGGCCGGCGTGTCCGCCGTCGCGGAGCCGGAAACTGGTGTTTTCAGCTGCCAGCCCCCGGGCGTGGGAGGCGGGGGTCGGTGCTTAGGTGGGTCGCTGGGGTGGGTACACACTGCGCTGGGCAGGGGATGGGTGGAGCGGCCCACCGGTATATACCAGAGGTGGAGCGCCCGGAGCGTCGGGAGAACCGCGGGACGGGTGGCGGTGAGGATTGTAACCTGCTGGTTCGGGCCTTATCCAGTGGGAGAAATGGTCAAACCACTAGCAGAAGAGGCGCCTTGCATCCAGCTAAATACGAAATGCCGCGTGCGTTTTCCCTAAGAATTAGGCATCTCCATTCGCTCTACAGTGATCCTATTCAGTACCGTCGACACGGACACGGCCTCGACTCCAGCATAGCGTCCCTGTGCTTGTAGCACGGTTCCAGCCCAGGACCTGGTCCTGGTCACTCAAACGGCAGTCCTGTCTTTACTCTGCTCTTTGTCTTCATGACCTTGACCTTTCTGAGGCGTGCAAGCCAGAGATTTACACACGGATGCATCCCCCAGGGTTAGAGTAGATTATGCACACTTTGGCTGGAATATCATGAGATGGTGCTAAATTTTCAAAGAATTCTATCAGGAAGCTCAAACCCATCGCCCAGATGCTGCTGGGCACTCCTTTGTAATCACTATCCTCTGAGAAGACAATTTACACTTTACAGATAGTCCATCACTCCTCAAGCTTTTTTAATATTTTGTTGCGGTAGATTTGATTTTTAATGTTTCAGGTGTACAAAATAGTGATTAACAATTTTTAAAAATTATACTCCATTTTAGTTATACAATATTGGCTATATTCCTTGTGCCCTACAATATATTGTAGCTTTATTTTATACATAGTGGTTTATATCTCTTGATCCCTTACCCCTATCCTGCCCCTCCCCATTTCCTTTTCCGCACTAGTAACCACTGCTGCTGCTGCCAAGTCACATCAGTCCTATCCGACTCTGTGCGACCCCACAGACGGCAGCCCACCAGGCTTCTCTGTCCCTGGGATTCTCCAGGCAAGAACCACTAGTTTGTTCTCTTTATCTGTGAGTGTTTTCTTTGTTGTTGTTATATTCACTAGTTTGTTTTGTTTTTTAGTTTCCACAGAAAAGTTATACAGTATTTTTCTTTGTGTCATTTCACTTAGCATAATATCTTATAGGTCTATCCATGTTGTTGCAGGTGGCAAAAAAAAATTTTTTTTTAATGACAGTACTGTTTCATACCACGTAGTCTTTATCCATTTATCTGTTGTTAGATATTTACGCTGTTTCCACATCTTGGCTACTGTAAATAATGCTGCTATGAACATTGGGTGGAGAAGGAAATGGCAACCCACTCCAGTACTCTTGCCTAGAGAATTCCATGGAGAGAGGAGCCTGGTCAGCTGCTGTCCATGGGGTTGCGCAGAGTCAGACACGACTGAAGCGACTTAACATGTATGCATGCATGCATTGTAGAAGGAAATGGCAACCCACTCCAGTATCCTTCCCTGGAGAATCCCAGGGACAGAGGAGCCTAGTGGGCTGCCGTCTATGGGGTCGCACAGAGTTGGACACGACTGAAGCAACTTAGCAGCGGCGGCGGCATGAACATTGGGGTGAATTGTATCTTTTTGAGTTAGTGTTTTCACTTTCTTTGGATATAAAACCAGGAGTGGAATTAATGGATCATATACTAGTTCTTTTTATTTTTTGGTTTTTTGAAGAACCTCCATACTGTTTTTCCACAGGGGCTGCACCGATTTACATTCCCACCAACAATTTACAAGAGTTCCCTTTTCTGTATATACTGACCAACATTTGTTGTTTGTAGTCTTGATGATAGCGACTCTTTGCAACCCTATGGCCTGTAGCCTGCCAGGCTTCTCTGTCCATGGGATTCTCTAGGCAAGAATACTGGAGTGGGTTGCCTCCCGGGGATCTTCCTAACCCAGGGATCTAAATCCACATTTTTTAATCTCTCCTATATTGGAAGGTGGGTTCTTTACCACTAGTGCCACCTGGGAAGCCCATTCTTACAGGTGTGAGATGATAGCTTATTAAGGTTTTGATTTGCATTTCTCTAATAATTAACAGTGTTGAGCATCTTTTCATGTGCCTATTAGCCATCCACATGTCTTTCTTGAAAAAATATCTGTTCAGGTTTCCAGCCCATTTTTTAATCGTATTGTTTGGTTTTTTGATATTGACTTATATGAGCTCCTCAAACTTTTAGCTGACTAGTTTTCATTGATATTTCTTGCCTAAAGAAATTAGATTATTAACCAAACTATTCTATTTCCCTCATTCCTGTTCCACTTACTAACTTTGTACTTTAGAGAAGATATTTCATTCATTAATGGTATGAATCTGTGGATTCTCATTTTACTTAATGAGTTATAATCCATTATCCTCCATATTCACTTAGATGCTCAGATGTGGCAGATCTGGCTAGTGGAAGCTAGTGGAAGCTCAGTTGAGTCTGTATCCTTTCAACATGTCATGATTTTTGAGAATTTTCTTTGATTATAGCAAAGTTGTTTCAGGATCATCTTATACTCTGTGTCCCAGACCTGGAATCAGCCATTTCTCTAAGGAGCCCTTATTCCTTTTAGTGGTTTAGTGTTTTATTTGTCTGAGGAGAATATGTCATAATTTTACTCACGAAATTAAAAAATTACTTTTACGGCATTCAACCACAGTAGCAGTATGATGCCCAAACAGCCAGTCTGTCCTGGTCTTAGGAGTCCCAAGTTCTGAAAAGCCCTAAGGCCTGTGCTCACCAGTCAGTCTAAGTGGGAGAGATGATTGGGAAGAGAAGTGAGGAGGAACAAGCCTTGTTTGAGTGAGATTAACATAAGATGAAAGACTGATACCCTGGTGGCTCAGAGGTTACTCGGGTTCAATCCCTGGGTGGGGAAGATCCCCTGGAGAAGGAAATGGCAACCCACTCCAGTACTCTTGCCTGGAGAATTTCATGGAGGGAGGAGCCTGGTAGGCTACAGTCCAAGGGGTCGCAAAGAGTTGGACATGACTGAGTGACTTCACTTTCACTTCACTTTGACCCAAGCTGTCCAAGCTCCAAACCCCTACCCAACTCCACACCTTCATATGAGGCTGGCCTGAGGGAGGGAGAGAATAAAAGGTGGGAATCTGGTGCAGGCATTGACAACAAAGCTTAGGGTGGCAGTAGAAGGGGACAGGCAAAGACTCTTACAGGTATTGGGGACAGAGTGCCTGTCCCTGGAAGAGTCATGATATGTAACAGTATCGGGGGGGTAGGCATCAGAAGAAGATTCCCTGCAGAGGTGACACCCAGGTGGAGACCCAGAAAGTGCACAGGAAGTGGCCTGTCAGGCTGGTGGAATAGGGGATTCGCAAAGATAAGAGGTGGGGCCACTGCTTGTTGGGCTCCAACTGGGTCTCCAGCATTGCCAGATACTTTATCTCCATTATCTCTTTGAATGCTCCCAACACCCCAGGATGTGGGATTATGCTTCCCTAGTAGCTCAGACGGTAAAGCGTCTGTCTGCAATGCAGGAGACCCAGGTTCGATCCCTGGATTGGGAAGATCCCCTGGAGAAGGAAATGACAGCCCACTCCAGTATTCTTGCCTGGAAAAATCCCATGGATCGTGGAGCCTGGTAGGCTACCGTCCATGAGGTCACAAAGACTAGGACATGACTGAGCTACTTCACTTACAAATGAGAAACGAAGCTCAGGGTAAAAGCTTCACTGTCACCTTTGACGATTTGTCAATCTCTAAGCAAATGACAGACCCAGAACTTGCCTTGCCCTCCTACCTTCCTGACTGTTCCCTCTCTGAACACTAGCATGAATCTCTGGATGAGCTTCTCTGCTTTCTTTAATCTAGCCTCAGGTGATCTCCTCTGGAATCCTAATATCTTCTACTTGTTGGAGGTTTTAGTTCTTCAAAGAACTCAAATATATTGTCATGTGTATCTGCCTTGAGGTAGAACCAGGAACCTGCTCAAGGCAAAACTGTTGTTTCTTGGCTGCTCCTCTCTCATCTCTGTATCTCCTCCTTTCCCTGGTTAGCAGATGTTCAAATCTGAAGGAAGGTCTATTCCCTACAAGAAGTGGAGGATTCAAAATGTTCTGTGCCCAGGAGCCCCATGGGGTCAGCAAATCGTGGAACTCAGATTGGGACTTGAACCCATAGTGTTTTAATTGAGATCACACACAGGACTTAATGAAGTTCAGGTTCCTGACATCTTATCACAGAAAAAAATTCAGTGAGAGACAAAGTGATAGGTAAGAAGTGGTTTTATTTAGAGAGAAATACACTCCAGAGACAGAGTGAGGGCCATCTCAGAAGGCAAGAGTGGCACCAGGGTATGGGGGTTATCAGTTTTTGTAGGGGTGGGTAAATTCATAAGCTCATAAGTGGGAAGAGTATTCCAGCTATTTTGGGGAAAGGGTGGGTATTTCCAGGTTGTGGGCCTTGACACTTATTTTTAACTTTCTGGTCAGCCTTGGAACTGTCATGGTGCCTTTGTGTGTGTTCTTTAGCTTGCTAATGTATAAACAGTTGAGAGATGGAGTCAGTTCAGTTGCTGAATCATGTCCAAGTCTGCGACCCCCATGGACTGCAGGATGCCAGGCCTCCCTGTCCATCACCAATTCCCAGAGTTTACTCAAACTTATGTCCATTGAGTCAGTGATGCCATCCAACCATCTCATCCTGTGTCGTCCTCTGCTGCCTTCAATTTTTCCCAGCATCAGGGTCTTTTCAAATGAGTCAGTTCTTCCCATCACGTGGCCAAAGTATTGGAGTTTCAGCTTTAATATCAGTCCTTCCAATGAATATTCAGGACTGATTTCCTTTAGGATGGACTGGTTGGATCTCCTTGCTGTCCAAGGGACTCTCAAGAGTCTCCTCCAACACCACAGTTCAAAAGCATCAATTCTTCGGTGCTCAGTTTTCTTTAGAGTCCAACTCTCACATCCATACGTGACCATCCATACAAGACCATAGCCTTGACAAGACGGACCTTTGTTGACAAGGTAATGTCTCTGCTTTTTAATGTGCTGTCTAGGTTGGTCATAACTTTTCTTCCAAGGAGTAAGCGTCTTTTAATTTCATGGCTGCAATCACCATCTGCAGTGATTTTGGAGAGAAGGAGTATTTCCTGCCATATCTGTAAAGAAAGATGTCCAGCCCTCCAAATGTGGACTTCTGAGCCCTGAGGGCACTCAGGAAGGAGAACAATACTTGTGACCTGGCAGCCATTAGACTGCAGTACTCCCTACAGTAAGCACTGAGGAACTTAGACTGAAAAAACGACTTAGATGCGCATGAAAGGAAAGATTTCAGTGAGCTCAGACTCTTGCATCTTCCCACACATAGAAAAGTGCTAAATTTCTTAACTTGAGATATTTGGTTTTCTTTAATTCACAAAAATACTTTCCACGTTCAGATTACCTGTCCTTTGTTGCATACTTCTAAATAACCTGACTCCCCCTCTCCTCAACCCCACCCCACCCCTATCTCCTTAGAGCAGTTCTCTCAGGGTTACTTGAGATGCTGTCTCCCAGGCCTGAAGTCCTAAAAATTCCCACCAAACAAAACATGTCTCAGCTTTTAGGTTGTGATTATTTTTTTTAAGTGGACACAATGAGTATATAATGAGCCTCAAGGTCTAGTGGAATTCACCTTGTCCACCATCTTGGATCTTTTGGTTCTAATCAGTTTATGTTGTACGCTCAGGCTATAGCATTCTTTTATTTTTAAAAAATATTTATTTGGCTACATTGGGTCTTCGTGTTGTGGCATACAGGATTTTCATCACAGCATGCAGACTCTTCGTTGTGGTTTGTGGGCATCTCTAGTTATGGCACATAGGTTTCTCTAGTTGTGGCATGTGGCCTTCGTTGCCCCATGACATATGGGACCTTAGTTCCCTGACCACGGATCAAACCCATGTCCCTGCATTGGAAGGCAGATTCTTAACCACTGGACAAACAGGGAGGTCCCTGTGTCATTCTTTTAAAGGTCGTACCCTGCTCTCTTCTCTATTGGTTCAGGTACTGCCTTGTTTCAAAAGTATTTGGTGATTTTCTTTTTAGATATCTTTCTAATATTTATTTCTAATGTAATTCTGTTGTAGTCTGAGAATATACTTTGTATTATATAAATTATTTTAAATTTAAGTTGTTTTATAGCCAAGATATAGTCTGTCTTGGTAATCATTCCATGTGCACTTGAAAAAAATACATATTCTGCTCTTCTTGGGTGGAGTATTTTCTTAATAGCAATTAGGTCATTGATAATATTGTTCAAGTCTTCTCTGTCTTTTCTGATTTTTCTGCCTACTCATCCTTTCAGTTGTTCAGAGGAGTGTTGGAATCTCTTGTCATTTGTCTATTTCTCCTTGCAGATTTCAACCTGGTATAATGTATTCCTGAAGAACTTTAAAAAAATATGTCCTATACTACAAATCTACTGAAGGTGAATTCTTCACTATGTCTAAGAAAGTGTTTTGCCTTAGTTTCTAAAAATTTTCTGACTAGATTTCTGTATATGTAGGTTTACAGCCCCACACTTAGACCCCAGTCCTTTTAAAATGTTATTGCACTACTTACATTGCTGGCTTACATTGCTCCTGAAGAGAAGTTCATTATCATTCTTATCATTGTTGTTGTGACATAACATGCCTCTTGAGAAACCTGTATGCAGGTCAGGAAGCAACAGTTAGAACTAGACACAAAACAACAGACTGGTTCCAAATAGGAAAAGGAGTACGTCAAGGCTGTATATTGTCACCCTGCTTATTTAACTTCTATGCAGAGTACATAATGAGAAACGCTGGGCTGAAAGAAGCACAAGCTGGAATCAAGATTGCCGGGAGAAATATCAATAACCTCAGATATGCAGATGACACCACCCTTATGGCAGAAAGTAAAAAGGAACTAAAAAGCCTCTTGATGAAAGTGAAAGAGGAGAGTGAAAAAGTTGGCTTAAAGCTCACCATTTAGAAAATGATCATGGCATCTGGTCCCATCACTTCATGGGAAATAGATGGAGAAACAGTAGAAACAGTGTCAGACTTTATTTTTGGGGGCTCCAAAATCACTGCAGATGGTGATTGCAGCCATGAAATTAAAAGACGCTTACTCCTTGGAAGAAAAGTTATGACCAACCTAGACAGCATAATGAAAAGCAGAGGCATTACTTTGCCAGCAAAGGTCCATCTAGTCAAGGCTATGGTTTTTCCAGTAGTCATGTATGGCTGTGAGAGTTGGACTATGAAGAAGGCTGAGCGCAAAAGAATTGATACTTTTGAACTGTGGTGTTGGAGGCAACTCTTGAGAGTCCCTTGGACTGCAAGGAGATCCAACCAGTCCATTCTAAAGGAGATCAGTCTTGGGTGTTCTTTAGAGGGACTGATGCTAAAGCTGAAATTCCAGTACTTTGGCCACCTCATGCGAAGAGTTGACTCATTGGAAAAGACTCTGATGCTGGGAGGGGTTGGGGACAGGAGGAGAAGGGGACAATAGAGGATGAGATGGCTGGATGGCATCACTGACTCAATGGACGTGAGTTTCAGTGAACTCCGGGAGTTGGTGATGGACAGGGAGGCCTGGCGTGCTGCAATTCATGGGGTCACAATGAGTCGACAGGACTGAGCGACTGAACTGAACTAAACTGAACATGCTTTTTTGTTCTGCCTACTTTTGAGATTACTCTTTATCATAGATTGAGGCAATCCAAGTATAACATGCCTTGGAGCTGTTTTTCCCTTCCCTCTCTCTTTCTCTCTATCTTTGTGCTTGGGGCTGATTTGGTTTCTTGGGCTTGCATGTTTAGAGCTGAGTTTCTCAGTCTCACGACTATGGGGTCTGGTGGAGGCTGGGTATGCATATAGGATGTTTAGCAGTATTCCTGGCTTCTACCCACTAGATTCCAGTATAACTCTACTCTTGTGACAAGCAAAATGACTCCAGACATTGCCATATTTCCTCAAGAGCAGAATCATCCCCAGCTGAGCACTACTGGTTTAGATTTTTTTTATTAGGATTTGGGGAATTGGGGGATGTTATTTTTTCAATAACTTTCCCCTTCTCTCTTTCTCCCACAGGGATTCCCATTGCATCTGTTTTAGTCTAACTGAATTTGTCCCACAGCTCACTGGTGATTCATTAGTTTTTTCAATCTTTGTTCTTTGTGTTTCACTTTGGATAGTTTCTGTTGCTGTTTCTTCAATTTGACCCATCTTTTCTTCTTCATTGTCTAATCTGCTATTAATCTTATCCAGTATTTTTAATTTCAGAAATTGTGTTTGCATTTCAGTAGCTTGATTTTGGTGTTTTTCATATTCTTCTTATCCCTAATAACCTGCGCAATCTTTCTTGAACAGTGAACATGAAATACAGCTGTGATAATTATTCCAATTTCCTTATCTGATAATCCTAATGACTGTATTATTTCTGGGTTTATTTGTATTAGTTGATTTTTTTCTTCTCATTATGGGTCAGATTTTCCTAACATTTTGCCTGCCAGACACTCTGAGTTTTACCTTTTGGGTGCTGGCTAATTTGGATTCTTGTGAACATTAGTGAGTCCCTTGTACTGCAAGGAGATCCAACCAGTCCATCCTAAAGGAAATCAGTCCTGAATATTCATTGGAAGGACTGAAGTTAAAGCTGAAACTCCAATACTTTGGCCACCTGATGCAAAGAACTGACTCATGTGAAAAGGTCCTGATGCTAGGAAAGATTGAAGGCAGGAGGAAAAGGGAACGACAGAGGATGAGATAGTTGGATGGCATCACCGACTCAATGGACATGAGTTTGAGTAAACTCCGGGAGTTAGTGATGGACAGGGAGGCCTGGCGTGCTGCAGTTCATGGGGTCGCAGAGTCGGACACAACTGAGCGACTGAACTGAACTGAACATGAGTGAACGTTGTTTTGGCATACAGCTAAATTAATTGGAAACAGATCTTTCAAGGCTTGCTTTTGAGGGGTGTTATGTAGGACCATGAAATGGAGCAAGACCATGTGGAGCTCTCCCTGGTACAAATACCTTATATGTCCCCCATTTGTTATTTGATTAAAAAAGGCTTCAGCCTTCTTTCCTCATTAATTCTAAAGAGCAGATTCAAATAGATTCAAAGCTAATCA
The DNA here is from genome assembly GCF_001704415.2 of Capra hircus. NCBI lineage: Eukaryota > Metazoa > Chordata > Mammalia > Artiodactyla > Bovidae > Capra > Capra hircus. The sequence goes on from NC_030815.1 coordinate 84,086,384, forward strand.
GGAAAGGGAGATAATGCAGAAAGAAAGGTGGAGCAGTCAGGAATCAATAGTGTAGCCTTGGGGTAGGTTCTGGTTCTTCACAATGAATATACATAATAATATCTTTGAGTTCTTCAGAAGAACTAAGGCCCCCACCCAGGTGGAGCATGGTAGTTTAGTTCAGTTGCTCAGTCATGTCAGACTCTGTGACTGCAACACGCCAGGCTTCCCTGTCCATCAAAAACTCCCGGAGCTTGCTCAAACTCATGTCCATAGAGTTGGTGATGCCATCCGACCATTCCATCCTATGTGATACCCTTCTCCTCCTGCCTTCCATCTTTCCCAGCATCAGGGTCTTTTCCAAGGAGTCAATTCTTCCTACCAGGTGGCCCAAGTATTGCAGTTTCAGCTTCAGCATCAGACCTTCCAGTGAATATTTAGGACTGATTTCCTTTAGGACTGACTAGTTTGATGTCCTTAAGATGGGCTTGATAAAGGACAGAAATGGTCTGGACCTAACAGAAGCAGAAGATATTAAGAAGAGTTGGCAAGAATACATGGAAGAACTGTACAAAAAAGATCTTCACGACCCAGATAATCATGATGATATGATCACTAATCTAGAGCCAGACATCTTGGAATGTTAAGTCAAGTGGGCCTTAGAAAGCATCACTACGAACAAAGCTAGTGGAGGTGATGGAATTCCAGTTGAGCTGTTTCAAATCCTGAGAGATGATGCTGTGAAAGTGCTGCACTCAATATGCCAGCAAATTTGGAAAACTCAGCAGTGGCCACAGGACTGCAAAAGGTCAGGTTTCATTCCAATTCCAAAGAAAGGCAATGCCAAAGAATGCTCAAACTACCGCACAATTGCACTCATCTCACATGCTAGTAAAGTAATGCTCAAAATTCTCCAAGCCAGACTTCAGCAATACGTGAACCGTGAACTCCCTGATGTTCAAGCTGGTTTTAGAAAAGGCAGAGGAACCAGAGATCAAATTACCAACATCCGCTGGATCATGGAAAAAGCAAGAGAGTTCCAGAAAAACATCTATTTCTGCTTTATTGACTATGCCAAAGCCTTTGACTGTGTGGATCACAATAAACTGTGGAAAATTCTGAAAGAGATGGGAATACCAGACCACCTGACCTGCCTCTTGAGAAACCTATATGCAGGTCAGGAAGCAATAGTTAGAACTGGACATGGAAAAACAGACTGGTTCCAAATAGGAATAGGAGTACATCAAGGCTGTATATTGTCACCCTGCTTATTTAACTTATATGCAGAGTACATCATGAGAAACGCTGGACTGGAAGAAACACAAGCTGGAATCAAGATTGCCAGGAGAAATATCAATAACCTCAGATATGCAGATGACACCACCCTTATGGCAGAAAGTGAAGAGGAACTAAAAAGCTTCTTGATGAAAGTGAAAGAGGAGAGTGAAAAAGTTGGCTTAAAGCTCAACATTCAGAAAACAAAGATCATGGCATCTGGTCCCATCACTTCATGGGAAATAGAAGGGGAAACAGTGGAAACAGTGTCAGACTTTATTTTTCTGGGCTCCAAAATCACTGCAGATGGTGACTGCAGCCATGAAATTAAAAGACACTTACTCTTTGGAAGAAAAGTGATGACCAACCTAGATAGTATATTCAAAAGCAGAGACATTACTTTGCCGACTAAGGTCCATCTAGTCAAGGCTATGGTTTTTCCTGTGGTCATGTATGGATGTGAGAGTTGGACTGTGAAGAAGGCTGAGCACCGAAGAATTGATGCCTTTGAACTGTGGTGTTGGAGAAGACTCTTGAAAGTCCCTTGGACTGCAAGGAGATCAGCCCTGGGATTTATTTGGAAGGAATGATGCTAAAGCTGAAACTCCAGTACTTTGGCCACCTCATGCGAAGAGTTGACTCATTGGAAAAGACTCTGATGCTGGGAGGGATTGGGGGCAGGAGGAGAAGTGGACGACTGCCGGAAGCCAGTGTGAGGAATCCCACCCGTGACAAGGTCATGAGGAAGGAAGCTGACATACGCAAGGCGTGCTCAGACTTCAGGGGCCCCTCTGGAAATTCCTAAGCATGTACCCCAACAAAAAATCTGCCGGCTTTTGTGCTCTGCTTTTCCACTTTTCTGATATTCTCTGGAAAAAAGTCAATTCAGGGCTTTAGTCTTCTGCATTTGAAAGGGATGTTTCAGTTAAACCCCTCTAATAGCTCTCTAGCTTGCCTAATAGGTTCCCCAGACCTCTTACAGCTTGTGAATTGCTTACAACTCCCCAACCGTGAGTGGCACAAAGCTTAAAAGCATCTTAAAGATACAGAGCCTTTTCTAAAGAGTTAAAAATTATATTGGTAGAGGGTTTTCACTGTTGATTCAATGACTGCTGCCAGGCCTCCATATTCTTTATCTTTTAGGCACCTGGGAGGATGTTAATCAATGTAAACGGGGTATGGAAAAGGATATATAGTAGTTTTGATGTTAGCAACACTAGACTTTTGAGTTAATTACTTTTCTCTTTGTTATATATCACTGCACTCCTCTTGTGTCCTTGCTATGTAAGAATGTAACTTTATTTAGTGCTTTCTGAGAGTGGCACCAGACCTTGGGAAGATCAACACAAATAAGTCTTCTGGTTGACAAACCCTTTTCAGAAAAAAGGCTGTAAAATGTTAATTGGCCCTTTTGGCTGGAAGATGATGTAAATTACCTAAGACTTGTGTATACAATTAGGTATGCAGAGAGAAAAGCCTGGTTTTGATAAGAGTCTGGACTCTAACCCTGCATAACTTTGTGTTACCCATTGATCTCCATGTTTTATCAAAAGTATAAAAGGCCTTCTAAACAATAGAGGATGGAGCTAGTTACTGGACTGGTTTCCCCCATGTCTCTCTCTCTTTCCTCTCCTCTTCACTCTAGTTTCAGGCTGAATTCCCATCTGGGGCACGGAGGCTCACCAAGTCTACTTACTTGCCCTGGCTGTTAAGACCCATGCGAAAGGGAGCCTAAGGTGAGGCACCCTTAGATATTCAAGCGAGCGCCAGTGGCCCAACGTAGATGGTGCAAATTCCTTGTCTGGAATTTTATTGGTCTTCCATGTAATCCAAGTTATTAAGCCCTCTCCCTCCACTTAATTTTCGTACTACACTATTGTTTCTTAATCTAATCTTATATCAATCAATAAATAAGATTTTCTCATGCCAATGCCGTCCACCCTTCAAATTCCCTGTATCCACCAGGGCTGGACCCCGGCAGACGACAGAGGATGAGATGGCTGGATGGCATCACGGACTCGATGGACATGAGTCTGAGTGAACTCTGGGAGATGGTGATGGACAGGGAAGCCTGGCATGCCACAAAGAGTCAGACACGACTGAGCGACTGAACTGAACTGAACTGAACTGATCTGAACTGAACTGAACTGCAGTCCAAGGAACTCTCAAGAGTTTTCTCCAACACCACAGTTCAAAAGCATCAATTCTTTGGTGCTCAGCTTTCTTTATAGTCCAACTCTCACATCCATACATGACTACTGGAAAAACCATAGCTTTGACTAGACGGATCTTTGTTAGCAAAGTAATGTCTCTGCTTTTTAATATGTTGTCTAGGTTTGTCATAACTTTTCTTCCAAGGAACAAGTGTCTTTTAATTTCATGGCTGCAGTCACCATCTGCAGTGATTTTGGAGCCCCCCAAAATAAAGCCAGCCACTGTTTCCACTGTTGCCCCATCTATTTCCCATGAAGTGATGGGACCAGATGCCATGATCATAGTGTTTTGAATGTTGAGTTTTAAGCCAGCTTTTTCACTCTCCTCTTGCACTTTCATCAAGAGGTTGGTTCTCCAGTTCCTCTTCACTTTCTACCATAAGGGTGGTGTCATCTGCATATCTGAGGTTATTGATATTTCTCCTGGCAATCTTGATTCCAGTTTGTGCTTCATTCAGCCCAGCATTTCTCATGATGTACTCTGCATATAAGTTAAATAAGCACGGTGGCAATATACAACTTTGATATACTCCTTTCCAAATTTTGAACCAATCTGTTGTTCCATGTCTGTTTCTAACTGTTGCTTCTTGATCTGCATACAGATTTTTCAGAAGGCAGGTTAGGTGGTCTGGTATTCCCATCTCTTGAAGAATTTTCCACAGTTTGTTGTGATCCACACAGTCAAAGGCTTTGGCGTAATCAGTAAAGCAGAAGTAGATGTTTTTCTGGAATTCTCTTGCTTTTTCGATGATCCCGCAGATGTTGGCAATTTGATCTCTGGTTCCTCTGCCTTTTCTAAATCCAACTTAAACATGTGGAAGTTCACGGTTCACGTACTGTTGACGCCTGGCTTAGAGAATTTTGAGCATTACTTTGCTAACATGTGAGATGAGTGCAATTGTGCAGTAGTTTGGACATTCTTTGGCATTGCCTTTCTTTGGGATTGGAATGAAAACTAAGCATGGTAACTTCAGGCTGAACACAAGATTCCTGGAACAGTGCCTCGTTACCTCACCACCAACCAATCAGAAGAAAGTCCCACACCCTGCAACCCTCACCCCAAATTTTGCCTATAAAACTTCTTCCTGAAAACCATCAGAGAGTTCAGGGATTTTGAGCATTAGCCACACATTCTCCTTGCTTGGCCTTGCAATAAAGTTTTCCCTGCTCTAAACACCAGTGTTGTGGCTTGTTTGGCCTCACTGTAAGGCACAAGAACTTGCATTTGGTAACAATCAGAGCAACCTTTGTTCTACGGCTGATTCCACTATACCACTGAGGAAATACCCCCCTGAGTACTCCATCTGATGGCCTGAGTATTGCCGTGGTTTGTCTTGACTGGTAGAGCAGGAAATAGTCCCAGCCTTGCAAAGATCTGGTGATTGTTCTCTCACTTCTCACTCGTGGTTCTTTCCCTAGCCTTGAGTGCCACCTCCAGACTCACACACTGCTAGATACTCAGTACTCTAAGGGGACCTTCGGAAATGCTCTTTCTCCATGTAGTTCTCTCCTTTCCAGCACCCTGCTCTGTGAACTCTAGTGACCTGGCTCTCCTCAGACTCTCAGTTCCTTGTCCTCAACTTACCTGGCCCACCTGTTCCCCCTGCAATCACCTCTTCCCACTGCACCCTGGATGATCTTTCCAGGTGGTGAGCTGGGGACAGTGATAGCTCTCTCCTAATTTGCCTCTCCTCTTGGGGGTCACTGTCCCTTACCTCTGAGAGCTAATATTAGAAAGTAATTGTTTCATATACTTCATCTGTTTCTGTGTTACTCCATCTTAGAAGGAGAAATAATTCTTTAAACACTTAATTTTAGCTTTAATTTCTATATTGTTTTTCTAAAGTTTTCAATTTCTACTTTTAAAAGTGTTTTCAGAGATTAGCTGCTAAGCACACTTTAAAAATAATTTTCTATTTAAAAAATCTGACAGCTTTAGTTCAGTTCAGTCACTCAGTGTGTCCAAATCTTCACGACCCCATGAATTGCAGCACGCCAGGCCTCCCTGTCCATCACCAACTCCCAGAGTTCACTCAGACTCACGTTCATCGAGTCAGTGATGCCATCCAGCCATCTCATCCTCTGTCGTCCCCTGCTCCTCCTGCCCCCAACCCCTCCCAGCATCAGAGTCTTTTCCAATGAGTCAACTCTTTGCATGACGTGGCCAAAGTATTGGAGCTTCTCAAGATGTACTCTGCATATAAGTTAACTAAGCAGAGTGACAATATACAACCTTGACGTACTCCTTTTCCTAGTTGGAACCAGACAGCTTTAGTATTTTTGTATAAATGCCAAAAAACAGGAGGCGAGTATCTAATTAGGATTTGATATTCCTTAGTGCAGCAGATCAAATTGCCAACATCCCGCTGGATCATGGAAAAAGCAAGAGAGTTCCAGAAAAACATCTATTTCTGCTTTATTGACTATGACAAAGCCTTTGACTCTGTGGATCACAATAAACTGTGGAAAATTCTGAAAGAGATGGGAATACCAGACCACCTGACCTGCCTCTTGAGAAACCTATATGCAGGTCAGGAAGCAACAGTTAGAACTGGACATGGAAAAACAGACTGGTTCCAGATAGGAAAAGGAGTACATCAAGGCTGTATATTGTCACCCTGCTTATTTAACTTCTATGCAGAGTACATCATGAGAAACGCTAGGCTGGAAGAAGCACAAGCTGGAATCAAGATTGCCAGGAGAAATATCAATAACCTCAGATATGCAGATGACACCACCCTTATGGCAGAAAGTGAAGAGGAACTAAAAAGCCTGTTGATGAAAGTGAAAGGGCAGAGTGAAAAAGTTGGCTTAAAGCTCACCATTCAGAAAACGAAGATCATGGCATCTGGTCCCATCACTTCATGGGAAATAGATGGGGCAACATTGGAAACAGTATCAGACTTTATATTTTTGGGCTCCAAAATCACTGCAGATGGTGATTGCAGCCATGAAATTAAAAGACGCTTACTCCTTGGAAGAAAAGTTATGACCAACCTAGAGAGCATAATGAAAAGCAGAGATATTACTTTGCCAACAAAGGTCCGTCTAGTCAAGGCTATGGTTTTTCCAGTAGTCACGTATGGCTGTGAGAGTTGGACTGTGAAGAAAGCTGAGTGCTGAAGAATTGATGCTTTTGAAGTGTGGTGTTGGAGAAGACTCTTGAGAGTCCCTTGGACTTCAAGAAGATCCAACCAGTCCATTCTGAAGGAGATCAGCCCTGGGATTTCTTTGGAAGGAATGATGCTAAAGCTGAAACTCCAGTACTTTGGCCACCTCATGAGAAGAGTTGACTCATTGGAAAAGACTCTGATGCTGGCAGGGATTGGAGGCAGGAGGAAAAGGGGATGACAGAGGATGAGATGGCTGGATGGCATCACTGATTCGATGGACGTGAGTCTGAGTGAACTCCGGGAGATGGTGATGGACAAGGAGGCCTGGCGTGCTGCGATTCATGGGGTCACAAAGAGTCGGACACGACTGAGCAACTGAACTGAACTGAGTGCAGCAGCAGCAGCAGTATAGGAGATAAGCTGCAAGTATTTATAGGTTGAATAATCTTTTTACAGATTAATATATCCCAGTTTCAATGTCTCACTTCCATAATAAATGAATTCTGTGGTAATGTGCACTTTCTTTCTGAGATGCACACATTTAACTTACTTCTGTTTCTCTAACATTCTGATAATTAAAATTGTTTTCCTATTACCTGACCTCACACAGAAGCTAACACATCATATTTGGCTTTGAAGTGGATCATGAAGGGAGAATATCTGACTTGGTTCTGTTTTACTTTAAAACTCCAAACCACATGTTTACTTTCAAGCTAAAATGTAGTGTCTTTGTGTGGGTTTTAATATGTATGGCTGAAGTATGACTCACTTTTGAGGACCACAGAAATTATAAAGAAACAAAAATAAAGGAAAAGGCCTGGTCAGATCATTCTAGGATGGTTGGTAGAGTTCACTTTTTCTCTTCCTCCTCCCCTCTTCCCTTTCTCTCTCTTCCAGTTACTTAGTTCTTACGTTTTACAAGTTATCTTTTCTGCCTAGATTTTGAGTAGTAGAGAAAAGAGTAAAGTTTCTAATTGGGAAGGAACTCTCAAGATATTCCATTTGCTGAATATTGATAAAAATAATAATGTACAACATGGGCCAAAAACAAACTTTAATTCAGATGTTGGATATTTTGTTTAATAAGAGCTGTTGACAGACCTTAACAGAAAAATAGTCTTTGAGTTGGTAGTATGACTAGTCTTATGAGTGCCATCTGAATGGCCAGGTGTTGTAAGTAAAACCTGGAGGACTGCCCCTCATGGGGGTGCTGTCTCCCAAAATTCAGATGTAAGAACTTTAGGAGTTTAGGCTTTTTCTGACACATAATGAAGCAGGATTTTTTGAATGCACCCCTAAGAGTTAAGTCATCAAGGTATTTAGATTTTATACTCTGCTTTTTCCCCCCAGCTTAGTTCCAATCGGTAGATTTCTTATTATGGAGTCAACAAAATCCTCCATTGAATGTTTATAAAATAAATCAAGTTATTGGAGTTCTTTCTCAGATTCACTAAGAAAATAGGTTCTGTTTTATAAATACAGTATTTTAGTCAGTAAATCTAAAGGGAGAGCAAGATGTCATTTACTTTGTACTTTGTACATTGTGCGTAGTTCACATTCAGTGAATGTGTGTTGAGAGCAAGTAAGCGTTATGCAAATACTCTGCTTTCCACATGAGTGATCCCTCTCCACCTTTCTATATAGTATCAGTGTTCTCTGTCTTTGACCTCTGTCCTATCCCTCATCACTTATTAATTACTTGTCCAACTTTAACACTAAATTCTTTCACTTTGCTATTGTTATTCAGTTGCTCAGTTGTGTCTCTTTGCAACCGCAGGGACTGCAGCACACCAGGCTTCCCAGTCCTTCATTTTCTCCTGGAGTTTGTGCAAACTCATGTCCATTGAGTCGATTATGCCATCCAACCAGTTCATCCTCTGTCACCCCTTTCTCCTTCTGTCCTCAATCTTTCCCAGCATTAGTCTTTTCCAGTGAATTGGCTCTTCACATCAGGTAGCCAAAGGATTTCAGCTTCAGCATCAATCCTTCCGCTGAATATTCAGGGTTGATTTCCTTTAGGATTGATTGGTTTGATCTTGCTGTCCAAGGGGCTCTCAAGAGTCTTATCCAGCATGACAGTTCAAAAGCATCAATTCTTCAGTGTTCAACCTTCTTTATGGTCCAACTCTCATAACCATACCTGACTACTGGAAAAACCATAGCTTTGACTATATGGACTTTTGTCAGCAAAGTGATGTTTCTGCTTTTTAATATGCTGTCTAGGTTTGTCATAGCTTTCCTTCCAAGGACTAAGCGTCTTTTAATTTCATGGCTGTAGTCACCGTCCACAGTGATTTTGGAGCCCAGGGAAATAAAATCTATCACTGTTTCCATTTTTTCTCCATCTATTTGCCATGAAGTGATGAAACAGCATGCCATGATTTAGTTTTTTGAACACCAGAGTTTTAAGCCAGCTTTTTCACTCTCCTCTTTCACCTTTATCAAGAGGCTCTTTAGTTCCTTTTCACTTTCTGCCCTTAGGGTGGTGTCGTCTGCACATTGGAGAAGGCAATGGCACCCCACTTCAGTACTCTTGCCTGGAAAATCCATGGACAGAGGAGTCTGGTGGGCTACGGTCCATAGGGTCACTATAAGTTGGGCACAACTGAGTGACTTCACTTTCACTTTTCACTTTCCCTCATTGGAGAACGAAATGGCAACCCACTCCAGTGTTCTTGCCTGGAGAATCCCAGAGACGGGGGAGCCTGGTGGGCTTCCGTTTATGGGGTCGCACAGAGTCGGACACGACTGAAGCGACTTAGCAGCAGCAGCAGCATCTGTATATCTGAGGTTATTGATATTCTCCTGGCAATCTTGATTCCAGCTTGTGCTTCATCCAGCCCAGCATTTCACATTATGTACTCTGCATATAGGTGAGTGTAATTTAAGATTACCCTGTTTGATTTGAAAACTTTAGGGAAAAAAGTAATAAACCTGGTATATGTTTTATTTATTCATCTTAGGTCTAGTAAAATTGGATTCTTAATTAGTGTTCAACTTTCATTTCTTTCAGTTATTTTCTTATGAAAGTCTAAAATTTGTTATAGCATGACTTTAATCTTTTTCGTAGTAACAAAGGCTCTAATCTCGTTTTTCTCCTCTGCTGTGAGATATTAGACTACAACTTTAACTCTTCACTTATTTACCTTTAACATTCTTTTCACACACATACATTCATGTTGGTGATTTCCCCCTTACTCTCCTCCATGCGCCTCATTCGTCATGACAATCTACCTCCATATTTTATGGTCTGCCTCCTCACACTTACTGCAAGGTGTTGACAGGAATTCTTCCCTGTGGGATGCCTTCTGCCCTCTACAGAGAGTCCGTCTAGCCCTTTCCTGAGGGTCTCTGCCTCTGTGGTGTGGTAATGTCCAGATTCTGCTCTCTGCTGCTTCTCTTTCCTCCCATGGTTTTTCCCTCTAACCCCCTAACAGAAGCAAGGGCTGCTTCTGTGGCTTTCCTTGCTTCGAGTTCTTGCCCTAGAGACTGCATTTGTTTCTGAATTGATGGCTGCCTAACATTTTATCTGGACTCTTTGTCTTGACTTATAGTTCATGTCTGCCTAAAGGACTTTTTAAATCATCTCACTGTTATCTCATATCTCCCCTGTGACCAAACCAGATTTATTTCTCCTCTCTGGTACATTCTTTTTGCCCAGTTCAAATTTTCGAAACTGGAGTCAGTTTTGTCTCAATGCTTTCTTTCCCTTTATCCATTTAGTTACCAACTCTTATGGCTTCCACTTCACATCTTTCATCTGCCCCGTTAGGATCTCACAGCTTGCTGGAATGACACATAGCCCTCCTGAAAGTTTTTGTGGCTTGACTTCCACTTTAAGCCTGTAGTTCAGATTGCAAATGGTGCCACAACATTGCCTTCTTTTGCCAGTTCCTGACAAGACACGGCCCACTCACCCCTCTACTCTCGTTCCCTCCTCCATAGGAGCCTTTCTTACAGAGCGGGCTCTTGGCGTGTGTGGACGCTGACCTCATACCCATATGCTTGCCTTTGTGCGTGTTGCCCTCTGCGCCACTGTGTTCTTTATGTTCCCCTGTGGTTGTTACTAAGTGAGAAGTAAAGATTCGCCTTCTCTCAGGGTTTTAGACCAGTGTGGACAAACTCTCTGTAAAGGACCAGGTAGTGAACAGTTAGGATTTGTGGACCACAAATTACTCTACTTGCCCTTTTAGCACAAAGTGGCATAGACAACATGTCTGTGAATGGGTGTGGCTTTGTTCGAATAAAACTTCAGTTTTTTCAATCATTCTAAAATGTAAGAATCATTTTACATCACAGGTAGAACCAAAACAAGTGGCAGGCTGGCTCTGGTCCTGGACTGTGCTTTGTTAACCCCTATTTTGGAGGAAGACGCATCTGAGAGAGTACTGAAAATAGGAATATATAACTACCGGCCCAGCTTAGAAAGAAAGTCTACCCAGAGAGAAATACTTGACAGCTCTGGCCTACTGCAGTCCACGAGTACTTGTGGCACACACAGTGTGCTAACCACAGGATTCCTTCTCCTTCTTCAGTCTCCAGCGCCACCTCTTCAGCCAGCTCACCATCAGGGTCTTCTGCCCTGGGCCTCCACGCTTTCCCCACCAGGAGCTGCCATGATCCGCCACAAATACAGCGGGGGAGAGCCTGCAGCCTCACATCCCTCAGAGTCCTCACTGCTCTTAGAGGAGCTCCAGGGTCTCGCCCTCACACAGAGGTCCTGTCTGGCCCAGGCAGGGCCCGCTCCTTCTGAACGCCCCACTTCACCAGTTGCCAGTCACTTAGACTAGGAGGATGCTCATCCCAACCCTTCTGATGGCTTCTTCTCTCTGCCCTCTTGACCCAGCTTCGTGGGACCCTTTGCTGCTGCCTTGTTCTCCCCTCCCCCTGCATGGTTTAGCAAGAGGGAGCACTGCATTTACTATGCTTTCTTGTTTATTGATTTTCTTTCCTCTCTTCTTCTCATTGACCTCCAGCTGGCCCCTAGAGAACACAGGCCCTGTGAGAGCAGGACCTTCATCATCTTGCTGACTGCTGCGTGCCCATACCTAGCACAGTGCCTGGCTCATGAAGGCAAGGACAGGGCCAGACCCACAGAGGAGCCCACTTAGGGGCACATCTCTTGCCAAACAGAACAAGTCTGGAGAGGGCTTGGGTGCACAGCCAAAGGAGCCAGGTGGAGGGTATGATGTAAGCAGGTGATGGCTACAGCTAGGTGAACTGGGCTTTGGGAACTGCCTGAGAGCCACTTCAGGCAGAACTTACTTTAAACACAAAACTTGCTTCAAATGCAGAAGACAGCGTCTTCAGGGAAACACTAATGACCTAGGAGTCCTATAATTATGCTTTCTTATCTGTGTTACTTTGCCCACATTGGCCAACCACTTAGCTAAAAATGATGGCATGGAAGGAAAGGGGAAGACAGGGCAACCCACAGATGCTTTTTTAAAAGTTTTCCCTCACTCACTAGAAAGATGAAGGTGTTGACAGAAAGTGAGTATATCAAGAAGTGAAATAAAAACAGTTGGCCCAGCTTCATGCAGCATTTCCTCTGCCCAAGTAAGAATGGAATCTCTATACATGTATGAGCAATGAATTGTGCAGTTTCAGTGTTTCTACATATAAGCTGAATGTTCTTATGTTTGCATTTAAAATTGGCATCATGGTCTTCCCAGATGGGGCTAGTGGTAAAGAATTTGCCTGCCATTGCAGGAGATGCAAGAGATTCAGGTTCAATCCCTGGGTCAGGAAGATGCCCTGGAGGAGGGCATGGCAGCCCACTCCAGTATTTTTGCCTGGAGAATCCCATGGACAGAGGAGCCTGGCAGGCTATAGTCCATGGGGTCGCAAAGAGTTAGACATGACTGAAGCAACTGAGCACGCAATATAAAGGTAAATGGTAAAATTCATATGATAATTAAAATTTTTTTTAATTATTTTTTTTTGTCTGTGCCAGGTCTTAGTTGTGGCACATGAGATCTTCAGTCTTTGTTGAGGCATGTGATATCTTTAGCTGTGGCATGTGGGAGCTAGTTCCCTGACCAGGGATTGAACCTGGCACCCTGCATTGGGAATGTGGATTCCTAGCCACTGGACTACCAGGAAAGTCCCTATAATTTTAAATTTTAATTTTTTTTTTCCTCAGAATTACTTTAAGTAGCAAATAAAAGCAAGAGAGAGAAAGCAGAAGAAAGAAAAACACTTTCTGTATTAGTACCTTTCACAGCACTTTTTTGCTGCTTGCTGAGTAAAACGTCTTGCATTTTCATTTGTACTGGGCCACAGTTATGTTGCAGATCATGTACATGGGGGAGGAATAATACAGTTAGGAAAGCTACATTGTGGAGGTAACATTTGACCTGGGTCTTGAAAATGAATAGGGATTTCCAGGCAGAAGTAAGCAGAAGAAACAGCAAAAACTCCTCCCAGGGGATATAAACATGTCCTGGTCAGTTTCAACTGTGCACTATTGTGATTTATAAGAAAAGAAAAAAGCCAATGGCCAACAATTTAATCAATAATGCCTATATAAAGAAGATTTCATATAAACCCAAAAGGAGGGGATTTGGAGAATTGAGTTTGGGGAACCAGAATGATTGCGTGTGCCACCATGCTGGATCCCACACTCTATAGGGACAGAAGCTCCCTTATTCAAGATTTCACCTTATGTATCTCTTCATTTGGCTATTGATTTATATCCTTTAATATCCTTCATAATAGGCTGGTAATTCAGTGAGTAAGCAGGTTTGTTGAGTTCTGTGAACTACTCCAGCAAATTAATCAAACCTTACCAGGGAGTCATAGGAACCTCCAATCTGTACCCAGATGGTCAGAAGTATGGGTGACAACATGAGCTTGTAATTGACATCTTAACTAGAGGGCAGTCTTGTGGGGCTGAACTCCTAAACTGTGGAATCTGATGCTATCTCCAGGTACTATTTACCTGACAGTGTTTGTCAGAATTGGGTTGAGTTGTAGGTTACCCAGCTGGTGTCCGAGATTTGCTTGTTGGTGGGGAAACCTCTCTTCCCTCCACACACATACTCATTGGAACTGTTTCAAAATTGTTAGGCTCTCATAACAAAATACCATATACCAGATGGCTTAAACAGCAGAAATTTATTTCTTTACAGTCCTGAAGGCTACAAGTCCAATATCAAAGTACAACATGGTTACTCTCTGGTGAGACCTCTGTTCCTGCTTTGTAAGTGGTTGCCTTTTCACTGGCAGAGAGAGAATGCTCTGGTGTCTCTTTTTGTAAAGGCGCTAATTCCATTATGAGGGTCCTACTTATGAGCTCATCTAAATTTACTTATTTCCCAAAGGCCCCATCTCCAAAACCATCATTTTGGAGGTTAGGGTGTCAATATATGAATATGGAAGAAGGCACAATCTAGTTATAGCAACATGCATGAAATGTTCGGGGAATATCAAATAGGTTTTTCCAGTAAGAGTAGGTACTGGACATAGGTAGAAGCTGGGACAAAGCTAGCATCAGGTTTCAAGATTCTTCTGTATTATGCTAAGAGTTAAACTTTACATAGGAAATAGGGAATTTGGAGCATAAGCAGATGTGTGTTTTAGAATGATGCTCTGGCAATGCATATAGGATACAACTTTGTTGTTGTTCAGTTGCTCAGTTGTGTCCAACTCTGTGACTCCATGGTCCGCAGCACACCAGGCTTCTCTGTCCTTCACCAACTCCCAGAGCTTGCTCAAATTCATGTCCATTGAGTTGGTGATGCCATCCAACCATCTCTCCATCTGTCATCCCCTTCTCCTGCCTTCAATCTTTCCCAGCATCAGGGTCTTTTCTAATGAGTCAGCTCTTCGCATCAGGTGGCCAAAGAATTGTAGCTTCAGCTTCCGCATCAGTCCTTCCAATGAATGTTCAAGATCGATTTCCTTTAGGATTGACTCGTTTGATCTCCTTGCAGTCCAAGGGTCTCTCAAGAGTTTTCCCCAGCACCGCATTTCAAAAGCATCAATTTGGAGAAGAAAATGGCAACCCACTCAAATATTCTTGCCTGGAAAAGTCCATGGACAGGGGAACCTGATGGGCTGTAGTCCATAGGGTTACATGACTGAGCACGCTTGCATGAGGGTGGAGGGAGATGGGTTGGAGCAGTAAAATGGTAGAACTTAAAAAAAAAATAAACAAATTATTCAGTGCTTAGCTTTCTTTATGGTCCAACTCTCATATCTATACATGACTATTGGAAAACCCATAGCTTTGGCTTGACGGACCTTTGCCGGCAAAGTAATATCTCTGATTTTTAATACACTGTCTATGTTGGTTATAGCTCTTCTTTCAAGGAGTAAGCATCTTTTAATTTCATGGCTGCAGTCACCATCTGCAGTGATTTGGGAGCCCAAGAAAATAGTCTCTCACTGTTTCCATTGTTTCCCCATCTATTTGCCATGAAGTGATGGGACCAGATGCCATGATCTTTGTTTTTTGAATGCTGAGGTTTAAGCCAGCTTTTTAACCCTCCTCTTTCACCTTTGTTAAGAAACTCTTTAGTTCCTCTTCACTTTCTGCTATAAGAGTGGTGTCATCTGCATATCTGAAGTTATTGGTATTTCTCCCGGCAATCTTGCTTCCAGCTTGTGCTTCATTTAGTCTGGCATTGTGCATGATGTACTCTGCATATAAGTTAAATAAGCAGGGTAACAATATACAGCCTTGACATACTCCTTTCCTAATTTTGAACCAGTCTGTTGTTCCACGTCTGTTTCTAATTGTTGCTTTTTGACCTGTGTACAGGTATTGCAGGAAGCAGGTAAAGTGGTCTGGTAGTCCCATCTTTTAAGAATTTTCCAGTTTTTTGTGATCCATACAGTCAAAGGCTTTGGTGTAGTCAATGAAGCAGAAGTAAATGTTTTTCTGGAATTCTCTTGCTTTTTCTAGGATACAGCATAAGGTGCATTCTTTAGATGTAAAGGCTCAGAGAAATAGAGGCAGCAAAGGCTACGATTTGGTTTCCTGGAAGAGGGTGAGCCAAAATATTGGAGAAGGACACAAGGATCCGGATGGCATGGTCAAATCATCTATGTATTTTAAATATTCTTCTGTAATTTAGATTTTATTATTTTCAAGATAATCTAAAGGCTTGTTTTTATCCATCAAACATTCAATATTACTGACTCTGATTGAACTTGAAAGCAGCAAAAGGGTTGCTCACACAGGAGCTAACAGTAGTGAACACCCATGGACTGTGTTGGTCTTGATGTTTTCCTGTGCTTTTGAAGAATGAAGATGATATCTGGCATTCTAGAAACTGATAAAATATCAATGATTAGAAAATAATCTTATGATAAAAATCTTTAACATAAATATCAGGAACTATACATGCTTGATTGTTTACTTGAAGCTATGGCAACAATCAGAAAACTGGACTATAAGCATTTGGAAGTGACAGAATTGTATACCTGGAAAACCCATGAAAATCAGATTTAACAATCAGTAAGGGAATTCTGGAAGGTAGTGTGTTATGTTAATATATTTGCACCAATAGCTTTCATAATATAACTGGTAGAATTAGCAGATAAAAGGTATAACAACTAGTAGGAAGCTAAACAAAAGAATTCAAGACTGATATTAGAGGTTAACTCAGAAGTCTTGGGATGCTTAAACCTAGCTTGTTCCAAGAAAGGAGAGGTCTTTGACTGGATCTTGGCATATAAGGTCTAAGCACTTGGATTATCCTGTCTGATAAGAATGTCTTTGTTTACCTGGGGTCTTGGGCCATGCTAGATAGTTTATGCTGCTGCTAAGTCACTTCAGTCGTGTCCAACTCTGTGTGACCCCATAGACGGCAGCCCACCAGGCTCCCCCGTCCCTGGGATTCTCCAGGCAAGAACACTGGAGTGGATTGCCATTTCCTTCTCCAAGTTTATGCTAACAGTGTGGTTTATAGTGAATGCCTATTTTTGTTTGCCTGGGGCTCTGGGTTATGCTATGTCAGTCAGATCTCTGGAGGGGCTGATGACTAAAGTGCTCTGTGCTTATGTGAGAGGCATTCAGTAGAATTCCTGGACATGAGGCTCTGGTGAGCTTGCCTGATTGGCGACGCTTCACACATGTTGTTACTCATTATTGCAGGGGTAATTAAGTGCTATCTGTGCACTTCCACTGAGAGAGGATGACTGGAAGCTTGCACCTGGTTTTTCCTGGTCTCTACCTATGAACCTATTTCTTCTGCTGATTTTAGTCTGTACCTATCTGCTGTAATAATACATAACTGTGAGTATATCAACTTTTCTGGGTCTTATAAGCCCATCTAGAAAATCATCAAACCTGAAGGTGATCTTGGGGAATTCCAGAAATGGGACTTGGGCTATAGTGATCCTGACATACTAAAACACTGTGAAAGCATTCTTTTGAGAAAAGGAGTAATGAAGGAGTGGGGTTGATGAAACTGATACCCATGGTATGAAACAGTAGCTATGCTGTGATCAGTTACTAGAGGTAAAAGTTACCAATGGAATTTAGAACTGATACGCCCAATGCCTCAGACACTGGTTTACTAAATACACAAGAAAATGAAAGATAATGAGAAAAACAAGTATATAATTCCTTGGTTATTGCTGAGTGAATAGCTAAAATGAAAATAAAGGAGAGTGTTGAATGGGAAACCTGAGGCCATTTGTCAAGCTTGTATTTCAGCTGATCTGAGCTACGGGTAGCTTTAGGAACATGATCAAAGGGAAAAATTATGTTGGAACAACAAATAAAATAACAAGCACCTCTAAGAGACTTCTGGTCACCAAGAAGTAGTTCAGGTGGCTGCTGCTGCTGCTGCTAAGTCGCTTCAGTTGTGTCCGACTCTGTGTGACCCCATAGACGGCAGCCCACCAGGCTCCCCCGTCCCTGGGATTCTCTAGGCAAGAACACTGGAGTAGGTAGTTCAGGTGGCAGGGGGACAAAACTGAGAAACTATTGAAATACGGGGAGTCGTCTCATTGTGTGTGATGGAGTTGTCCCATGATGTGGATAATGCCATCAGCTTCCCCTTATGCGTCTTAGAGAAACTAACAAATTAGAATAATTCACAAGGGAATGGGAAAGACAAAGAGGATAGTCAGGGGACTTTTCCAAGAAGCATATAAGTCTTTAAACAGTTAAGAAATAGGATGAATAAAATGGACATTGATGGAGTTGAAATAAAAGTCTTAATGCAGCACTAACGGAGATTGGCTGGGGGAACCCCAGCTACTCCCTCAACTTTGAAGAGATCTAAACAAATATGCTCTATTTATCTTAGTTTGGAGGAATTAAAACAGAAGGCAGAAATGACTGAGAAATTTAATCCTGACTCACTGATGATGATGGTCCAGAAAATTATTCTGAATCTGTATTGAGGAAGGAGTCAGTGTCTTTTGGCCCAATCCCCAGTCAGGGACTTAAGGTCATATGGATATATGGGAGATAATTGGCCAGGCATTGAGAAGAAACTTTTCTGGGACATCCTGACATTGGGACCCCAATGCACTGTGGTACTTGGTGGTGAGGTCCTCATGAGGATTACAGTTAGGTTGGGAAGATAGAGGAAGAAACGTTTGATAGTTTGATAGATGAAAATTTGGAGGACAACTGGAATGTTTGAATAGATTTTATATGAAGTGGATGCATCTCTTTTACCTAAGTGCATTAATCAATGGATATTATGTCTGACTGGAAGTCATTTCTCCTACCTAGTATTGTAAAGCAGAAGGCATAAAATTGTGTTAATGGGGAATACAGAGGGCTCAATTCTATCTGAGCCCATACAGGTTGTTAATTTGAAACAGTATTGGATATCTGGTAGTCAAAGAGATGACCATTTTAATGACATATTAGGAGTTAGAGTTCTGGCACCTACAAATTCTCTGTACAATAGCTTTATGTGGCCCATGAAAAAGGAGGATGGCTTGCATGCCCATGAATAGTTGCACAGACTGGAGTTTATGGCAAAAGCCCATGAGTGCCACCCAGTGGTGACCGCTGGGATTTTGGACTGGAAAATTGCTAGCCATGGTAGTACCCTCTATCCTGTGTGAGACACAATTACTAGCTTTTTATTATTAATCAAAACTGACCCTATGAGTGAAGGTATAAAATGATTTTGAAACCTGAAATACCCATAATGCTTCTGCTGCTGCTGCTGCTAAGTCGCTTCAGTCGTGTCCGACTCTGTGCGACCACATGAACGGTAGCCACCAGGCTCCCTCATCCCTGGGTTTCTCCAGGCAAGAACACTGGAGTGGGTTGCCATTTCCTTCTCCAATGCATGAAAATGAAAAGTGAAAGTGAAGTCGCTCAGTCGTGTCCGACTCGTAGCAACCCCATGGACTGCAGCCTACCAGGCTCCTCCGTCCATGGGATTTTCTAGGCAAGAGTACTGGAGTGGCTTGCCATTGCCTTCTCCGAATACCCATTATGGGTTAAATCAGAGACACATTCTGATATAAGGAAGTCAGTGCCAAGAAGATTTCCATAGTAATACGGAAATAGTTTTTCCAGGAACATGCTATTGGGGAATGGAAGGAAGTACTTATCATATTCATGTGTAGGTGGCCTTCTTTCCTGTAAGGCAGCTTTGAGGATCTGCTGAATCCACAGCTCTCTATTGACTAGGAAAGAGTCATTTAGTTTACAAAAGGCAGTGCCTAGGTAGACAGACAACATCTTGGCTGGAAGGTCAGTGTAATATGGTTGACTGATGGAAAAACCCCATGGACTGCAGCGCGCCAGGCTCCTCTGTCCATGGAATTTTCCAGGCAAGAATACTGGAATGGGTTGCCATTTCCTTCTCCAGGGGATCTTCCTGACCCAGGGATCAAACCCAGGTCTCCTACCTTGCAGGCAGATTCTTTAACATCTGATCCACCAGGGAGAGCTGAAAGGAATGAATAAACAGATCATGCAATGAGAGAAAGTCAACTTTACACTGGTGTCTTGAGATAATCTCAGTGCAAGAGAATTATAGTATCTTTGAGCACAATTATGCCAGACATCCAGAAGGGTCAACTCATATGTTTGCTCTAGGAACATGAAAAGATCACACGGCAGTCGGCAAACATAGTTGACGTCACTATGGGAGACATTGTAGTCGTATGAATAGGACTGATTCTTGACAGCCCAGTGAAATTCTAGTGATGTGCCAGTATCTTAACTCCTATTTTTCAGATTGTATCTACTACAGAGGATATCACTGGGGAAGGAATTTTTGGAGACTACTACCTACCAGGCCTTCAGAATGTGTGACGTACAGCTCCCAGTAGACTGATTACTGTATAACTACAAACCTTAGTAGCTAAATCTTAGCAAGGCCCCTGGTTATCATGGACAAATTACAGCAGTGGCACACTGCTGCCTGTAATCCAGCCCTGCCAAATAGCAGCCAGCAGCCTCTGCACTAGGCAAGGCCTAGCAACCAACTAGACCAAGGGCCAATCCAGCCTACCAAAGTGCCCATAGTAGTCAGCCCACAACAAAAGGACTCACACAGTCCACATAAAGGACACCTCTAGGGCATATGGCTCTGGTGATGAGAGGGGAGCCTACTGCTGGGATACATAGGATGCCCCCTACAAGAGGCTATTTCTCCAAGATTGGGAAACATAACCAACCTTCCACATATATAGAATTAAAAATGAGCTGACAAGGGTATATGTTCCAAACAAAGTAGCAAGATAAAAATCTCAGAAGAAGAACTAAGTGAAGTGGATATAGGCAGTCTACCCAAGAAAGAGTTCAGGGTAATGATCACAAAGATGGTCAAAGAACTCAAGAGAATGGATGCACGGAGCAAGAAGTTAGAAGTTTAAACAACTAGTCAGAAAATATGAAGAACAACCAAATGGAAATAAAGAATACAATAACAGAAATGAAAAATACAGTGGATAGAGTTAACAGTAAATTAAATGATACAGAGGAACAAAGCAGTGAGCTGGAAGTCAGAGTAGGGAAAATCACTGATGCTGAACAGAAAAAAAAGAAAAGAAATGAGGACAGTTTATATGATCAAAAGTCTCCCCCAAAACAAAAGCCCAGAGCCAGATGGCTTCACAGGGGAATTCGATCAAACATTTAGAGAAGAGCTAATGCCTATCCTTCTGAAACTCTTCCCAAAGATTGCAGAGGAAGGAACACTTCCAGACTCATTCTATGAGGGCACAATCACCCTGATACCAAAACTAGACAAAGATATCACAAAAAAAGAAAATTACAGACCAATATTACTGATGAACATATATACAAAAATCCTTAACAAAATTCTAGCAAACAGAATTCAACAACACACCATGATCAAGTCGTATTTATCCCAAGGATGCAAGGATTCTTCAGTATACACAAACCAATCAATGTGATGCACCAAATTAACAAACTGAAAGATAAAAACCAAATGATAATCTCAATAGATGCAGAAAAAGCTTTTAACAAAATTGAGAACCCATTTATGATAAAAAAAATTCTCCAAAAAATGGGCATAAATCCCTATCAAGCTACCAACAGTATTTTTCAGAAAACTAAAACAAATAATTTCACAATGTATATGGAAATACAAAAAAACCTCGAATAGCCAAAGCAATCTTGAGAAAGAAGAATGGAATTGGAGGAATCAACCTGCCTGACTTCAGGCTATAGTACAAAGCAACAGTCATCAAGACAGTATGGTACTGGCACAAAGACAGAAATATAGATCAATAGAACAAAATAGAAACCCCAGAGATAGATCCATGTACCTATGGAAACGTTATCTTTGACAAAGGAGGCAAGAATATACAATGGAGAAAAGACAATCTCTTCAACAAGTAGTCCTGGGAAAACTGATTAACCACTTGCCAAAGAATGAAACTCAAAAACTTTCTAACACCATACACAAAAATAAACTCAAAATGGATTAAAGATCTAAACGTAAGACCAGAAACTATAAAACTCCTAGAGGGAAACATAGGCATAACACTTTCTGACATAAATCACAGCAGGATCCTCTATGACCCACCTTCCAAAGTAATGGAAATAAAAACAAAAATAAATGGAACCTAATTAAACTTAAAAGCTTTTGCACAATGAAGGAGACTATAAGCAAGGTGAAAAGACAGTCTTCAGAATGGGAGAAAATAGTAGCAAATGAAGCAACTGACAAAGAATTAATCTCAAAAATATACAAGCAGCTCCTGCAGCTCAATTCCAGAAAAATAAATGACCCAATCAAAAAATGGGCCAAAGAACTAAACAGACGTTTCTCCAAAGAAGACATACAGATGACTAACAAACACATGAAAAGATGCTCAACACCACTCATTATCAGAGAAATGCAAATTAAAACCATAATAACCATCTCATGCTGGTCAGAATGGCTGCTATCAAAAAGTCTGCAAACAATAAATGCTGGAGAGGGTGTGGAGAAAAGGGAACCCTCCTACACTGTTGGTGGGAATGCAAACTAGTACAGCCACTATGGAGAACAGTGTGGAGATTCCTTAAAAAACTGGAAATAGAACTACCATATGACCCAGCGATCCCACTGCTGGGCATACACACCGAGGAAACCAGAACTGAAAGAGACACATGTACCCCAATATTCATCACAGCACTGTTTACAATAGCCAGGACATCCATCAGCAGATGAATGGAAAAGAAAGCTATGGTACACATACACAATGGAATATTACTCAGCCATTAAACATAATGTATTTGAATCAGTTCTAATGAGGTGGATGAAACTAGAGCCTATTATACAGAGTGAAGTAAGTCATAAAGAAAAACACCAATACAGTATACTAACACATATATATGGAATTTAGAAAGATGGTAACGATGACCTTATGTGTGAGACAGCAAGAGACACAGATGTAAAGAACAGTCTTTTGGACTCTGTGGGAAAAGGCAAGGGTGGGGTGATTTGAGAGAATAGCATTGAAACATGTATATTATCTTATGTGAAACAGATCGCCAGTCAAGGTTTGATGCATGAGACAGGATGCTCAGGGCTGGTGCACTGGGATGACCTAAGGGATGGGGTGGGGAGGGAGGCGGGAGAGGGGTTCAGGATGGGGAACACGTGTACACCCATGGCCGATTCATGCCAATGTATGGCAAAAACTACTATAATATTGTAAAGTAATTAACCTCCAATTAAAACAAATTAATTAATTTAAAAGAAAAAAAATGTGCATAGAAGGAAACTACCTTAACATAATAAAGGCCATATGCAACAAACCCACAGCAATTATTCTCAATGGCGAGAAACTGAAAGCATTCCCTCTAAGATCAGGAGCAAGACAAGGATGTCCACTCTTGCCATTTATATTCAACATAGTTCTGGAAGTCCTAGCTATGGCAATCAGAGGAGAGAAAGAAATAAAAGGAATCCAGCTTGGAAAGGAAGAAGTAAAACTCTCACTATTTGTAGGTGACATGATACTATACATAGAAAACCCTAAAGATACTATCAGAAAATCACTAGAACTAATCAGTGAATTTAGTAAAGGCACAGGATACAAAATCAATACACAGGAATCACTTGCATTCCTATATACTGACAATGAGAAATCAGAGAAATAAAGGAATCAATTCCATTTACCATTGCAACTAAAAGAATAAAATACCTAGGAATAAACCTGCCTAAGGAGACAAGTCCATTCTAAAGGAGATCAGCCCTGGGTGTTCTTTGGAAGGAATGGTGCTAAAGCTGAAACTCCAGTACTTTGGCCACCTCATGTGAAGAGTTGACTCATTGGAAAGATTCTGATGCTGGGAGGGATTCGGGGCAGGAGGAGAAGGGGATGACAGAGGATGAGATGGCTGGATGGCATCACCGACTCGATGGAAGTGAGTTTGAGTGAACTCCGGGAGTTGGTGATGGACAGGGAGGCCTGGTGTGCTGCAATTCATGGGATTGCAAAGAGTCAGACACGACTGAGCGACTGAACTGAATTGAACCGAGCTGAAGGAGACAAAAGCGCTATATGCAGAAAACTGTAAGACACTGATGAACGAAATCAAAGATGACATAAACAGATGGAGGGATATTCCATGCTCCTGGGTTGGAAGAATCAATATTGTGAAAATGACTATACTACCAAAAGCAATATACAGATTCAATGCAATCCCCATCAAATTACCAATGGCATTTTTCACAGAACTGAAACAAAAAAATTCACAATTCGTATTGAAACACAAAAGCAATCTTGAGAAAGAAGGATGGAGCTGGAGGAAAAAACTCACCTGATTTCAATACTACAAAGCTACAGTCATCAAGACAGTATGGTACTGTCACAAAAATAGAAGTATAGACCAATAGAACAGGATAGAGATTCTGGAGATAAACCCACACACATATGGGCACATTGTCTTTGACAAAGGAGGCAAGAATATACAATGAGAAAAAAAAATAGTCTCTTCAATAAGTCGTGTTTGAAGAACTGGACAACTAAGTGCAAAAGAATGAACTTAGAACACCTCCTAACACTATCCAGAAAGATAAAATCAAGATGGATTAAAGACCTAAATGTCATTTATTTTGTTGCTCAAATTATTCCAGCTGTGGCAAGTAGGAGCTCAAGTCCTGATTTCTATTGACAATCTATTTTGTTTGTTGGAGCATTTCCTTTCTTTCTGGTGCCACAACTTCAGGCACATTTTGTATTTTCAGGACAAGGAAGGTGTGCTCAGGGATCTGTGCTGGGTTGAGCTGCCCTGGGCTGCAGGGGTAAAAGGCTGGCAGCTGGAAATCAGGTGGAATTGGCAGCCCTAGGGTTCAAGTCCCCAGGCCATCTGCAGGTACAGATGAAATCTGGAGCTTGGGTACATCAAGGCAGGGTCTAAGTTGGATTCTTTGTCCACAGGTGCTCTTCTTGGCTAAGTGAAGGAAGTGTCCAAAATTGAGATTTGGAATCTGTTTTTTCCAAGGAAGCGTTGTTCCAGGTTTTAAACATCATATTCTCAGAGGACTGAATTTCAATAGCTGAAGCTGAAATTGCACTTGTCATCATTTAAGTTCATAATGAAAACATGTCACCAGAATTCCAAATTTTGCCAAACTGTTCACTAATGCTTTTTTCCTTTTGGGGACCCCACACTTCTTTTGTTATTTCTCGTGAATCTCCCCCAGATTGTCATGATGTCTGGGTCTTTCCTTGACTTTCTGATCTAGATTAAAGTATATCTCTCTGGATAAGATAAAGCAGTACACTGAGTCCCTTGGACTTCAAGGAGAACAAATCAGTCAATCATAATATATATTCATTGGAAGGACTTGTGCTGAAGCTGAAGCTCCAATACCTTGGCCACCTAATACAAAGAGCCAACTCATTAGAAAAGACCCTGATGCTAGGAAAGATTGAAGGCAGGAGGAGAAGGGGATGACAGAGGACAAGACTGTTGGATGGCATCACTGACTCAATGGACAAGAGTTCGAGCAAGCTCCAGGAGATGGTGAAGGACAGGGAAACCTGGCATGCTGCAGTCCATGGGGTTACAAAGAGTTGGATGTGACTGAGTGACTGAACAATATCATATCAAATTACTCTAGTAAGTATACTCCATGAATTATCTTATTAAAGTGATGTAACATTTTAATTTTAAAATTCTAATATTTACAGCATGCTAAAAAATTATTCTTTGCCTCTCCTTGAACTTCCAATGAGGAATTATGTATCAACCAAAAAATTTTCATTATCAATAACTAAACCTTTTTTTTTTCTGAGTATCATTCTATTGGTGATGACAATACACATAAAACATAACTGCTCCTGAGTAACTAATAATTATCAAAGATTATAATTGTACAATATTGAGAACTTTAGCACAAAATATAATTATTGGAGGACAATTCCTCTACAATATTCTGTGGCCTCTGCCACACATCATCACAAATCTGCCACAGGTATACATATGTCCCCTCCTTCCTGAATGCCCTAACGAACATATTAGCACATTCTGTTTGCAAGTTGTTTTAATGCTACCACAAGTGCACATGTATAAATAAATTCATAGAGTGAGAAGTGAAGACTTTGAGGTTTCAAACCCTCTGTGTCCTCCCAGGCCCCTCACCAATGGGACTTCAGTGGGCATTTGTAGGCTTGCAGACATTGAATTATGAAGATGTTTAATGAGGTCCTGGGCAGGGGAATGAAAGACACTCAGGTCCAGTGGGAAGCTGAGACACCACTGCTCAAGGCATTGGCATACTGGGCCAGGAAAGATGGCTGGCCTGGGCAGTTTTCTGCTTCACACCCGTGCCCTAGGTCTGTTCAGTGCTGGCCAGTTGTGGTTTTCAAAAGTATGTGGCACACCATTCAGTCCAGGCTTATCACTTATAGAGGAAGTGACCCCAGCGGGGCACATAGCTCCTTGGTGATCTTGGCAGAAAACTCCATGATAACCATATTCACCTTACTCACCTTACAGGTGCACAGCGGGAAACAAACGAGTAAGTCTGTGTCACAGTCACAGACAGGGCTCGGGAGCTGACATACCCTGAGGATCCAGGCTTCAGTTAGCGTTCTCCAAATGAGGGGTGCAGGCAAGCATGAGCGTAAAATGTGAGTGTGCAGGCAAGCCTGAATGTGAGAGATACACCGCCCCCCCAACACCCATAGTCTCCAGACAAAGGACTCTTTAAGCAGATGAGTATTCCTTGTAGGCATGTGTTAAGTGTCCACACACTACATCATTGTGGTGATGAAGCATTTTAAATGCCCTGTTGCCACAGAATCTTCTAAAAAAAAGTCTGCAAGAGAGAAGGTGGGTGGCAGAGGTGTTCAGAACAAGAAACAAGGCCCCTCATAGCCTGCCAGGGCCTCCTCCTTGGCCCATGGTTGTAGAGACTCCCTGGCCCTACAGGTCCCACCAGCTCATCGCCCACCCTCCCCCACCCTTCCTGTTGCCATAGTGACAGTCGGCATCCCAGGCTGCGGGCTGCGGGCTGCACTCCCCTCACCCCTCCTGCTGGCTCTGGAGGAGCAGGCGGGCTTTGTCAGGGCTCAGCGTCTCCTTGCAGCTGTGAGATTAGACAGAAAAGAAAAGAGGCTGCCGTGGGTGCCACTGGGGCCCCTTGAGGCCTGGAACAGGGAGGCAGGGCCACTGCAGACCACCAGCCCCGAGCTCGTGGGGTTCCTGCCAGCCTCACCCTGGACTAACTGCCCACAGCACAGCGTGCCCAGAGAGAGGAGGCCTGCGGCGCCCCAGCGTGGAAGACTGGGGTGGCTTCCTGCTCCTTGGTGACCCGCCTGGGGTCTCAGGCAGCAAGCTGTCCAGGGCAGGAGTGGCCAGTGGGGCTGCCCAGGCCTGTGGGTGCCCCCTGTCTCTGCTTGTTTGTGAGTTTCATGGGTTTCCTCTCCAAGGGAAGGCGGTGAGTAGACAAATGCCTGAAAAGGGGAGAGTTTTTCTTGTTTCGGGCGGCGTTGAAATCCTGGGTGTCACTTACCTGGGTTCCTTGGGTGCTGTTTATTCTCCGGGGTTGTCGGGCTGGGGTTGGAGTGCTCCTGCTGCGTAACTCGAGGAGGGGGTCTATCTCCATTTGAGCACACCAGAGTCTAGGCTTGACAACCTGGGCTGACTTTGCTGAGCGGTCCCTGGCTCTTGAACAAAATTGTTCAGAATATTTTTTGAACAAACGCAGGATGTTGGGTTCTGTGATGGGGCCTGGTTTAATTCTGGATTTCCCTCACCCTCACCCCACTCTTTCTTTTTTCCCCCCCCTTTTTAAATGGATGGGAAGGGAGTAGACTGGGTGCTTTAGAAATACCCCTGCACGAGGTTGCCAGGATAACAGGGATTTCATATGTCAGGATTGTCTTTTTTTTTTAAGTAGACTTTATTACTGTTATTTTAGTTTTAGGTTCACAGCAAAGCTGAGGGGCAGGTAGAGAGATTTCTCATATAACTCCCCAGCCGCTTCTCCCTGCCTCCCCCATTGTCAGCATCCCTCACCAGGGCAGTGTGTCTGTTACAACTGATGAACCTACTTTGACACATCATAATCACCCAGAGTCCACGTTTTACATTAGGGTTCACTCTAGGTGTGTACGTTCTGTGGGCTTGGACAAATAGCAGGTATCCACCTTCATAGTATTGTACACTGTAGTTTCACTGCTCTAAAAATCCTTTGTACTCCACCTAGTCATCCCTCCTTCCTTAAACCC
Source organism: Capra hircus (assembly GCF_001704415.2). Lineage (NCBI taxonomy): Eukaryota > Metazoa > Chordata > Mammalia > Artiodactyla > Bovidae > Capra > Capra hircus. Next base: position 84,114,102 of record NC_030815.1, read on the forward strand.
CGGCAAGTCCTAACTCAGTAATTTTTCCAGAATGTCACACTGTTGGAATCATACAGTGTGTAACCTTTTCAGATTGCCTTCTGTCACTTAGTAACCTGCATTTTAGGTTCCAGAGTTGTCTTATTATTTCTCTTTCTCACTTACTTTCTTTTATATTAAGAAAACCAGCCCTTCAGATAAATGTGGATAAGGGGATTTTTTTCTCTAAAGAGAGTGTAAAGTGCTTATTCCCAGGTTCTTGGTGACCCCAGGCTGTCCCTGGCTCTTTGGTGGTGGGTTCCCTGTCTACATCTATGAATCAGAACAGTGAGAAGGTCTAGGCTGTTGTTGTGGGTTTCTAGGGTAACTGGGGGATGCAGCATCACTGCTTGAATTAGCTTGAAGTAAAAAGAATGAGTCGGTGTGGGGGGGGTCTGTGCACACATGTGCTCAGACTCAATTCAAATGACAGCAGCTCACCTCAACCCCAGATAGGCTGTTCACGAGAGGTGATATTGTGCAGGCTTATTTTGTGGCTTTTCCTTCCCTGTGTCTAGCCAGTTGGTCAGCTGAAGGCCAGCTGTCTTTGGATGCAGGGCCTGCTCTGTGTAGGCAAGAGGGTGATGGGCAAGCCAGGTTGGGCTGGATCCCACTGGCACAGAGAACCCATCAAGCAGAGCTTGGGTTGGGCCTCAGTTTCCTCATCTGCACTTTGGGGGATCTTGACAGCTCGTCCTCCGGCCCTTAGAGGCTCACTCGGTGACCTCAGTTAGGACTGTGGGGGGCCTGGCCCTACCCTAGGCACCAGGAACAGACCAGCTCACATGGGTCTGGGGAGCTCAGGGCAGGACACCTCTGCCTGCCATGTGGGCTGGGGGGAGCACACGCCATCAGTGCTTCAGTTCTCCCAGGTGTCCAGTGGTGCTTAGTGTGTGTGAAAGGAGCTGAGGGGTGCACTCTGCAACAGATGCAGCCTGTCTGAACTGAAGCATCTGCCAGGACTGAGGGGACACCCTACCCAAGCTCTTGGGTACCAGTTCTGCCTCAGTCCTATAGCTTCAGGCCAGCTTTGGGGGCATCCACCTTCTCCAGGACATCCAGACATCCGGGACAGCCACAGCTCAGCATGCCCAGCCCACCCGAGGCCACCAGGTGTCTACGTGGTCCAACTGTGTCCAGTGAGAGGCGAGGCGCCTGTGTTTGCAGCAGTCTGTCTGGGAAGAACCGAGAAGCCATCCCTTCTGGGCCAGAACCCACCCCCTGTGTACACTGCTGCACCCATGCCCTCCACGTGCTACCAAGGAATGTGGTCCTCCTGTCCTCGCTCCATGCTCACTGAGAGGCTGTCAGCCATCTGCTGCCCTGGGGCCACAGGCAAGATCCCTGTTAGAGTTCAACTAACCGACCAGCGAGTCACTGTGCGGACATGTGTATGCTTAGTCGCTCAGTCGTGTCTGACTCTTTGTGACCCTGTGGACTGTAGCCCACCAGGCTCCTCTGTCCATGGGATCCTCCAGGCAAGAATACTGGAGTGGGTTGCCATGCCCTCCTCCAGGGGATCTTCCCGACCCAGGGATCGAACCCACATCTCTTATGTCTCCTGCATTGGCGGGCAGGTTCTATACCACTAGCAGCACCTGGGAAGCCCCCAGTCAGTCACTACCCAACTACGAACCAACTAGTTGACTTTCCTCCTTCTCTGTTCTCTCCCTTTCCCTCCTTCCTCCTTTCCTTCTCTCCTTCTCTCCCACCTTTCATAAGAGCTGATTGTATTCGCAGACAGAACTTGTGAGTGTGTCAGAGGGTGGAGTGTGAAGCCGCATGATCGAGTTGTGTGGGAGTTCTGGACTTGGGCCCACCCTTCCAAGAACCTGGGTGTTGAAAGAAGGCATGGGAGAGCGGAGGGCTCAGCACCGGTGAGCTCAACTTGGCCAGTTTAGTCTGAGTCCTCTCCCCACTTCCAGGTCAGGTTCTTATGACTTATTAGAACCTGTGAGCCTTCTTTAGTCTAAAGAGTGGAACCCAGAAACACACCCAGGGAGCCCACTCAGAGGGGGTCTGAGGAGTGGGAGCCCTTAGATGACCATCCTCCTGGCTGCCCCTCCCAGCTTTCTGCCCCCTGCAGGAACAATGAGAGGAGACAGCATGGGAGCGGATGGCTCACTCCGCCTTGGCCTGGCTTGGTGGTGAGAGCTCTGTCGAGTGTGTTTTGAGAGAATTCCAATGGACTTGCTAGAGATCCAATTGGGGATTTCTAAAATGAAAAGTTACTAGTGATATATGCTTGAACAGATGAATAGGGAATGCCTTGTGTTCTCCTGGTACATAATTTTATATCTCAGAATATTCCAGGAAGACTGTGCTGGATGAGGCTAGAATTTTTTGTTGAATGCATCTTATGCTGAATTTAGAGTCTCCTAAAATAAACCGGCATCCCATGCAGATGTGGGATTATAGCTGTCTACTCCCATGTTCTTAACATCACGTCTAAAGGATCCCTCATAGCTGCTGCTCTGGCTACAAACTGGATAAAACTGCGGGCCTCTAGATATAAGCTTGGGGCCTCCTGGTCAGCAGGCTGCGACTTTTCAGCAGCCTGTGCTGCTTCACCAAAAATGGGTGCAGGAGAGCATGGCTGTTACTGTTTTGTCCTAGGAACCCTGGTGTGGGTGGGGGTCTGGCCGGTGTCCTCCTGTGGGTGTACATCATGTGCAGGGAGTATCCTCGGGAACCACTGAAATGGTAGCCTTTCTTTCTAAAGTCAGGAGCTGCTGCAGAGAAGCTCCTCCCTCCCTTCCCCGCTCCCTACATATATGAGGAGCCTAAGAGCTTCCATGGCAAAGTGGGCAACTATTCTCTATTCTCCCCATCATCCTCTGTTCTTCAAAAAACCAAGCTTCAAAAAATTTTGTCTGCAAAATAAACTATGCTGCCTAAAAAATAATTAATTGCAGGGGTGGGCCGATGCTCCCAGTCCGATATTGCTTCTTGAGACTGTCCCTCAGCTTCATGCTGTGCTTAATTGCTCAGTGGTATCCAACCCCATGAACTGTAGCTCACCAGGCTCCTCTGTCCATGGGAATTCTCCAGGCAAGAATACTGGAGTGGGCTGCCATGTCCTTCTCCAGAGGATCTTCCCAACCCGGAAATTGAACCCAGGTCTCCTACATTGCAGACAGAGTCTTCACCATCTGAGCCACCAGGGAAGGCCCGTCCCTCTGCTTTAGACCCCTGCTAAGGGACACTTAGGTCCTCTCCCCTTTCCCTCCCCTCATTCTTCCCTCCCTTCACTCCTTTTTTTTTTTTTTTCCACTAGGACAGTGGTGCTGTGAGTAGATTCTAGTTCTCTGTAGCTGTCTTCTCCCAGAGCTGCCAGCACATCAGTGCCCTGAAAGGAAGCCCTCTAAATAAGCAGAGCTGTTGAGTTCTGAACTGCCTTTGGTTGATCAGGGGCAAAGACAAAGGAACTGAATAAGAAAGGAAGAGTCCAAGTGACTGGGCAAATGCCACCAGGCCAGCTCTAATGTGGGTGGAGCCTGAGCATGCAGGGGAGACCCGAATCTCCCTGGGCTCAGCCATGTTCTGCTTGAGGCTGTGCAGTTGCCAGAACAATGTTGGAATCACTCTGTATCCAGACACCTGGACCTGAAGAGTGGGGCAAGTCCACTCATTGCCTTACTCCTTCATGTAGCTCTTTATTTATACAATGACATTTTTTTTTTCTTACAGGGTTAAAAAAATAAAAAAGCTTTCCAGACACAGCACTTTCCTTTCAGCGTCGATCATCAGAGCTCTTTGTTAAAGATAAGAGGTTGCTCCACTTGAGGCTTGAATGTCACTGCAGCCTATGCCAGCGCCTCTCTGTAATTATCCTGTCCTGTCTGGATAGCTCTTAAATGGCACTTCATCTAAGTGCTTGAGGCCGAGATTGCTTCTCCAGTGCGATGCCAAAGGCTCCTCTTGGCTGAGATGACTAAACTGTCAAATATTTTTAGAGCAAGTCTTCTTTTAAAAAATAAGAAGGTAAAGTGAGTGATGATTAATCAGCTCCTCACCGCCTCCACCTTGGCATCTGACATACAGTTTTCCCAGGGACTCCCTGTAGCCTCGTGTTGGGGTGAAGGAGCTCTCCCACTGTCACCTGGCCAGGATGTGGCCTCTCAGGACCTATGAACAGGTCCTGGCCTGTTCACCCTCCTAGCTGCCTGATTGATGGTGAAAATGGGTGAGGTTCAAGGCAGTACTCAAGTTTAGGAAAAATTTTCTGCCTTTGAACAAAACATACTTTCAGTTTAGAGCAATCGAGAAAGCTTTTTGCAAAAACATGTTCTCAGAAAGCAGAATTACATTCAGAGTCCCTTCTTTTGGGATTTCTTGACCACATTTTTCCTCAGAGAGATTTAGGACAGCTAAGTAGAAATTAAAATTTCCATATGTAAACAGACATGGAGACAGCTGGCTCTGACTCTGTAATGACTGGAAGTTTTGAATCTTGAAAGAGCATGGAGAAGATTTTATTAGCTTATTTTTAAATAGGTTGGTTTTTTCTCTCAATTGCAAATATAATAAACATTCTTCATAGAAATTTAGATATTACTGAGAAGCACTGAAAAGAGGAAACTCCCAGAAGCTCACCACCCCAAAGTGGCGAGATTTATGTGGGCCTGGAAAGATTTCCCTCCTCCTTTCCTGGGTCTTGTCTACTGATAAGTGGAATATTCATCAGAATTTGTCACTGGGGCCTGAAAGCTGACAAAGTTGCCCCCCTATGCAAAGCCTCTTGGATTCTCATCCCAGCCTCCTGTCCAGCTGTTTTGGCAAAGTTGCCCAACTTGTTGAAAGAAGTACAGTGTTGGACACTTTGTCCCATCCTTGGGGCCTGGCAGGTGCCCCCAATGCCTGCTGCCTGTGTGTCCCATGTGACCAGTGAGGGGAAGAGGCACAGGCACAGGGCTCACTTGTGCGGGTGTTTCTCTCCTTTCAAATCGTTTTACTTAGCATAATACCCGGAAAGTCCAAACATATTATTGGAAATGGCAAGATTTCATCTTTTTTATGGCTGAGTAACATTCCATTCATGGTGACTTGCAGCCATGAAATTAAAAGATGTTTGCTCCTTGGAGGAATAGCTATGACAAACCTAGACAGCATATTAAAAAGCGGAGACATCACTTTGCCAACAAAGGTCCGTATAGTCAAAGCTGTGGTTTTTCCAGTGGTCGTGTATGGATGTGAGAGTTGGACCATAAAGAAGGCTGAGCACTGAAGAACTGATGCTTTTGAATTGTGGTGCTGGAGAAGACGTTTGAGAGTCCCTTGGACAGCAAGAAGTTCACACCAGTCAATTCTAAAAGCAATCAACCCTGAATATTCATTGGAAAGACTGATGCTATAGCTGAAGCTCCAATGCTTTGGCCACCTGATGTAAAGAGCCAACTAATTGAAAAAGACCCTGATGCTGGTAAAGATTGAAGGCAAAAGGAGAATAGGGTGGCAAAGGATGAGATGGTTAGATAACATCACCAACTCAATGGACATGAATTTGAACGGATTCTAGGAGATAGTAAAGGACATGCAGACATGACTTAGTGATTGAAAAAAATTTTTCATTTTGTGTGTGTATGTATGTATGTATGTATATATATATATATATATATATATATATATATATATACACACACACATATATGGAGAAGGCAATGGCAACCCACTCCGGTACTGTTGCCTGGAAAATCCCATGGACAGGGGAGCCTGGTAGGCTGCAGTCCATAGGGTCGCTAGGAGTCGAACACGACTGAGTGACTTCACTTTCACTTTTCACTTTCATGCATTGGAGAGGGAAATGGCAACCCACTCCAGTGTTCTTGCCTGGAGAATCCCAGAGATGGGGGAGCCTAGTGGGCTGCCATCTATGGGGTCACACAGAGTCAGACACGACTGAAGTGACTTAGCAGTATATATATATTTATATTCCATTGTGTATATAACTCTATCTGTGTATATATCTCTATCTATCTATATCATATCTTCTTTATCCATTCATCTATCATGGAATACTTAGTTTGCTTTCATATCTTGGCTATTATAAATAATGCTGCAGTTTATATGCAGCAATGCTCCTATGTTTATAGGAGTGTCCAAATTAGTGTTTTTGTTTTTCCCAGAAAATGCCCAGGAGTAGAATTGCTGGATGATATGACAGTTCTATATTTAATTTTTTGAGTTGTATATTTAATTTTTTTACTGTTTTCCATAGTGGCTGCACAAGTTTGCTTTCTCACCAACAGAGCATGAGGGTTCCCTTTTCTCCACATCCTCCCCAAAACACTTGTTATTTGTTATCTTTTTGATAACAGCCATTATTACAGATGTGAGGTAATATCTCTTTATGGTTTTTACTTGCATTTCCCTGATGATTAGTAATGTTGACCATCTTTTCATGTGTCTGTTGACCATCTATACCTCTTCTTTGGAGAAAAAATGTCTATTCAGGTCTTCTTCCCATTTTTTTAAATCAGGGTGATGTTGAGTTTTGAGTTTTTTTGTATGTTTTGGATATTAACCCCTTATCAGATATATGGTTTACAAATATCTTCTCCCATTCAGTAGGCAAGATTTTCGTTTTGTGGATAGCTTCCTTCACTGTGCAAAAGCTTTTAAATTTGATGCAACTTTCTTTGCTTATTTTTGCTTTTGTTTCTCTTGCTTGAGGAGACATGTCCAATAAATATTTCTAAGACTGATGTCAAAGAGGATATTGTCTATGTTTTCTTCTAAGAATTTTATGGTTTCAGGTCTTACATTTAAACCTTTAGACTATATTGCATTATTTTACTATATGGTGTAACATGGTTCACTTTGGTTCTTTTGCACTTAGCTGTCCAGTTTTCGTAACATCATTTATTGGGCTATCTTTTACCCATTGTATATTATTGCTTCCTTTGTCATAGATTAATTGATCATTTAAGGGTGGGTTAATTTCTGGGTTCTCTATTCTGTTCCATTGATCTATGTGTTTGTTTTTGTGCCTGTACTATACAGCTTTGATTACTGTAGCTTTGTAGTATAGTCTGAAGTCAGGGAACTTGATAATTTCAACTATGTTCTTTCTCAAGATTGTTTTTGCTATTCAAGGTCTTTTGTGTTTCCATACAAACTTTAGAATTATTTGTTCTTTTTCTGTGAAAAATACCATTGATATTTTGATAGAGATTGCAGTGAATGTGTAGATTGCCCTGGCAGAATGATTATTTTAACAATATTAATTCTTCTAGTCCATGAGCACAGTATATCTTTCCATTTGTGTTGCCTTCAAGTTCTTTCATCAATGTCTAGCATACTGGGTCTGGCATCAAGTGAACAGACAAGCAGAATTACTGGCTGGAGGAGGTAGAGGAGGTGGGAGATGGTAGGGCTGAAGGATCACCAGCAATAGGAGATGGAGGGCAAGTTTCACTTTAATTCACCCCTGATGTCAAGGGAATGCACTTCATATCTTTGAAAGTTTGCAGCTTGACTATTTGTATGTAGGGGACTTACTATATATAGTATGTCATCTGTAAACACTGACAGCTTTACTTTTTTCTTTCCAGTTTGGATTCATTTTATTTATTTTTCTTGTCTAGTTGCTGTGGCTAGGACTTCCAATACTGTGTTGCCCAAAAGTAGTGAGAATGGGCATCCTGGTCTTGTTCCTGATTTTAGAGTAAATGCTTTCAGCTTTTCACCATTGAGTATGATGTAGCTTCTTGGAATTTTCTTTGTAGACAATCATGTCATCTGTAAATATGGACATTTTTTATTTCTTCCATTCTGTTATGTATACATTTTAGTTCCTTTCCTTTATTGTGCTAGCTAAGGAATCTTCTGCCACTCTGATGAATAAGAATGGTAAAAGCAGATATCCTTGCTTCATTCTCATTCTTAAGGAGGATTATGGGCTGTATTGTGTCACACAAAATTTACATGTTAAAATCCTAATCTTCAGTACCTCGAATGTTACTGTATTTGGAGATTGAGCCTTTATAGAGGTATAATTAAATTGAAATGAGGTCTTACAAGTGGTAGCCTTAATCCAATATGACTGGTGTCTTTATAAGAAGAAGAGATTAGGATATAGACACACACAAATAGATGAAACAAGATGTAAGGATGCAGAGAGAAGACTGTCATCTCCTAGCCATGGAAAAGGCCTCAGGGGAAACCAGTCCTGCTGACATATGAATCTCAGACTTTAACCTCCAAAACTATGAGATAATAAATTTTTTTTGTTGTTTCTATGATATTTTGTCATGACAGCTCAAGCAAACTAATACCCACCCTCTCAACCCAGAGCCCCAGAGATTATCACTACTTCAACTTCATAGACTAGTTCTGCCTGTTCGTGAACTTCATCAAAAGCAGCCTTTTCTGCTTGGCTTATTTTGAGATACATCCGTATCATTGGTTATGTCAGTAATTCATTCCTTTTTGTTTCATTTTATGGGTATACCACCGGGGAAGGCAATGGCAGTCCACTCCAGTCCTCTTGCCTGGCAAATCCCGTGGACGGAGGAGCCTGGTAGCCTGGTAGTCCATGGGGTCACTGAGAGTCAGACATGACTGAGTGACTTCACTTTCACTTTTCACTTTGATGCATTGGAGAAGGAAATGGCAACCCACTCCAGTGTTCTTGCCTGGAGAATCCCAGGGACGGGGGAGCCTGGTGGGCTGCTGTCTCTGGGGTCACACAGAGTCGGACACAACTGAAGCGACTTAGCAGCAGCAGCAGGGCTATACCACACTTCATTGACTCATTCCCCTGTTGATGGCCACTTGGGTATTTTTCCAGTTTTGAAATATTATAAACAGGGCTTCTATAGACTTTTGTGACCAAGTCTTTGTGTGGACGAATGTTTTCTCTTGGGTAGACCCCTAGGAGTGCCATTGTTGGGTCATAGGGCAAATGTGTGTTTAACTTCATAAGAAAATGCCAAGAAGTTTTCCAAAGCAGTTGTAAAATTTTATGCTTCCACCAACACTATATGAGATTTGTTTGCTCAGCATTCTTGTCAACAGTATTGTCAGTCTTTTACGTTGTAGCCCTTCTGGTGGGGCATGGTGATATCTCACTGTGAAATTAATTTGCATTTCCCTGATGACAGGTGACATTGAGCACTTTCCCATGTGTTTTTGGTCTATTTAAAATAACTTAATTGAGTACTTACTTTAGTCTTTCCTCAAAAAATTGTTTTTATTAGATCACTTGCCCTTTTTTCTTATTTGATTTGTAGGAATTCTTTTAGGACTTCCCTGGTGGCTCAGACGGTAAAGCGTCTGTCTACAATGCTGGAGACCTGGGTTCAATCCCTGGGTTGGGAAGATCCCCTGGAGAGGGAAATGGCAATCCACTCCAGGAGTATTGCCTGGAAAATCCCATCAGAGGAGCCTGGTAGGCTACAGCCCATAGGGTCGCAAAGAGTCAGACACAACTGAGAGACTTCGCTTTCACTTTTTTCCTTTTTAACTTATCTTTAACTGAAGGAAAATTGCTTCACAATATTGTGTTGACCTCTGCCATACACCAACATGAGTCAGTCGTAGGTATACATGTGACCCCTCCCTCTTTAACCTCCTTCCCACCTCCCCTCCCCCTCTTCCCACTCCTCTAGGTTGTTACAGAGCTCCAGTCTGAGCTCCCTGAATCATACAGTAAATTCCCATTGGTTATCTGTTTTACGCATGGTAGTATATATGCTTCCATGTTACTCTCTCCATTTGTCCCAACCTCCCCTTCCTCCCCCACTGCTGACCTGTGTCCGTAAGTCTGTTCTCTATGTCTGTGTCTCCATTGTTGCCCTGTAAATAGGTTCATCTGTACCATCTTTCTAGATTCCATATATATGTGTTCCATATATATTTGTTTTTCTCTTTCTGACTTACTTCACTCTGTATAATAGGCTCTAGGTTCATCCTCCTCACTAGAACTGACTCAAATACATTCCTTTTTATGGCTGAGTAATATTCCATGGTATACATGTACCACAGCTTCTTTGTCCATTCATCTGATGATGGACATCTAGGTTGCTTCCATGTCCTAGCTATTGTAAATAGTGCTGCAGTGAACATTGGGGTATGTGTGCCTTTTTCAATTTTGGTTTTCTCAGGATATATGCTAAGTAGTGGGATTTCTGGGTCACATGATAGTTCTACTCCCAGTTTTTTGAGGAATCTCCATAATGTCTTTGTAGGAATTCTTTATATAGTCTGGATACAAGACATTTGTCAGATAGATGTATTACAAATGTTTTCTTTCTTTTTATGACTTGCCTTTTCATTTTCTTAAGAGAGCCTTTTGAGCACAGGTTGTGCATGTTGATGAAGTTCATTTGTCAAGTTTTTATTGTATGGCTAGTGTCTTTTATGGGCTTCCCTGGTGGCTCAGAGGTTAAAGCATTTGCCTCCAATGCGGGAAACCCGGGTTCGATCCCTGGGTCAGGAAGATCCCCTGGAGAAGGAAATGGCAACCCACTCCAGTATTCTTGCCTGGAGAATCCTATGGATGGAGGAGCTTGGTAGGCTACAGTCCATGGTGTTGCAAAGAGTCAGACACGACTTAATGACTTCACTTCACTAGCATCTTTTATAGCCTAAGATATTGTTCCTTATTTTGAATGCATGAATGTTTTCACCTATTTAGTTTTAGTTTTGGTGTTTGCAGTTAAGACTATGATTCACTTCTAGTTATTTTCACCTGTGTGGTGTGAGTGGTGAATCAAGGTTCATTTTTCCATATAGATAACCAATTATTCCAGCTTGTTGAGAGGGTTTTCCTTTCTCGTTGACAGCTGTTGGCACTTTTACTGAAAATCAACTGACTAAGTGAACATGAGTCCATTTCTGGACTCTATTCTGTTCCGTTGATCTATTTCTCTATCTGTATGCCAATATGCTGGGAGATAGTGGAGGACGGAGAAACCCAGCATGCTGTAGCCCATGGGGTCGCGAAGAGTCAAACAGCTCTTTTGCTGTTGACTGAACAACAACAATGCCTATATCATCGCAGTGTCTTGATTTTGTATTTAATATTATTATAGTAATCATTTTACTTAATAAATTAAATCATTTTATATTTTATAGTAAGACCTGTGCTGTGGTAATCTATTAAACTAGCTCTCTGTTGGTGGACATCCACAACACCTCCAATTTTCACCTATTACCATTATGACTGTATTGCATGTCCTTTCTCATCTGTGTGAGCATGAAGGATTGACACCTGGAGTGGGCACGGCTGGGTGGGAGGAGGTATAAGCTGTGCGTTGCCATCCTTGTTTTGGTCGAGGCTCCAGACTGCTCTCCACAACATGGTGCAGGGCAGGGGGAATGGTGCACCCCAGGCACTATACTGCCCCTTTCCAAGTCAACCTCCAGTGTTTGGTGCCTCTGGAGTGCTATCTTATGTCTTGCTTCTGTGCTTTGTCATGGAGACGAACCATATGAGGAAGTAGAATTTTTTGCTTGCTTAAATTATCTTATTCTAAGAAAATGATTACATTAAAAAAATGGCTACAGTGATTATATGGCTAGAAAAATAAAATGATACAAGAGAAATCTCACTCCTACCCCATCTTCATCCCTTTCCTCTTGTTCTGTATAGATAAACCATTTTAAACTGCTTTTAAACATTTTCAAACTTACAGAAAAATTATAAGAATTGATTCAGCAAGTGTCAACATTTTCCCATATTTACTCCCTCTTTCTCTCTGTAATATAGGCAGACTTTTTTGGTCAGAACCATCTTTTAAAAAAAGAAAAACAATTCTCAGAGCTCACAGACGGAACATTTTGTGGCTAGATACTTCCTATTGTGTCACTCGGGCTCTGGTCATTCCATTTTAGTGACTAGCTGTGTCGTCCTTTAAGGCAGTTTTGCCAGGTGCCCCTCATTGTTGTGCAAATTTCCCGCTGCAGTTAGCAGGTGGCCGTGTGGTTTACCAGCAGGTCGCTCCTAGGTGGGCCTTGTTGTTTCCAGCCTTGCTCTTAGCAGCCTGATGCAGGCTGTTGTTGTATATTTGTGCAGGTGTGCCAGCAGAATGCCTGCATTCACCAGAGACGTGACTGCCGGGTCAAAGGGCAGATGTGCTGTTTCACTCTCCCACCAGCCATGTGGAAAGAGCCTCTTCCCATGCCTCACCTTCCTCCTCCCTCAGTCTTTCCCAGTCTGACTGGGAGGAAAATTATCTCAGTGTAGCTGTAATCTGTAGTTCCCTCATTACGTGTGAGGTGGAGCCACTTCTCTTTTTCTGTGATTATCTGTTCCTGACCTTTGCCCAGAGCTATTGGGTTCTGGATCATTTCACAGTTCCACTCAGCAGCATCCTCATCTGGCCCAAATGATAGTGGCTCATCTGATGGCAGATCAGATCAGCCATCAGAATCTTTCATCTTTAAGCCCTCTGAATCTTAAAAAAATTTAAAAACTGAACCATTTTGCAACAAAACCAAATTTAGGTTGAGTCAAATTAACAGTAAATAAATTGCTTTACATTTGGTAGCTGTTTTTTATCCTTTTGTCTTTCATGTGGCCTCACTGACACATGGACCAGACAGTTATTTAGAATGCGAAATGTCATAAGAGACAAGATTTTGAGAGAAAGCGAACTTGCTCATGGCCTTACAACAGGATTGTTCCATCTCATTAAAATATTCAGTACTGAATTTATAATCCCTCGATTATGGAGTAGTTTTAGATGTACAGACAAGCTGCAAAGGTAATATAAATTCCCACACCCTTCCCCAGCTTGCCACAACATGGGCATCTACAAAACTAGGTTCCATTTGTCAAGAAATTGGCATTGGGAGAACACCACAAACTACAGTTTGCAATCAGATTTCACCAGCATCCAATCTGGGGTATCATATTTTATTTACTATATTGGATTTTTAAATTTAAAAAAATGTAGAGTGGTTTTACTTTCACAGCAATGTTAAGAGGGAAAAGGGATATTCCAATATATCCCCCACCCCTGAACATATATAGCTTTCTCATTAACAACGTCTCCCACCAGAGTGGTACATTTGTTACAACAGAGCAATTGTAACAGATTGAGCAATTGAAGAGAGAATTAGTTTCTCTTTGTATAAGTTTTTTTTTTTTAACAATGTAAGTTTTTACATGAAGAAATAAAGCACCTTAATTCTTCTGTTTTTAATGTCTTGTCACAACATAATGAATGAATGCTGGTTTTACTATTTTTCGTCTGTCTATATTTATAGCAACAGTGAGAGATTTTCAATGTTCTGACAAAATTTCTAAAGGTGCTGGAACAGTGGTACTTCCCCCTGTTTTGGTCAGAATTACTTTGCAGGCCCTTTCCTTGGTTTTGCACTGCTGTGCAGTAGGGCCTGCCTGCTGCCTGGCTGGTTAGAAGGGATTTGCTGATGCCCGCTCTGGGTCACTGTGATGGCAGAGGATACCCCATCAGGGACACTGAAGTGGTATTGACTGTGTGGTTCTGATCCCCAAGGACACAGGGGGACTGTGGGGCGGAGGTCGGGGGGCACATGCAGGGGCCAGTAGCAATGCTGAGATTAGGGTCTCTGATGGGAGAACAGTGGAGCTGACAGTTCTTGGACCATCCAGAAGAGTGGCTGCCCCGGGTGTATTTCCAAGTTGCCCGGTACCAAAGCAGTGATTGCTCAATGCCCATGGTCCAGAATGGACATCTGATAGCTTACAAGAGTGTCCCAGGAGAGGTTGCTTACACCTACAGTACTGCAGGACAGCAAGAGCTAGTTCAGCTCTGATCAGTACAAGCGAGAGGATGGAGCTACTCCCAGCCCTGCCACTTCCTGGTGACAAGGAAACTGGAGCCTCTGTTCTCTACCCTGCTATGGTCAGAGGATTTGAGATCTTTGACTGCCCACTCAGAATGTATGTGGGTGGGCTAGGCCTCCGCTTTTCTAGCAGGCACTTTTCTATTGCTGGCAACCGTGAGTAAAATCTGAATTTGTTCCCACGGGAAAGTGTCTTAAACATCTTCAGAATCTCATATGGGCTTAGGTACGATCTCAAAGCTCAATGCCACATTCAGTACAGATGAGAGGTGATTTTTGTCTAGAGCCAGTGCTTTTGTTGTCCCCTGTCTGCAGGAAAACCTCAGTGAAGCTTGACCACGTGTTTGATTCTGCATGTTCTGGGGCCATCAGACGTCCACAGCCAGTGAAACATCTGCATGATCAGCGGATCTGCAGTTGATCTGATTCTGAGCAGCATTTGGGGTGGGCCAATGGGTGTCAGGTTATCTCACAAATCCAGTCCAGGTGGAGTCTGGCCCAGGTATGTGCTTAGTAAATACCAGCTAGGAAAGAAGGGTCTGCTGGCAGGTGTACCAGCAGTCAAGAACCATGAAGGAGCACTGGTGATTGGGAGATGTAGGGCTGGACAGAGAGCACAGAGGAATGGGATGAACTGGAATCTTCTAGGGCTCTTGTTTGGGTCTCTCTCATCTAATCACAGTGACCTTCAGAAAGGGAGGCATTGCTTCACTTTCATCTCCCAGATACTGTGCAAATTTTCCCTGTGACCATCCCTAACTCATGTCCCCATAGAGAAGGAGTTATGGGAGACACAGTCCAGCTCAGCTCGTCGACAGTCTGGAGTCCAGTCCCCTTCATCTGATGACTACTGGCCCGACTTCTATGCATTTGCCTCACAGATGGGGAAGAGCAAACTGGAAGATCTTGAGAACACTTTTTGAGAGGCCAAGCCTGAAGGGAGCATGTCATTCCCATTGCCCAGGGCTGGCAACACGGCCCACCATCCACAGGGGAGGCTGGGAGTAATAACATGTGGTCACTTCACTCTCAGTACTGGTCCATATTCCTCATGCTCAAATAAGTGCAGATAAGACACAACTATATGTGGCCATTTTATGTTTAATATTTTATATGATAAAAATATCTGTTTTGGATGACCTCTGTGTCCCTTGAGCTGGGACACAACAGGTGTTGTATATACTCCTGAAGTAAACAGTGAATCAGGGAGTTCAGCTTTGAGCAGGAAAGTAATGTACAGAGAGACAAACACATATATAGAGAGACTCCATAAACCCTGGATTTTACCACCCAAGGTCTCTTTCTTCACTCTTTCCACTGTTCTTTGTGCAGACCTGTTTGTTGAGGGCACACCAGTAAGACCGGGTAACAATCACAGGACTAGAGGCGTACAAAATGCAACCAACACTCACCTCACAAGTCACTCAGCTTATTGCACACCATCAGGTCACAACACAGCTTAGTCAAAGTAGGGAGAAAATAGGAAAGGGGGTAACAAACCACTCCAGGAGAAAGTCCCGGAAGGAAGTATCTCGGCATGAGCATCAGTCTCTGGTCCAGCAGCGGATCCCTTGACCAAGCGTGAGTGGGAAGTGGCTTTGCTCCTGCAGAGCCTCTGGCAGGGCCATCTGGAACAGCACTCAGCAGTGTGGAGTTGGGTCCTCCAGCAAAGAGGCATTAAGTCATTTGGCTCAGTGGTCTGAGCTTTTAAGAAGTCAGTCAGTAGGTGTAACAGTTACTCCTGGGGTCTTGTCTCTATCAGTCACCCCTTCTGTTCCCAGTCTTTCCTAGGACGCTGCCAAACAAGAGCCTTATCTCTGCTGACACTCTCAATGTATTACACTTAGACACTCAGAGTCCTATGTTGTACATTTCAAAACAACTAATACAGAAATTCGCATTTGCCACTGTGACTGCATCTTGAGTTATTTAATGTAGCTTAAGTCCTATGAGTTTCACACAAGATGAGTAGGAATCATAACACAGAAGAAGTCAAATCATGAGATCTTCCTGGGTTCCTCTCTGACCAGTCCCTTATTCCAAGAGACTGTCATATCCTCCTCTGTGTGGGCTTGGGTGCTATACAGCAGCCCCACGTCAGGATATGGGCTGGGCCCCATTCACCGTCCCCCAGACCAGTTTCTCTTGGCTGGTTCTCTCCCTTTGGATCACCTCTTGAGTGAAATGAATGGATATTCCCCCAGCTACCCTCCCCAGCCTTTGATTCCACAAGTTCCCTTTTAGTGACAGCTTGAAGGGTTCCTCTGCCTTCCTCAGATGGGCGGTCCCTCAGTCTTTGCCAGCTGTCATGCTAGGTGGGGCCGGGAGTTTCTGGGGCAAAGCAGGGACCATGTGGGAGAGCCCTCATGATCAGCGCTGCTTCCTGTGTGCCAAGCAGCTTGGGGGTGGAGTGAGCATCCCCTTTGGAGGATGGATGGGCAGAGGGATGCAGTTTGGGGAACCTGGCCTTCCGCTGAAAAGCCTCTGACTCATGAAGCTATTCAGGGTCATGAAGAGTGAATGGCAGAGCCTTCACCATTGTTACCAGAGAACCCTTCAGGGATGAGGACACAGTTTGAACCACTGGGTCATAAATGGAATAATTGGATAGAGAAATAGGACTGTGTGCTGTTAATACCCTGTAGTCATCTCTTCACTTTGGGCAGATGCCCCCTGACCATAAGTCACCCTTCGTGCATTTCCTAATGACCATTTTATATCATTGCATAATGGATCTATCTATTGCATAATGATAGCAGCATTATGCAACTCAGCAGTGGCCACAGGACTGGAAAAGGTCAGTTTTCATTCCAATCCCAAAGAAAGGCAATGCCAAAGAATGTTCAAACTACCGCACAATTGCACTCATCTCACATGCTAGTAAAGTAATGCTCAAAATTCTCCAAGTCAGGTTTCAGCAATACGTGAACCACGAACTTCCAGATGTTCAAGCTGGTTTTAGAAAAGGGAGAGGAACCAGAGATCAAATTACCAACATCCACTGGATCATGGAAAAAGCAAGAGAGTTCCAGAAAAACATCTATTTCTGCTTTATTGACTATGCCAAAGCCTTTGACTGTGTGGATCACAATAAACTGTGGAAAATTCTGAAAGAGATGGGAATACCAGACCACCTGACCTGCCTCTTGAGAAACCTATATGCAGGTCAGGAAGCAGTAGTTAGAACTGGACATGGAACAACAGACTGGTTCCAAATAGGAGAAGGAGTACGTCAAGGCTGTATATTGTCACCCTGCTTATTTAACTTCTATGCAGAGTACATCATGAGAAACACTAGGCTGGAAGAAGCAGAAGCTGGAATCAAGATTACCGGGAGAAATTTCAATAACCTTAGATATGCAGATGACACCACCCTTATGGCAGAAAGTGAAGAGGAACTAAAAAACCTCTTGATGAAAGTGAAAGAGGAGAGTGAAAAAGTTGGCTTAAAGCTCACCATTCAGAAAACGAAGATCATGGCATCTGGTCCCATCACTTCATGGGAAATTGATGGAGAAACAGTGGAAACAGTGTCAGACTTTATTTTTTTGGGCTCCAAAATCACTGCAGATGGTGATTGCAGCCATGAAATTAAAAGATGCTTACTCCTTGGAAGGAAAGTTATGACCAACCTAGAAAGCATATTGAAAAGCACAGACATTACTTTGCCAACAAAGGTCCGTCTAGTCAAGGCTATGGTTTTTCCAGTGGTCATGTATGAATATGAGAGTTGGACTGTAAAGAAAGCTGAGCACTGAAGAATTGATGCTTTTGAACTGTGGTGTTGGAGAAGACTCTTGAGAGTCCCTTGGACTGCAAGGAGATCCAACCAATCCATTCTAAAGATCAACCCTGGATGTTCTTTGGAAGGAATGATGAAACTCCAATACTTTGGCCACCTCATGTGAAGAGTTGACTCATTGGAAAAGACTCTGATGCTGGGAGGGATTGGGGGCAGGAGGAGAAGGGGACGACAGAGGATGAGATGGCTGGATGGCATCACTGACTCGATGGATGTGAGTTTGAGTGAACTCTGGGAGTTGGTGATGGACAGGGAAGCCTGGCATGCTGCGATGCATGGGGTCACAAAGAGTCGGACACGACTGAGCGACTGAACTGAGCTGATTGCATAATGAAATGTCCAAAATTGAGTGACATAAGACAACACTTACCAACTCAGTTTTGGTGAGTCAGGAATTTTGGTACAGTTTGTCTCTGGCTTGGAGACTTTAGTGAGGTTGTAGTCTTACCCAGAGACGTGACTGGGGCCGGGGGTGCCCTTCCATGTCATTCACTACCTCGTGGCAAGTTGGTGCTGGCTGCTGGCTGAGGGCCCAGCTCCTCCCCACATGGGGCTCTCCTTAGAGAGCAACTTGAGCACCATCATGACATGGTGGCTGGCTCCCCCAGAGCAAGTGTCCCAAGAGAAAAAGGCAGAAGCTGCAATGTGCTGACTGACCTGGCCTCAGAAGTTACCCTTGATATTTCTGCAGTGTCCTATTGACTGCATTACTGCATCAACCCTATTCACAGTGGGCACAGCTGCAGCAGAGTGGGGTCACCAAGATTCCTCTTGGGGCATGGCTGCCACAGACATGCTTCTTGTTGGAGGGTGTCACCCACCTCCCAGTGGAGAATCCCCCCCTCCCTCACCTGAGGATGAGAGGGCACTTTACCCCAGTTCTTCTTTTCAGCATACTCCATTGCCACATGACCCATGGATCATTACACCTGGTCTGCTACTATGCTGCCAGCGTTCATCTCTGCCTTCTTGGGCCATTTCTGTACAGCATAGATCTGAGCTTGGGTCTCCAGGTCCTGATGAGGTCCCCTTTCCAGTCTTCTGCCTTAGGGATGTCAACAAGTGGAAGGGCTGTGCTGGGTGATGGTGGCAGGCACTGTCCTTGCCACCCTGGGCTGGAAGCACTTGGATGGTTGATCTACCCCAGGCCAGGCTCTCTTTCCTCACAAAACTCCAACCACGCATCCTGTATTATCTCCATTTTATGAGAAGAATTGGGGCTCCAAGGGGCTTAGTGATGTACGGAGGTGACACACCCCATCAGCCAGGATGTGAAACCAGGTACCACATAGTCTGTCCTCTCTTCCATCACCTGCTGATTGAGCTGCTCTGAGTCCACAGTAATGGCTGGGGGCCAGGTGCAACTCATCTTAATGTTGGTCTTCAGATTCCTGGAGAAGAAGCACTCATGTGTCCTGGAGCTGGACCTGGGTCCAAGGTGGTCCTGTCCATAGGGCCTGGCACATGGTGGATTTCACTGCAATGAGTCATGGAGGTGAGCAAGAGCTTATCAGTGTCTTAGTCATAGAATTCTTCAAGTCTGTGGTTGAAAGGAAGAATATCTGGAGGTGAAAGTGGGTAGCATCTCTCAACTACTCCCTCCCAAACAACTGATAAATATTTAGAAGAACGGAGGGTGGAAGCAAATCCCCTCTCCAGCTGGTGTGGGCATCCCTTGGGAACCCATGGAGAAACATGGCTGTGTGGTCTGCCAAGGCAGGTCAGTGTGGACTGGAGAAATTATCTCATTAACTGGCCCCTTCAATGGTTTCATTCGTTATACTCACATGATCCCTGTGTGTGAGGTACTGCCTCTGAGGGTGCTCTATGATGACCCCCATACAACAAGGAAACAAAGGTCCAGAGAAATCTCTTTGCTTTTTAAAAAAACATGTAAGGCTGGATGAAGAATCCATCATTTAAATTTGTGGTCTGAGCCTTGTAGCAATCTTGTATCTTCACTCTAAAAATACTACTCTCTAAAAGTCATGAAGCCCTCTCTGTGGGTGCTAGGAAGGGCTGAATCTGGTTGGAACAACCAGATCATCAAATATGGGACAGATCTCAGGAAATTGGGGTGGGGGTAGCGACTGGCTTCACCCCTGGGAGCACCTTGAAACAATCCATTTTCAATTTTCCAACAGTCTATGGCCATTTTCACTGTTCCCACTCAAGAAAATACAAGAAAGCCTCTGGTGACCCATTGGGCCATTTCTTTGATCTAGGAGCCACAGCCTGTATGGTCTGGAGCCAGCCCCACTGCTCAGGCACTGGATGCCCCTTCTCTGAAGGTCTGAGAGACGGGCACCTGGAAGTCTGCTTAGAAAAACCGATAGAGGCAGAGGCAGGGTGACTGTAGCCTCCACACCCGGAACCACTTGAGGCACCCAGAGCAGTCTGTTAAACTTTAAACCACCACAGGCCACCTTGCGGCCAGCATCGCCTGGTCCTCGGACAGCATTCCAGCCGGTTGGGGCTGTATCTTTGCTTGTGAGGCGAGGGAAGAACCAGTGAGCTTGAGTGTGTGATAGTGCGGAAATGCAAATGCTCTGTCGTTTAGTGACCCATGTTGCGAAAACAGGCAAAAGGAAGTTGCGTTTTGCTGCAGCCTGAAGTCAGCCCTGGAGAGAAGTACGTCCGCCACAGGAGACAGGTGAGTGGTGCTGGCTCTGGGGTCTTCGCCAGCCCAGAGAGCCTCTGCTGGCCCCATAAGGGGCAGTTCTGGGGTCAGGGAAAGTTCAGAGCAGTAGTCATTTGGGGTCGGATGTCTCCAAGGCAGGAAGCTGCCGTGGTGGCGCCGAGCGGTGTCTTGTGTCCCATTTATCTTCCTGTGGTGCCTCTGGCATGATTTGTAGCAAGTCGTTGCGCAGTGAGTGAGCACACTGTTGAGTGTCCTGTGGCAGTTTAGACGCAAGCAAAGATGAACTTGAGGGCCGGGGTCCTTGAATAGACTGGACCTATGGAGGAGGGATAAGCAGTCCCAAACACAGTCCCTAGAGACTGTGGGGCTTCAGAAGCCTCTGCAATCTGCATTTTAGGTCCTGCCAGGGCCTGTCCATGATGGGCTGCTAGGAGGGAAGGCTGAGTCTGTCAGGGCCTCTTCAGAACCTCATGCTGTGCCCAGAGAGTGCAGGGTGGTGGCCAGGCCACCTCGACCTCGGGGAGGGTGATGGGCAGCCATGGGGTACCAGAGGCAGCTGTGTTTGTGCTGGTTGTACTGAGGGGGCATGTTCTAGGGCACAACTGTACCCAGAGCACTTGGCTCCCAGGACACTGTGGCGTTTGCAGTGGGGAGTTCCTGTGATTGCAGACCATCAGCCCGTTTATAGTTTCTTGGGGTCAGTGTGGGTTCCCCTTGGGAGGTGGAAAGATGGGTCTAGGGTTTTCACTGGAGGAGGGAACCTGAGTATGCAGCAGCAGGTAGCTGGTATCCTGGTGATGTTCATGGCCCACTGGGACATTTGGCTTGCAGTCCCTCCCCCAGCTCTGTGACTATGGGCCACTGATTCTACCACCCAGCTTTCCCATATGTGAAGTGGGATCTGAGTGGTGCCAGGCTCCAGAGGTGAGCACAGCCCTGGGAGGCTGGGTGTGCTCAGGGAAGCTCTGCTGTTATTTACATCAGTCCTCAGACAAATCCCATGGTGACTTTGCTCCACCATTCTTTTAGGAGAGGAAACTGAGGGCCACAGAGAAACTGAGGCCCATCCCTTGCCCCAGACCATGGACAGTAAGCTGAGAAGCTGGGCCCAAACTCAAACCTTTGGAGCCTGGAAATTTGATTGGCAAGTGGCCCTGGGGCTGGGTGGGGCTGGGTGCTGAGGGGAGGAAGTGGTTTGTCTTCGGCTGGGTAGTTGCAGGAGGCCAAGGCCCTGGTTCCGCAACTTGCGCTGACGTCTGTTTCCACACAAAACCAGCACCTCCAAATATGCAGTGGCCCCCAAAGCTGGACAGGACTGTATGTTCTGCACACACAGAAGCCTAGACTGCAGTAGGTCTGTTGAGGTTAGAGCTGAGATGAGGTGTTGAGCAAGGCCGCAGAGGAAGGTTGAGGCCTTGCTGCCCTGAGCCCCTTGAGAGCCTAGGGTGGGGGTTGTTGCTGGACTCAGAACAGTGATCACAGAAGAGTCTCCAGGAGCACATCAGGATCACAGTCAAGTGCCAGGAGCACTTGCCTTGCTGCATCCTTGCCACCTGCTCCAGGTGGGCTCTGATGACCCCACTGACAGGTGAGGAAACAGGTCCATAGAAAAGTGGATGAGCCTGGGAGTAAAAGTGTAACCTTGGAGCAGTATTGACCATAGCACAGATGTGAAACCCAAACCTGAATGGGGTGTCACTCACCTTCATGACCCCCTGGCTGCCTACAGCTATGAGATCCATCCTGGCTCCAACCCCCAGATCCTATCCCCTCCTCTCCGGGCTCACACACCTAGGCAGCCAGCTCTTCAGAGGGCATGGCTCTCTCTTGTTTGCTTTGTGCCCTTCCCTCTGCCTGGGACACTGGTCCCTTTGCCTGTGATGCTATTCTCTCTGTCTGAGATATTGTTCCTTCTACCTGGGACGCTGTTCCCTCTGTCTGGGTTGCTGTCCCCTGTCTGAGCCCCTGTGTGTGGTAGTGATGACTGGTTGCCTAGGTTCCCAGTGAAGTGGATGGTAACCTACCTTGTACATTAGTTCTGGGGGGTTTGGTGGGGGCTACTTGGAGCCCCTTGGTGCCCAAGACACAGAGCTCTTGCTGGTGCAGCCATGCGGCTTTGGTGGGGGTGAATCCACCCTCTAGGCCTCCATTTCACTGTAATTACCTGACAGGGTCACTGTGCAGTTAGATGAGATGATGCGGGGCTGTCAAGTGACGGACGGTAGGAAATGGGGTTTGACCCCCTGTAATCTTGATTTGCATTTTGTATTTTCAAAAATTTGGACTTGACCAGAGCATATTTTTGTAGGGCTATGTAAAAGTACATATTAGAAGGAAATAAAACTGAGATGTTGATTCAAATTCATCTATTCACTTACTCACTGAACATGCTTACTGAGCCCTGCTGTCTGCCAGGTGGTGGACCACATGAAGGAGGTAAGATTTCCACCTGTGTGGTCTGCAGCCGGTGGGGAGTGGAGTGGGGAGGTGTGGGTGAGCCTGGCGGGTAGGAGCTATGGAGGAGGCGGTTCTCTTCTGAGGAAGGCCTATCAAGGAGCAGGGAATGAGCGCGGGGAGCTGGGCTAGGCTGTTCCTCTAGAGGGAGGGGCCTTGCAAAGTGGCTCAGTGTGGAGGGAGAGGCAGAGTCATATCTGTGTTAGGGTTTTCAGTGTCAACTGGAAGCTGTTGGAAAGTTCTTATCCGTTTTGATTCATTGCTTTTTTAAATAAAAATTTTAAACACAATCAAAAGTAGAGAGGAATATTTAGTGAGCCCAGGGTGCCCCATGGGAGAGGTCAGAATGGAACAAGGAGCCCCTGTTGCCTCACCCTGAGTGTGGGCCTAGGGATCTTGGGTGCTGTGGGGATAAACTCTTTTCCCAAAAAACTTTATTACAATACATTTTAAAAATACAGCAAAGCTCCAATAATTTTGCAGTGCTCACTCCTGAGATTCTACTTGCTTTATCATACATCCAGCTGCCTATGCAAGAAAGGATTTTACTTTTTTTTTCCAAGGTTGTGATTTTATTTCTGTAGTTGCTTTTGATGTATGGCAATGCATAGTGTCTGTAGTATTTATACTTAATTCTCCTTCTAGAAAAAATAAAATAAAAACAGAAACAAAATATGAATCAGAAATAAGCATAAAAAATTTAAAAATAGAAAAAAAGGAAATAAAGAAGAATAGTAAATATATACATAAGCAAAAAAATGAAGTTGAAGCAGTACAGGGACTTTCCTGGCAGTCCAGTGGTTAAGACTCCACGCTTTCACTGCAGGGGGCATGGTTTGGAGCCTGGGTTGGTGAACTAAAATCCCACATGCCATGCAGCACGGCCGAAGAAGAGAGAAAGAAAGAAACATCCCAGTGATCTGTTTCCCAGACACACCTGCCTGCTTACAGTGCAGCTCTGCTTGTGGGCCTTCTAGTCATAGCTCCTCACACTGTACCCAGTGCATTCTTGGACTTGCTTTCCCTGAACTTCTGTCAACTCAGCTCTGGGCACATGTCATCACTACTGGGCTCATTGTGTAATTTTACCAACTCCTACTGTAGCTGAGCAGGCCCTGTGATGGGGAACTAGGAGCTTCAGGTGATGCTAATGGCCGACGCTCATCAGCCTGGTGAGGTGTCCTGCCCATCTTTGTCTGTTAGAACCACTAAAAAGCAATGATATACCCAGTTGGAGGTAGAGTGTTGTGTGCTGCCTCAGGCTTATAAGAACCTTTATGGGACTGTTGTTGGGTCCAATGCTGTTGACCAGTCTCCTTTCCTCCTCGCTCTGCTAGCCCCATCCTGCCTTGAGGTCCCATTGACTCTCACTGAATTTTGAAGCATATGGCACCCCAGTGTCTGTGTCCATCTCCGGGTTCTCAGCACACAGGATGGAGCAGACTGTACCAGCCAGAACACTTCCTAGGCTGAGGCCCCAAGACAAGTATTGTGCTTCTGGATCCTAACACTGGAGTGCAGGCACCTCTGGGTCATGGAGCAGCTTTGCAGACATGCCATCAATTGTTGCATCTGGCAGGGCCAGCACAACCAGACCTTTGTTGTGCCTCGTAGGTTTCTGCAGCCTTATCCCCCAGCCTGCAACCTGCATGTAGGTGTATGCAGCTTAGCAGTCTCTGGTATTGCCCCATGGTGCTGTCAGTACTGTTTGGATTCCCTCCTTCACGTAACCAACCACCCCACTTAGCACTATCATCTCTCATGATTCTGGGACTGGTGGAGTGCATTCCAGTCGCTCTCATTCAGGGCTTCTCTGGGACTGTAGCCAGTCAAGGGTAGAACTGTTTCAAACGCTTCCTTTCAGGCTTACACTTCTGATGGCAGCTGATAGCTGTCAGCTGGGGCCCCATGTTCCGGGGCTACTAAGCCATGTCAGTGACACACCTGTGGTGATCCCTGCCCACTTGGGGCCTCCAAGGTACCAGGTGACAGGCAGCAAGAGAGAAGGGCATAGTGTTGGTTTTAGTGGGAGCTCCTGCACTGCATCCGTAGTAGGGACATCCAGCGTCAGGTGGAGCAGAATCGTGGCCCGTCTGCAGGACTATCCCTGCCTGTCTCAGGCAGCTGCCAAGCAGTTTGGGGACTCCAGAGCAGGGACCACACCCCTCCTGCCACCGTATCCACTGGCTGCACGATGCACTTGGTAGTGGGGCACATTTAATTTCTCTGTACTTCTCCAGTCCCCACGCCTCCCCTGGTCCCAGGTTTGGGGCCTTTGATACTGGCTGGTGGCAGCCTTGGGTGTCAGGGGCCCTGGGCCCTGGCTGAGTTCAGTAGCAGGCTCAATTCACCTAGGGTGGGCTCTCTCAGCTCAGAGAGCTCAGGGCTTCGAAGAGAGAGGTGAGTGGCTGGGAAGATAGAAATGACAAACGCTGCTTGGCTCCTGCATGGTTTTACATCTTTGGCCTTGGGCATGTCAGAGTGAGCCTGGAACCCAGTCCAGGGGGTTCAGAGAAGTGTGTCTGCTGCAGCCTCCCCAGGCTCTGGGCCTGCCACACCCCTTACCACTGTCCTCTACACAGTTCATTGTCCCTTCTGTAACAAGGAAAATGACACTGGTGAATGTTAGCAACTCACCAAATCTATGTAACTCAGAGGTATCACCTTCCTTGAAGTATAGTCAACATACAATTAACTGCATATGTTTAAGATGTATGATTGGATGTTTCAGCATGCACACACGTACACACACACATGTGATGAGCA
Source organism: Capra hircus (assembly GCF_001704415.2). NCBI lineage: Eukaryota > Metazoa > Chordata > Mammalia > Artiodactyla > Bovidae > Capra > Capra hircus. The sequence goes on from NC_030815.1 coordinate 84,139,559, forward strand.
CATCTGTCAACTCTGCAAGGCTTCCTTGTGTTCCATCGTAACCCCCACACCACACATACCCCTCCTTCCAGGCAACATCCTGGTCTGCTTTCTGGCATCACATGTTAGGGTACATTTCCTAGAATTCTAAATGGAAAAACAAGTAGGCACATTTTCCTTTGTCTTTTTTTCACTTGAAATAATTTTTTCTAGATTCATCCTTATTAGTGAGAAGTATTCCCTTTTCCCCTCAGTGATCAAAAGGTTTGTGTAGAATTGATATCAACTTTGGTCATTTTTTTCTCAAGTATTTTTCAAGCTCACTCCTTTTTAACACTCCACATATGTATTCTGGTTACACACGTATTATGCTGCTCATAGTTTTTCTGCATCTCACAATTCATTCTCTCTCTTTCATTTTAGAAAGCTTCTATAGTCTCTCCGAACTCACTAATTTTTCTTCTTTAATGTCTACTCTGCCATCAGTCCCTTCCAGTGGGTTTTGATCTCACACGTTGTGTTTTCCATCTTTAGAAATTGGGTATGCATCTTTTTTTTTAATTTTCCATGTGTCTGCTGACCTTTCGAATATAAAGCAGGTACTGCTGCTGCCTTAAAGACCTTGTCTGCTGATTCTAGTATCTGTATCAGATATGAGTCAATTGCAGTTCATTGACTTTTCCTCCTCACTGTGGGCTGTGTATTCCTGCCCTCTGTGTCTGGTAATTTTTGGTTGGATGCCAGACACTGTAAATTTCACCTTACTGGATTCTGAATATGTCTGTGCTTCTATACTTGTCCTGGAGCATTGTTTAGAAATGCTATTAAGTTGCTTGTAAACAGAGAGAGTTTCCTGTTAAAATTCATCTGTATTCATTAGGTGGGACCTGAGTAGAGCTCACTGTGGGGCTAATTATGCCCCCACACTGAGGCAAGACCCTTCCAAGTTATCTAAGTCCCTGTGGATATTCGGGTTTTCAATCTGGCTGGTGGGAACAGGCTTATTCCCTGCCTTGTGTGAGCCTGAGTTGATGTTCCCTTTGATCCTCTCAGGTAGTTCTTTCTCAAGTCTTGTAGTTTCCTTGCACATGCACTGAGCTATCCCGAGGGCCCTCGGTTCTCTGTGCTCCCTCTGTGCAGCTCTCTCTCTAGCCCTCTACCCTGTGACGTCCAGCTGCTTTGGTGTTTCTGGATGCCCAGCTCCGTCTCCTCACTCAGGGGTCGACTTGGGATCCCCTTCTCCAGGCAGGAAGTTAGGGTGACAGAGGGCTCAATGCACATGTTTCCACCTTCAGAAGCACTGCGCTTTGCTGCCTGGTGTAAGGTGTCTCTCAAACTGCTGTTTTGTATGCTTTATCCATGATTAGTTGTTTCAGGTGAGAGAGTAGCTCCAGCTAATTCAGTCTTGACCAGAAGCAGGAGGCCCTGAGGTGTGACTGCAGCAGGCTCAACCTGGCACCGGATGGCTGCAGTAGACATGCCAAAGCTGAGTGTGTGGCCTGAATTCCATCTGGCATATTTTTACTGCTGTGTCATGCCTGATTTCTGGAAACTGGAGATTATCTCCTGTGCTATGAGAAGAATGCGGCAAAGCATGCATTTTCTCTTTAGAAATATTGATATTCCTCCCCATTAAGTTCTTGAAGAATGTGGCAGTAGCAATACTAAATGTGCACCCTGCACTGATTTTGGCGTCACTTGACTCAAGAAATCTGATTACACTGGGAGACAAGAGGGCAGGAGACTCACAGGGGCTGGATCTCTGCTTGGCTCCCAGGGCCTCACCTCAAGGCCATGTGCGTGCAGAGGTGGGTCACACTTCTCTTCCGAGCACACTCTGCCAGGAGGCCCTTCTGTTGCATGGGCGGCCAAGGGTCAGGCTTCAGGACACCTTTTTGATTGTGTGTCTTGAGGGGAGGGGGACCTGTGCCTCCACTGATGGTTCTTTATTTTGTTTAGTGAGAGAGGAAGGGAATGTGTGAAGAAGCCACTGACTGCAGAGCTGATTGTGACTGTGAGCAAAGGGGGTGCATGTGTCTGGAGGGCCTGCTGGGTCCCCTCAGTCCTGATGGGCACTGCACACTCGAAGGGACCCTTTCTCCCTGAGTCATGGCATGACTGGGGACAAGCTCAATTCTGGCCCCAGTTTTAAGCCAGCCCTAGGAGCTGCTACATGCCACAGCCGTTGTCATACATGCTCCCCTGGGCTAGGGGCCAGGGAATCAGCCGCGCTCCATCTACCCATAGGCCTCTACGACCTGCTCAGGGGTCCCCTGCACTGAGCGGTGGCCTGAAGCCGCCCTTCCATCTTCTCCCTGGAGAACTAGGTCTGTCACCCAGGTTGCTCTAAGTGCCAGTGGAGGAGGTGGTTGACATTCTCTTTTCACCATTTTTTTTTAGAACCTCCTGAACTGCTCCACTTCAAAACTGCTGGGCAAGAAAAAGATTTTCAGCAAATCCCTCACCCCCGACCCCCTGCCTCGTGCAAGGCCTCGGCTGGCCAACCCAAAGGACCCAGAAAGCAGCCGGCAGGGAGCCTGGCACCCGCCCTTCACCTCAGTGCCCTCTGGAGTCTGCCAGCCTCAGGTAACCCACCTGCTGCTCAGGAATCAGTGGCTGCTGTTCCTGGCCCCTGCCTCCTCTGCAGCCCCACTGTGGCTTCAAGTAGAAGATTTGGGGGCATGTCGGTCTCCTGCAGTCTAGTTTCACCTTTGACCCTCTCTGTGCAGGTCTGACACTTGACTGACTGACACTTGAAGGGACGTTTCCTCCACAAGGTTTTCCAGAAGAGGCACCATGTGAGAGCATGGAACAGCCCCAGTGTGTAAACGCAGCAGCAGGAGGAATTCGGGACCAAGGTCCAGGCTCCTCAGCCCCTGGGTCTCTGGAAAGTGTCAGGTCACCTGTCAGACAGAATATCTACAGTGATATTGAGGGAGGGTCTTGATGGGGATCCTGCCTCACCTCGGAGCTACCTTGCAGGATAGAGTGTCGTGGATGCCAGAGCAGGGTGCAGACCAGCTCCACTGTGCTCAAGATGGTTATTGCTATTATTTTATGCATTTATTTCTAATTCATTGAGGAGCAGGTAGCTTCATGCTACAGGATTCATTCCTCCCTCTCCTGTCTTTTTCTTTCACCCTCTTTTTTCTTTCCTTTCTTCCTTCCTTTCTCTCTTTTTCTCTTTCTTTCTTTCTCCCTCTCTCCCTCCCTCCACCCCTCTCTCTCTTCCTTCTTTCCTTATGAAGAAATTAACTTTTAAATAAAATGCTTTGTATTTGCCATTGCCCGAAAACCAGCTGAGGCTGAGAGGGGTGCTCAAGTACAGCCCCATGTTGACTTTCTCCAGAGGGCCCTACCTGGGGGCTGGTCCACAGGCCAGCTGGCACTGACTTCACTCATTTCTCCCTGACAGGAAGCCCCCAGCCAGCCCCTCACAGAAATCAGAGAACTCAGCTTTGAGGATGGAGCCAGGAGGGGGCTCCTCAACACCCCCAGCCCCCAATGCCACCATGGAGGAGCCAGATGCTGGGCCTAATAACTCCTCCCTGGAGCAACCAAGCACAGACCCAGGGAAGCTCCCAGCGCTCCCTGTCGGGCCTGGAACTCACTACAGGGAGCCTGCCTCTGGGAGCCCTGGCAGCCAGGCCTCTGCTGGGGACATGAGCTCAGTGGGTGAGGCCAGCAGCTCTAAGATCCCTAACCGGGACAGCGGGATAGACAGCCCATCCTGCAGCGTGGTCGGCGAGCACTTCTGTGAGGACAGCGGTGAGGCGGGCCCAGGTACCATCATCAAAGGGCCACACCTGGGGACAGCCCTGGGCGGCAAGTCTCCACAGGAGGAGGCTGATAGCGATGCAGGCGAGGGCAGCAGTGAGGAGCCAGACCCCGAGAACAACCCTTCTAAGGTTGACACGGATCCAGCCAAGGTAGGTCACCTTCCTGCACCAGGTGTCAGGGGCTGCAGGGCCCTCCTCTGAGGGTATTGGAGGTCTACAGGGCCATCACTTAGCCTGGTGCCAGTAGCAGGGTGCATACTCAAACACCACTCTCAAAGAAGCCCCTGCAATGGGTTGGTGGGCAGGCCCGAGGGCAGGACCACACAAGCAGGGGTCTCCCTGACACATCAGGCAATGATCTCACTCCTGAGCCTCAGTTCCATGGCCACACAGTGGCCCAGTCTTAATGGAAACAGTGCTGCCACCAGCTCTGTTCACCAGTGCTTGCTGCCTGCCTTGTAGAAGCCTCATGAAGAAGGCAGCGTGGTTATCATGTTGTTTTATGAATGGGAAAACACTACTGTTGCGCATGGGGTGTACAGAGGCAGGAAGGGAGCCCAGGCATGGGAGTAGAGCCCCATGCAGATGGGCCAGGGAAGCAGGTATGCTCATGCACTGTGGCTCAGTGTTAGGGAAAGCTCATCTGTGTCCCTTTAGCATTTGGGGCTCTGGGCTCTGCACTGGGACTCATGGGGACATGGGAGTAAAGCTGATAGCCCTGGCTTAGAGGGACCGCAAGTGCATGGAGAACAGCATAGGTAAGCTGCAAGTGACTAGGTCTCAAGAGAAGCACAGGTGGCCTTTGGTTGGAGATGGTATTGACAAACATGGCTGCATCAAGAGGCAGGTTTGTGGGCAAATGGCAGCCACAGGCCTATGCTGTTGTAGTCTCAGCGAGTGGGCTGGGGGCATATTTTAAAATAGGTTTTATTATTATTCAGGAATGACGAAGCCAACAAATCAGGAGATGACTCCTTTGTAAAGACAGTTTATTACTCATAGCACATGAAAAGAGGGGGCGCATCATACCAAGGAGAACCAGAGAGAAACTCACCAGGGTGGGTCAGGAGACAGAGGGGGTGGAAATTGTGAGCAAGAATCTTTTTTTAATCACTTAATGATTGTTTTTAAAATTGAAGTATAATTGATGCACAAGTACTATTGAAGTTGCAGTAGAGTCTTTATTGTGATTTCTGAAGAGATGGATGGGTGAGACAGAGTAAGCAGGCTTAAGATTGGCCAGTCTGAATAATTTCAGTGCACTCCGCGTACAGGGGCTATCCCTGGATACCTCACACCTGGTCCTGTGTGATTCAGGAAAGAAGATGGTTGGCTGTGGGCTCTGGATGGGTTGGTTTGCACTTGAAAGACACTTTTTGTCTTGCTGGTGAATCCTTTATATCTCTAGGAATCAGTGTACCCTGGGAGGGACCGTATCTCTAGGGTCAGCAAGGCCCCAAAGCTTTGGTATTGAGATAATATTGGTCTCGTAGAATGAGTTAGTCCGTGTTCCTCATTCTTTGAATTTTTTGGAAAAATTTGAGAACAATTGGTGTTATTTCCCAGTGAAACCATCTGTTCCTGGGCTTTTCTTTGTTGGGAAGTTTCTTTATTTTTTATTTAACCTCCTTATTTGTTATTGGTCCGTGCATGTTTTCTGTTTCTTTATGATTCAATCTTGGTAGGTTGTGTTTCTAGGAATTTATCTATGTCTTCTAATTTATTCAACTGTTTCATTGTCCATCTCTATGATTCCTCGTATTCTGTGGTATCGGTTGTAATGTTTCCTCTTTCATTTTATTTATTGGATTTCTCTCTCATTTTTTGTGGTTTGTCAATTTTGTTCATCTTTTCAAAAAACAACTCTTAGTTTTTTTGTTTTTTTTTTTTTTAAAATGTATTTCTACTCTGTTTTATCTCTGCTCTAATCTGTTAGTTCCTTCCTCCTGAGTACTTTGGGTTTAGTGTGTTATTTTTCTAATCTTGAGGTACAAAGTTAGGTTGTTGATTTGAGATCTTTCCTCCTTATACATGTATGCATTTACAGCTATAAATGCCCCTCTTAGCACGGCTTTTACCACGTTCCGTAAGTTTTCATATGTTGTGTTTTCACTTTCATCTGTCTCAAGCTATTTTCTAATTTCCTTTGTGACTTCTTCGACTGTTGTTTACTACTACTACTACTACTACTAAGTCACTTCAGTCGTGTCCGACTCTGTGCGACCCCATAGACAGCGGCCCACGAGGCTCCCCCGTCCCTGGGATTCTCCAGGCAAGAACATTGGAGTGGGTTGCCATTTCCTTCTCCAATGTATGAAAGTGAAAAGTGAAAGTGAAGTCGCTCAGTCGTGTCCGACCCTCAGCAACCCCATGGACTGTTGTTAAGAGTGTACTATCTAATTTCCAGAAATCTGTGGATTTTCCAGGTTTTCCTGTGCTGTTGATTTCTAGTTTCATTCTGATGTGATTGGAAAAGATATTTCATATGATTTCAATCTTCAATTTGTTAATATTTGTTTTGTGGCCTAACACATGGTCTGATCTTGAGGGTTTCCATGTGCACTTGAGAAGAATGTATGTTCTGCCATTATTAGATAGAGTGCTCTATATATGTCTGTTAGGTTCATTCAGACACTGTTGTTCAAATCCCTTGCTTCTTTATTGATGTTTTGCATGTCCTGTCCAGTATTGAATGTAGAGTACTGAAGTCTCCTACAGTTATTTTGTTGTAATCAGCTTCTTTCTTCTAATCTGTCGAAGTTTGCTTCATATATTTAGGTGTTATGAGGTAAAGAACCTGCCTACAATTCAGGAGACCCAGGTTTGATTCCTGGTTTGGGAAGATCCCCTGGAGAAGGAAATGGCAATCCACTCCAGTATTCTTGCCTGGAGAATCCAATGGACAGAGGAGCCTGATAGGCTACAGTCCATGGGGTTGCAAGAGTCGGACACGACTTAGCAAGTAAACCACCACCGTGAGGTTTGATGCATATTTATAATTTTTATATCTTCTTGGTGAATTGATCCTTTTATCATTACATAACGTCTTTGTATTGTGTAAGGTTTTTTATTTAAAGTCCATTTTGTCTGATGTAAGTAGGCCACTCAATCTATCTGTTGACTGTTTCCAGGAAGTATCTTTTTACGTCTTTCACTTACAGCCCATGTATATCCTTGAGTCTGAAGTGAGTTTCTTCTCTGTGCTCAGTCACTCAGTTATGTTTGACTGTCTGTGACCCCATGGACTGTAGCCTGCCAGGTTCCTCTGTCCATGGAATTTCCCAGGCAAGAATATTGGAGTGGGTTGCCATTTCCTCCTCCAGATCGTCCCAACCCAGGGATCAAACTCTCATCTCCTGCATCTGCTGTTTTGGCAGGTTGATTTTTCACCATTGAGCCACCTTGGAAGCCTGACTTTCTTGTGGGTAGCATATAACTGAATGCTGTTTTTTTTTTTTTTTTAATCTGTTCAACCAATCCATATCTTTTGATTGGGGAGTTTAAATCATTTACATTTAAACAAGTTACTGATGTGGAAGAACTCACTATTGCTTTTGTCATTGTTTTCTTTATGTTTTGTGACTTTTTTGTCCATCTCTTACTGCTTTCCTCTTTTAAGTTTAACTGATTTTTTTTGTAATAATATGCCTTGATTCCCTTCTCATTGACCCCTGTGTATATTCTAAATATTTTTTCTATTGCAATTACATAAAATATTTAAAGTTATAGCATTGTATTTTAAGCTGGTAAAAACTTACTTCAATGGTAAACAAAAACTCTGCTTTACAGCTGTCCCTACCAGATGATCTACGTAATATCACAAATTACATGGTTATATGAACAGTATGCCCTTTCACATAGATTTATAGTTTTTAAATGTTTTTGTCCTTTTTGTGTTATTTTGTAGCAAAAATTATGGTAGTATAGGTTACTATATTTGTTTATGCATTTGTTTTTATTGAAGAACTTTATATTCTTGTAAACTTCATGTTGCTATCTACCATCTTTTCACAACTTAAAGGACTTCCTTCAGCATTTCTTGTATAGCAAGTCTAGTGATAATGAACTCTTTATCTTTTGCTTATTTGGGAAAGTCTTTATTCTTCATTTTTGAAGAATCACTTTGTTGAATAAGGTATTCTTGGTTGACAGCTGTTTTGTCTTTCTTTTCTTCTTCAGCCCTTCAAATATAGTATCCCACTGCCCCCCTTCCCACCTTTTTAAATAATAGGTCCCAGTGTGGTTCTTTGGATTCATCCTAGTTGAAGTTCCATGAGATTCTTGAATTTGCATGTCCATTTCATTTGGGAGACATTTTCAGCCAATAATTTATCAAGTAAACGCTCTGCTCCTTTCACTCTCTTCTCCTGGGACTCCCATAATGCATATATGGTCAATTTGATAGTATTCCATGAACCTCTTAGGCTCTCTTTGCTTTTCTTCATTGTTTTTCTTTTTGTTTCTCTGACTTTGAAATGACCTAGATTGAATTTTTTAGTCTAGTTATTGAAATTTTCAGCTCTAGAATTTCTGTTTGGCTCTTTTTTATAGTTTCTATATCTTTAATTCGGAGAAGGCAACGGCACCCCACTCCAGTACTCTTGCCTGGAAAATCCCATGGACGAAGGAGCCTGGTAGGCTGCAGTCCATGGGGTCGCTGAGGGTCGGACATGACTGAGCGACTTCACTTCCACTTTTCACTTTCATGCATTGGAGAAGGAAATGGCAACCCACTCCAGTATTCTTGCCTAGAGAATCCCAGGGATGGGGGAGCCTGGTGGGCTTCCGTCTGTGGGGTCGCACAGAGTCGGACACAACTGAAGCGACTTAGCAGCAGCATATCTTTAATTATATTTTCATTTAGTTAATGCATCACTTTCCTGATTTCACTAAGTTGTCTATTTGTGTTCCCCCCCCTTTTTTTTTTTAGCTCATTGAGCATCTATATGACAGGTATTTAATATTTTTTTTAATAGGCAGCTCATAGATCTATGCTTCTTTAGGGTTTGTTTCTGGAATTTTATTTTGTTCCTTTAATCACACCACGTTTCCCTATTTATTTGTAATATTTTGCTGGAATTTGGCATCTGAAAAACAACCACCTCTCCAGTCTTCACATGCTGGCTTTGTGCAGGGAAAAATCTTAGCCAGTCAGGCTAGAAGTTCTAAAACTTAGTAAACTTTGTCTGCTCTCTTGCTCCTCTGGCATCTCTCTGCAGATCATCAGCTCTAACATGCTTCTTGCCTCAGTTTTCAGTGTCTTTCAAACTCTGGCACTGGTCATGATAGCATTCCAAGTCTGGCAAGACAGAAACCATCCCTCAGGCAACTTCCAGATGAGACAGAACCCCGGATGTACAGTTCATTCCTTTGTTTTCATCCTGAGGGAGGAGTATCATGGGGAGGGGGAGTTCCTCCTGGTTGTGCCACGCTACTTTGCTTGGAGAAGGAATGTAAAAGGGTGTTCCAAACACCAGTTGTCATTCACTGCTTGATAGACTCTCTTCTTAGTTTTAAAATGGCTTGGAAGCCATAGTTTCTCAGCTGTCTTGAGATTTCACAGAGGTATTCTTGTTTGTATATTGTTAACTCCATGTCTATGTAGAAGGAGGGCCTGGAGCTTTCTTTTTTGTAAATTTATTTTCTTGAAGCATAGTTGATTTCCAATGTTATGTTAAGTTTTACTGTATAGTAAAGTGATTCAGTTATACATTCTTTTTAATATGTTTTCCACTATGGTTTATCACAGGAATTGGATATAGTTCCCTATGCTATACACTAAGACCTTGTTTATCCATTTTATATACTATATATAGTAGTTTGCATTTGCTAATCCCAGATTGCCAATTCATCCCTCCTACACCTCACCCTTCTCCTTGGCAATCACAAGTCTGTTCACTATATCCGTGAGCCTGTTTTTGTTTCATAGATGAGTTCATTTGTGTCATATTTCATATTCCACATATAAGCGATATCCCTGGAGGAGGGCATGGCAACCCACTCCAGTATTCTTGCTTGGAGAATCCTCATGGACAGGGAGCCTGGTGGGCTACAGTCCATAAGGCTGCAAAGAGTCGGACACAACTGAGCAACTAAGCATATAAGTGATATCACATGGTCTCTCTCTGTCCGACTTACTTCACTTACTATGATAATATCTAGTCCATGTTGCTGCAAATGGCATTATGTCACTCTTTTTACTGGCTGAGCAATATTCCCTTGTATATATGCACCACCTCTTCTTTATCCATTTATCTGCTAATGAACATTTAGGTTGTTTCTGTGTCTTGGCTATCATAAACAGTGCTGCAATAAACACTGGGGTACATGTACCTTTTTAAATTATAGTTTTCTCTGGACATATGCCCAGGAGTGGGATTATAAGATCATATGGCAACTCTAGTTTTACTTTTTTGAGGAATCTCCATATTGGCTACACCAATTTATATCCTCACCAATAGTGTAGGAGAGTTCCCTTTTCTCCACACCCTCTCTAATATTCTTATTTGTTGACTTGTCAATGACTGATGACCACTCTGACCAGTGTGAGGTGATACCCTCATTATAGTTTTGATTTGCTTTTCTGTAACAATTAATGATGATGAGCATCTTTTCATGTCTCTGTTGGGAGGGCTGGTAGCTTTCTAATTTGCCACCTTGGTGATGTCATTCCACAGTATATTTTGATGTGGCTATTGTAGCTGCTCTGCAGTCAAAGCCCTGGGAGGATAAAGTTTTCTCTTGGCTGCAGAAGATTTGAGGGGATTGGTAAAAACTATTCTGTCTCCCCCAGAAACCTCCCTGGAAATTCCATCTGTGAGCACTGAGCCTCACATCCCAGTTCCAGCAGCTTCCTCTGATCTCTGGGGGCCTGTGGTCATCCCTGGCATGCAGTGTCAGATGCTGCCTCCCCCAAACTCACCGTCCCTAGGTGAGTTATAGCTCTTTTCTTCACAGTGCTCTGAGCCTCAGAAGTTGCTCCACATTGCCCAGGAGCTCCTGCACACGGAGGAGACCTATGTGAAGCGGCTGCACCTGCTAGACCAGGTAACCCTCCCGGCTTGGAGCCTGCCTTTGTCTACTTCCAGAGTTTCAATGGGCAGTTTCAGAGGCAAACTTTCTATCTTAGCATTGGCCTTGCAGTTGGAATATGACTGACATGAATACTGAAACTTGGATATATTTAAATCTCCTCCAGAAATTTTTAGTTTTTGCTTTCACAGCTTGTGGCTCTGGGGCAAAGGTCTTGTCTGGTCACCTTGGGGGATTTTCTTCATGGCAGTTAAATTATCTGAGCATGTAGAGGCCCTATGACAGTGGGTGGCACCCTCCCTCTTCACCTGGCAACATGGGGTTTATGAACACAGGAAGTAAAACTCCCATAGAAACCAGGTTTTGACAGGTACTGCTTCTGTTTGTGGCTCACAAAGCAGAGACAGGAAATCAGGACCATCCATTTCCCATGAAAGGCAGATGGAAGAAAGATGGTCTGTCTCACTCTAGAGGGGACTGTCCCTGCCTCACTCCCAATTCTTGGCCATCAGTAAGCTTGCTATAAGACCATAAGGTTCTTTAAGGCAGTTTGATGAAGCAGAAGTTTCATTAAGAAAACATAAGGCAATGGCAGCCTCCCCTGAGCTCCCATGTCTGTAGCAGAAGCATGATTGTAGCCGTTTGCAGTGACCCACATTTAGTGACCGCTGCAAGGGCTTCTCCATGCCCAGGTTTTCTACACCCGGCTGACGGAAGCAGGGATCCCTTCGGAAGTCACCACAGGCATCTTTTCTAATATCTCCTCCATCTATCGCTTCCACGGGCAGTTCCTCCTGCCTGAGCTGCAGGCGCGGATCACGAATGAGTGGTAAGTGCAACTCTGGGTGCCTGGGAAAGTGGAGGGGCCGACATTTCCCCGGGAGTTTGGTTCCTATGCCTTTGGAGACTGAAGTTCATGGTGATCCTGTTGCAGTGTTTTGTTGTACATTCCCTGCCAAACAGCCTTTAAATCTGGGGTTTGCATGCCCCCAAACCAGGAGCTACCTGGGAAACATGACTCCTAGGGTCCTAGGCTCTCCTTTGCAGGGTCCTGGGCCAACCCTGACCCCATGGCCTCTCAGTGTCTTAGCTTCTTCATCTGCAAATTGGTGGTGGTGGTTTAGTCGCTAAGTCATGTCCGACTCTTACGACCCTATGGACTGTAGCCCACCAGGCTCCTCTGTCCATGGGATTTTCCAGGCAAGAGTACTGGAGTGGATTGCCATTTCCTTCTCCAGGGGATCTTCCCAACCCAGGAATAGAACCCAGGTCTCCTGCATTGCAGGCAGATTTTTTACTGACTGAGCTATGAAAGAGACTTTAATACCTGCTCAGGGCTTTGTTAGTTGCTCAGTTGTGTCCAGCTGTTTGCAAACCCGTGGACTATAGCCCACCAGGCTTCTCTGTCCATGGAATTCCCCAGGCAAGAATACTGGAGTGGGTTGCCATTCCCTTCAGGACTTCCCTGATTGCTCAGCTGTAAAGAATTTGCCTGCAATGCAGGAGGCCTGGGTTCAATCCCTGGGTCAGAAAGATCCCCTGGAGAAGGGATTGGCTACCCACGCCAGTATTCTTGCCTCGAGAATTCCATGAACAGGGGAGCCTGGCAGGCTAGAGTCCACAGGGTCGCAAAAGAGTCAGATGTGACTGAGCACCTTGAGCAGGTGCTACTGTAAGTAGAATTCTCTGGGCTTCCCTGGTGGCTCAGTCAGTGAAAAATCTGCCTGCAATTCAGGAGACTGCAGTGCATGACATGTGGATTTGACTGATAGGTCAGAAAGAGCCCCTGGAGAAGGAAATGGCAACCCACTCCAGTATTCTTGCCTGGAGAATCCCATGGACAGAGAAGCCTGGTGGGCTACAGTCCATGGGGTCGCAAGAGTCAAACATGACTTAACAACTAAAACCACCAAACCAGGGCTTTGTGGAATTTAAATGTGGTTTGACATCTGCAAACACCAGTGAATAGACCATGCTTATGGGTTTATTTTCCCTCCTAGTATATACTGCACCTCTGCTTTTAAAAATGAGGTGTTTTTCTCTCACGTGAGTGTCCCCAGAGGGCTGTCCCTCTGTCCCTCTGCTGCTTCCACTTATTTGTAGCAGAGGGACAGCTCAGCTACAAGGCCTGTAGTGTCCCCAAGAGTCCATTCTCTAAGCTAGAGCCAGGCCAGAGAGAACACAGAGGCCAGGGGCCAGGGGCTTGACTGGGGGGTGTCCCTGCATCTGCAAGGCTCAGCAAGCATCCAAGTCAATTTGTAAATATTTAGAAGGACATGCTCCACTTGCAGAGGAAGTTATACTGTGTACAAGGCCATGAGGTTAAATCTCAGGGCTGGATTGCCTTTCTGGCTAATGCAGTGCACACCTGCTAGAAATGACTTTCCCCCTCAAGGCCCTGAATAGACTGTCAGTACACAGACACTCCTTGTGTAATAATGGTGCAAGAGTCCAGGGGCTTCCCCTCTGCGTTTGAAAGCCCATTCCTAGTAATGCTGCAGAGGATGACTTTTTGCCTGTGTCTTTTTTTCTTCTTTTGGATTATTTCTTTAGGATAAATCCCCCACAGTTCTAAAGTCTAATATATTAATATATTTTTGGTTCCTTTAAATTTATTTCTAAATCCCTGTCCAAACCATTCATTATTACACAGTGTTGCTTTCCCATGATATTGCCAGAATTAGATCATCCTATTGTTCCTAATCATTGCTCATATAGAAGTATAATGGGGTTTTCTTGATTCTCTTCAATAACTGTGGCTCATCAAGTGGTTCCATTATTATTAACAGCTCCTGGTTTTGAGCAATGGCTCTGTGACTGCACTGTTGAAGTACTTCATATGATCCCCTAGGCAACACACTATTTTCCATCCCATGTGATATAGGAGAGGAAAGTAAGGCTTGGAGAGGGTGACCAGTTTGCCCACCATCACACAGACTTGGAAGTCAGGCCATTGTCCCATAGCTCCTGTGAAGTCCCTGTCCCACCCTGGCCCTTCACCGGAAGTATGTGTGTAATGATTTCATTCCCTGGTAAAGGGATGCGAACCCCCGACTTGGAGACATCCTGCAGAAGCTGGCCCCGTTCCTCAAGATGTATGGTGAATATGTCAAGAACTTTGATCGGGCTATGGAGCTGGTGAGCACCTGGACCCAGCGCTCACTGGTATTTAAAGACATTGTCCAAAACATCCAGGTAGGTGGCCCCACCTCTGCTTCATGGGCATAATGATGGGTTTGTATTTCAACATGAAGGAAATCAGTAAAATTGTGGGATGTGTCCAGATGCTCTATTAATGCTTTGATCTTTAAAATAACTCCAAGAGACAAATCATTTTCATTTCATGGAAGAAGAAACTGTGGCTCAAAAAATTTGTGTGATCGTGTCATCACAAACTATTATTCAGTAGGACCAGGATCCAAATGCCAGTCTCCCTCCAGAGCATCCCTCAGTGGCTGGTGCAAACACTTAGAAAAATGTTGCATCAATATTTTCTTTCTCTTTTTCTGCAAAGAGACTGTTCACAGCTCTGGTTGCTGCTGTCTACTGCCCTGTTGGTCTTTTTCTTACTAATTCGTGCAGATTTTACATGTTAAGAATGTCAGTTGTTAACTGTCAAATATGTTGCAAATTATTTTTCTCCATTGATGTTTTATTTTTTAACTTTATTTATGATTTTGTTTTCCATACAAAATTTGAGGGTTTTAATTGGGCACATTCACCAATTTTAAATAGAGTAATTCTTTTAAAAATATTTTAAGTATGAGCCACCTGCACCCACATGCATATATGCACATATGTAACACATGTGCACATGTGTACACACATGTTCACACATGCATACATGCACCTACATTCCTCACTGTACCCTGGAGAGTTCATGGGCACTGAGCCCTCTGTGCTAAGGCTTTGAAGGACAGGTTCAGATTTGGGGTGGCCCCTTGATAACTTTCTGGGTTTTCCTCAGATCCCACTGTAATCAGATCACTCATGACTTCTTAGTATAGAGTCCTGGATCTGCCTGCATCTCTCAGCATCCCCTCTGATTCTGAGGGCTTCTTTCTCCCCTTTTACCTGCCACCCCTACACCCTCACCCGCTCACTTACAGCTGGGCCCTCCCAGCTGTCCACACAGAACAGTCTCCAACGAGGATGTATATAAAAATGCCAACACTGGAGCAGGCCTGCCTGGGGTGCAGGCCTAGAGCAAGCCTGCCTGGGGTGCAGCTCCTCACTCCATTGTTCAACCTCTTCAAGCCTCAGTTTCCTCTGTGTAAGATGTGGCCTGCAGTCAGTTGATTGTGGGTACTCCAGGCAGCCTTCTGGGGGCTGCAAAAGCTGGAAGTGTGGAGTGTGCCTGGCAGCCACGTGCCTGCCCATGGGTGCCCCACACCTCCTCTATCTATCCCACAGAAGCAGGAGATGTGCGGAAACCTGACCCTGCAGCACCACATGCTGGAGCCCGTGCAGAGGGTCCCCCGCTATGAGCTGCTGCTCAAGGACTATCTGAAGAGGCTCCCAGAGGATGCCCCAGACTGGAAGGATGCAGAGAGTGAGCTGGCCTGGGCGGTGGGAGTTGGGGCTCCTGCTGAAAACCCACGTTGAGAGAGACAAACAAGCAGAAAGATAGAGACAAAGAGGCAGAGACAGAGAGACAGAGACAGAGAAGGAAAGAGTTCCAACTGACCCCTAAACAGGAAGTGACTGAGTGAGTGTAAGGGAAAACCTCCCCTGCCCCCACTGCAGTATGAGGAGAGGATGATATTCCTGTGGAGGGAACTGCTAAGTGCTGGCAGAGCTTAGGGCTCATGGAGGACCTTGTGGGACTGGCAAGGCTGTGCCTGGTGCACGGGCAGCTGGTGGGCAGCAGGGCGCAGGATCTGCACAGGGGAATGGGACGCCAGCCTTGGAAGACCCCCAGCAAATGGGACACATCTGCAAGTTTGCACTGCCCCACCCTGGGCCAGTTCTCATGAGCACCTGGTACAGCCATGGGAAAGGACAGGCTCGGGGCAGAGCCTGGCGCTCAGCCTCATGGGGTGAAGACCTGCGGAGCCACCCGGTGCCCTGTAGCTAAATTCTGGCGTCTTTCTGCAGGGTCCTTGGAGCTCATCTCCACAGCTGCCAACCACTCCAACGCTGCCATTCGGAAAATGGTGAGTGTGGGCATTCCCAGAAGATGCCTGAGGAACCAGCAGTTTAGAGCAGGGCAAGCACAGGGTGGGCCAAGCATCATCACTATGCACTCTCACCCACCTGCCCCCAGGAAGACAGAGGCTCTGCTGAGAGCTATACAGGCCTGCCCCTAGCTTGATGATTGCTAGTTAATAGTACCCTGTGCCTCAGTTTCCCCATTTGTAAAATGAGGTCACTGACAAAACTTGTCTCCTTGGGGATCGTGGGATCAAATCACACTACATAAAGTACTCAGAACAAGACCTAGTACAGTTCAGTGTTACTTCTCAGTGTTAGCATCACTCATTTGATTGTTCATTCATTCATTCAAGTTCTGTCAGCTGGGGCTGCTATAACAAAGTATTGTAGACTAGACAGCTTAAACAGCAGACGTTTACCCTAACTATTCTGGAGGCTGGAAGTCCAAGATCAAGGTGCTGATGGATCTGATTCCTGGCTTGTAGACAGCCACCTTCTCACTGTCCTCACATGGCAAAAAGAAAGAGCAAGTTCTCTGATGTCTCTCTTATTAGGGCTGTAATCTCATCATGATCCCCTCTCCCACCCCATGACCATGACCTCATCTAAACTTAATCATCTACCAAAGGCCCCATCTCCAAATACAGCCTGAAGGTGTCCTCTTGTTGATCTAATACCTCTGAGCAATGGGGTCTGCAGACGGGGAGGCCTCCTAGCTCATACCAACACCTTTTGACCCAGCTGGCATTGTTCCATCCCAGCCCTTGTTTGGTCTGCACACTGCCTGGACATGGTGTAAGAATTTCTAAGTCCTTACCCAGAATTTTAGATCAGAGCATTTTACAGGAGAATCCAAATTCTTGGCTTTACCAGAAAACTCTGAAAGCCCCAGGGCCACACTTCAACCTGGGATGAGATGAGGTATCTTCTCAGTGAGCCGGCTCTCCAGGCTGCCACAGTCTCTATCCAGCCCTGGTTCCCTCAGTCCTGGTACCTATTTACTTTCACATGGGCACTGCTGTTTTTTGAGAGGAGAAAGAAAGGGAAATATTTCTTTGACCCCACATCTCTCAACAGCGAGAAATGAGAGGTGGGCAGCCTATTTTGGGGCAGCTCTTGTGTGTGATCCATGTCCTATGTCCTCCTCCCTGACTTTCCCCAGCATTGGGTCTGCTTTGGGGGTACCCACAGCAACCGAAACAGGCAACATTTCACTCTAGATCCTTTTAAATCTAATTTCCCGTCTCTTTCTCCCCAATACTAAATCTAATGGAGGAGAAAGTACTGCTTCATGGAACTCCATGGTCATGAGGTCACATAGAGCCCGTGGACCTTTGGAGGAGCCGCTGTGGGCCTACATCTCTGAGGGGCATGGGATGGACTCCTGTCACACTATACCATATTCACCACGTGGCAGTTCTCACTCCAAGTCTGGTGAGGCCTCTGTGATAGTCTGGGGGCTCTACTCAGGCACAGGGGACGGTTTATCAGTGTGTGCTCACAGGAGCCTCTTCATGCTTCCCCCTATCTATCTGTAATCTCCTCATCTTGGACCACCACTGCAGCCTCCCCACCAGTCTCCCTGGACTCTGATCCACCTTTCTCTGCTTAGAGCCTTCTACGGGTTGCTTATTTTGTCACTCTCTGTTCAGAGCCCTCCTGACCTGCCATTCCCTCCCAGGTATACACACAAGCTCTCCAACAGGCCATCTGCCTGCCCCAACCTCCAGGACACACAGGCCCTTTGGTCCTGCCTTGTCTGTTCCTGCTTAATCTCTAGGCTGGGGTCCCCTTTCTGCTCCCATGTCCATATTTACCACCTGTTTCCATACCAGAGACAGAAGGGCCAACTAAACCAGCCTGCTTCCAGGGCGTGCAGATTCAGACTGGTCAGATCCAAGGGCAGTGGCTGCTGTAGCATCGTGGATCCATTCTCCTTGTTTCTGGGTTAATGTTCCTTAGGCTCAGCTCTGCCTTTTGCTGCGTTCATTCCTTCATTCCTGGCTTAGGCGCCTCTCAGCCCAGAGCTGGAACAATGAACTGCCTATCCTCTCCCCTCATACCCCAGGGGAGCTGGTTGATCATATGACCACACAACCAGTCTTGAGGCCAGAGGGAGATGACCTGAGGCTAGGCAGAGGTCTGGTCTTATCATGGCCCTGGGCCATCTGAGGGTGGAGCAAGAAAGCCAGTAAGGCTAAAACACAAGAGGGGCCCAGCATATCTCCTCTGACCCAAGGCCTTCACTGCCTCCCCACAGAAGGCGCTGGCATGCAGTGTGGAGGCCAAGGGAGCCAGTCCCAGTTCTCTAGCTGAAGCACCTCCAGCAATTTACTTAATTTCTCTGTGTCTCAGTTTCTCTGTCTAAAGGTTGAGGATAATAATGGGATCTGCCTCATAGAACCCGTGCTAGAATTAGGTTAAATACACCATGCGTATTAAATACACTATGTGTAGAACAGGGCAGGGCCCATAGCAATGGTGCTAGCAGCTGTTATAATTGAATAGTTATTAATAATATGCGAGGTGAACTTATGTTCTTCAGTGCCCAACTTGAGTGTCACCCGTATTTCCCCTCACATCTGGTTGTACACAGGCTCATGGTACCATCTTGGTTCTGGTCCACACTTGCAGGCCAGGGTTCCACTCATCTCTGGGTCCCCAGCCCTGGCAGGCCTCCAGTCCCTGTGGTTGTGCAGCTGCCTGAGCCCTGTGTCTCTCTTAGGAGAAAATGCACAAGCTTTTGGAAGTGTACGAGAGACTGGGTGGGGAGGAGGACATCGTCAACCCTGCGAATGAGCTGATCAAGGAGGGCCACATCCAGAAGCTGTCAGCCAAGAATGGCACCACCCAGGACCGCCACCTCTTCCTGGTGAGCCCCCATCCAATCACACCAGCCCTGTCCACTCCTGCCCAACCCAGCTGCACGCCTCACCCAGCCCAGACGCAGAGTCCTGGCCCACCAGGTCACTCAGCCACACCCTCACCCAGCCCAGACCCAACCAGCGGCAAAGCCACGCCCAGCAGCTAAGCCACACCCTCAGCCCACCCCCTAGCATGCCCTCGCCACGCCCACATTCAGCCCAGCCCCACCCAACCCTGTCCACCACCGCCAGGGCCACGCCCCACCTCCTCCCTAGGGTGCTCCTCTCTGGGGTCAGACACCCCTCATCGCGTGCCTGCCCGTCCCTATCGCAGTTCAACAGCATGATCCTTTACTGTGTGCCCAAACTGCGGCTTATGGGCCAGAAGTTCAGCGTCCGGGAGAAGATGGACATTTCCGGCCTCCAGGTGGGTGAGCCCCTCCCACACAATCTGTTTCTGGGAAAGCACCGAGCAGGTGTAGGGACACAGGGTGCTACCCACTCACTGCTGTGCGACTGGTCATCTGCCTGTTTCTCTGAGCCTTGCTTCTGTCCTGATCCAGGCATGCAGGAACATCTCTTGAGTCCTGGCATCCTGGACTGAGTGGGCAGGATCCCGGCCCCTCCGCTTGGCCTACCTGCCAGCACGTGTAGGCTTCATGTTGGCAGGCTGAAGAGCCATGGCAGGACCAGGCTGTCTCCTGTCCCCAGCACTCAGGGTCCTCTTTACAGACTCTAAGGGAAGCTTGAGGTGAATACAGATGGGGTGCCCATCCTGTCTGTTCTTTGGTCCTTGGTCCTATGCTCCCTCCACTCCTGCACAAATCTGGAACCTGGATGAGGTTCTGCTGACATCTGTACCCCAAATCCAGACAGCCTGTTGTTCTTGCCGTCCCTCTTCCTTGAGTCCATCTGTGTCTTATGCTATGGGGCTACTGGAGCTGGAATCAGTCCCCCTTCTCCTGTGGGGGAGTACTTTGAATTAACAGGCACTCCAAAAATGCTAGCTAAATCAAAGTACTTAGTTATTCTGAAAAGTAAAGATTTGCTAGTGATATAAAAAAAAAAAAATCCCTTCTGATGGTGGCCTGCCTGTGGGCCACATCCAGCTGAAGGAATGAGGGGTCTAGGAGATGAAGGATGGCTCCTTGTTGCAGATGACCCTCGATCCAAGGTACCTGCCCATTCAGTTCAGTTCAGTCGCTCAGTCGTGTCCAACTCTCTGCAATCCCATGAATCGCAGCACGCCAGGCCTTCCTGTCCATCACCAGCTCCCGGAGTTCACTCAGACTCGCGTCCATCGAGTCAGTGATGCCATCCAGGCATCTCATCCTTGGTCGTCCCCTTCTCCTCCTGCCCCCAATCCCTCCCAGCATCAAAGTCTTTTCCAATGAGTCAACTCTTCGCATGAGGTGTCCAAAGTACTGGAGTTTCAGCTTTAGCATCATTCCTTCCAAAGAAATCCTAGGGTTGATCTCTTTCAGAATGGACTGGTTGGATCTCCTTGCAGTCCAAGGGACTCTCAAGAGTCTTCTCCAACACCACATTTCAAAAGCATCAATTCTTCGGCACTCAGCCTTCTTCACAGTCCAACTCTCACATCCATACATGACTACCAGAAAAACCATAGCCTTGACTAGATGGACCTTAGTTGGCAAAGTAATGTCTCTGCTTTTGAATATGCTATCTAGGTTGGTCATAACTTTCCTTCCAAGGAGTAAGCGTCTTTTAATTTCATGGCTGCAGTCACCATCTGCAGTGATTTTGGAGACCCCCAAAATAAAGTCTGACACTGTTTCCACTGTTTCTCCATCTATTTCCTATGGGGCCTCAGAAACCCCTGCAGAGAAGTGGGGATCCTCCTGGCTCTTCTAAGATTTCCATCCTGTGTGTCAGGAGTGTCTGGGGGTACCCTGTGGGGAAAGGCACTGGCACTGACTTCCTGGGAAACCCCAAGAACAGACACATTTGGCCGGCACAGTTCCAAGAACAGTGGATGAGTGGTCCTAGCCCTGCCTGGGCAGGTTAGTGGTCCGCCCTCCACCATGGACTGACTCATACAGTCTCCAGCAGCAACCATGACCCTAAGCTGGACACCTTCCCTGCAGACCCTCTGGGTCCCCTCTGCCCCCTTCTCAGGGAAAACTCTCCAAGTCTGAGTGACAGTGTGAGCCCACAGTCCAGGACCTGCTAAGTGACACACTGTTTTTGTTTTGTCCTTGGTTGTATGCCTTTAGGTGCAGGATATCGTCAAGTCAAGTGCAGCCCACACATTCATCATAACTGGAAAGAAAAGATCCCTGGAGCTACAAACTCGGTAGGGTCAGCTGCCTTGGTATCTGCTGCTGTGTGAATGTGTTTGACCTGAAATTTTAGCAGATGGCTTCCCTTTCTAAACTGGATAACCTTTTGATGTGTTTTTATTTATTCATTTAACTGGCTTATTTGTGGTTTAAAATGTTAACAGTACTAAGGGGAAGTCAGTGAAAATTAGGCCTCTACCCACCTCCTGTATCCCACCCCCAGCAGACATTTTTAACCATCTCTAAAGTATCCTTCTGGAATTTTTGTCCCCATACATACATACATGTATCTATTTTTTTTTTTAATCACAGATGACCATTTTCTGTCTAGTTTGTTCTGCATCTTGCTTTTTTCACTTAATTTATCAGAAATTATCCCATATATGATGATCATTTTCTAAAGTAGGATAATTTTCCAGTATGGTCATTGGCTGGTTCCCACTGATGGGCATCTAGGCTCCTCTGGGGTCTTGTTGATGCAAATGGTGCTGCAAGCAGTGTCCATGAACCAAGCTTTGTACAGATGTGTTGTTATGTACATCTGACAGATTCTTGAAGTGGAATTGCTGGCCGAACGGTAGCACACCCACTTTAAATTTTGGTGGCTATTATCACACTACCTTGTAAGATGGTGCCAGGCTCTCTCTGACTTGCAGCAGTACATGGGAGAGCCCATCTATGACCCACTGTGGCCCAGGGAGGTGTTGATTTATATCCACTGCAGAGGGCTCTGCATACCAAGCTTAACCACATATAGTCACACCTGACTTCGTCTGGGCACACCTGAACTGTCCTGAACCCACATGGCCGTACCTAACTCCACTTGGTCACACTCAACCTGACTGCACTTGGTGATACTGGCCTCATTGTCCCAGAGCCACTCTTCCAAGCCTTGAATTGTACTTCCAGGCAGTGAGCAGCTCAGGCATTTGCTGCAGAGCTGAGAGGAGTCGATGGTTTATAGTCAGTATCTAAGACAAAATTAGGACTTCCCTGGTGGCTCAGATGGTAAAGCGTCTACCTACAATGTGGGAGACCCAGGTTTGATCCCTGAGTCAGGAAGCTCCCCTGGAGAAGGAAATGGAAACCCACTCCAGTGCTCTTGCCTGGAAAATCCCATGGATGGAGGAGCCTGGTAGGCTACAGCCCATGGGGTTGCAAAGAGTTTGACAAGACTGAGTCTTTCACTTTCAAGACAAAATTAATAAAATACTGTTTTGGCTTTTTTAGGACGGAAGAAGAGAAGAAAGAATGGATTCAGGTAAAGCTCCTAAAGTTTTAAAGTCACCAAATGACCAAATTCTTGAGCAGCATAGTCATTTATTCTGGAGCAAGGGATGGGATGGCCCTGTGGCCCTTCAGGTGTTGCCCATCCATCTATCCACCTTGAAGCGATGGACTGACCAAGCTTCTAAGTACCTTCAGACTCCACAAAACTTTGAATCCATTCTCTTATCTGGGGCTCCTCCTCAGTAAACAAATAAACGTAAAGGCCTGGAAGTAGGAATGCAGGGAGGTGCCTTCTCCCCGGGGAGAATCTCTACTGGCTGGCAGTTTGAAGGTGGGTCTGTGCCACCTTTCTCTCCATGGCTGGCAGGAGCGATGCATTGTGTGGAAAGAGCAGTTTGACTTCCAGGATGGAGTCTGCACTTCCAGTGACAGGCCAGGCAGCATCATGGGGCAGCCAGAGCAGGCTCAGCTCAGAGCTGGCCATGGAGGGGACATCAGTCAGGAGGGCCAAGGCAGTGTGAAGACCAAGGCAGTGAGCAGGGTGGGCAGACCACCACCAGGCCAAATGCTAACCATTAGTGAAGTGTGGCTCACAAAATTCATAGAAGAGAAATCTGAGTGAGAAGAGAAAAAGGAAATTCAAACGGATACTAGATGGTAATGCAGTTGCAAGAAATGGGAACACAGCCTCAAATCCATACAAAATGTTCCCAGAGAGTGTCTGCTTTTGGCTTGGAGCGCTGCATGTGGGGTGGCATTGGGATCCATGGGAACTGGAGTCACTGGTTACCTCCCTGAGCCTTGTTTCCTCACCTTATGGGGGGCTATTGCCGAAATGTGAGGCTGTTGGTCAGGGGAAAAGGCAATGGCCATAGTGCCCTGTCCTGACCTTCCTGGAATGCTCTCTGAAGGCCCTTGTTCTTTGTGGTTCTGTTTCAGGTCATTCAAGCCACCATTGAGAAGCACAAGCAGAACAGCCAGACTTTCAAGGCCTTCAGTGGCTCCTTCAGCCAGGATGAGAATTCCCCCCTCACTCCAGAATCCCCTGTGAGAGCTAGCACCAGTTGGGTGACCTAGACCCTTTCCACAAGGACTGGTATCTGGGAGGGAAGCTGGTCCCCACACTCTCCTCGTGTTCACCTTTACTGAGCATCCATGTGAGGACCCCTGCTCCCTGCAGGTGTCGTCAGCACTCAGAATGGAGGGAGGGAAAGACAGGGCTGGATGAAGCTGCTACATGATCCGCTGTCCTCTCATGTGCACTAGGGGCTGTGATCGTATCAGCAGGGGTGGCTTCCTCCCAATGGGGAGTCATCCCCAGGCCTGGGGGGAGCAGGGAAGCAGGATCCCCACCCACGGCCAGATAGGTGGCCCTAGGCCTTGGCCATCCCCTCTGTGTTCAGTTCAGTTCAGTTCAGTTCAGTCACTCAGTCGTGTCCAACTCTTTGCGACCCCATGAACTGCAGCACGCCAGGCCTCCCTGTCCATCACCATCTCCTGGAGTTCACTCAGACTCACGTCCATCGAGTCAGTGATGCCATCCAGCCATCTCATCTTCTGTCGTCCCCTTCTCCTCCTGCCCCCAATCCCTCCCAGCATCAGAGTCTTTTCCAATGAGTCAACTCTTTGCATGAGGTGGCCAAAGTATTGGAGTTTCAGCTCTAGCATCAGTCCTTCCAATGAACACCCAGGACTGATCTCCTTCAGAATGGACTGGTTGGATCTCCTTGCAGTCCAAGGGACTCTCTGTGTGGGCACAACCAAACATGACTTCATGGTGAAGGTCCTCAGAGACATCCCTGATGCCCAGCCCAGACTGGCTCAACAGCTCTGAGTCCCAGACACCAGGCCTGGTTGGTCCTCCCTGTGGCCCACAGGCCACCTCATTATCCACTTTAATATTTGCATCAAATCTCCATTTTGTCTGCTTTTTGGACTGTTTTGGAAGAAAACTTTGTGTCATACCCAGGCAAGAAAAGCGCTGTCTCCTAGCTTGAAGAGAGGTGACCTGAAAACAGGATCCCCTTGCCCCACCCCATACCTGCTATTAAAGTCGATGCAGAGGCAGAGCCTGACCACAGGGCACTGAGCTCTCCATGGATGCTGAGGGAGGAGCTAGAACCCAGGGCCCCTCACGTGGTGTGATGCAGCCAGCCAGGCCCAATGGGCCTTGAGAAGCTTCATACCTGCCCACCTTCCCCCACCCCCAGCTGGGAGATGATAACTCTCCTGGGATGCCTTCAGTCCTCAGCCAGGCCAGGGAGGGGCTGATTGTCAAAATCACAGCAAATGCTAGGCCCCAACAGTCTTTCTCCTGACGCTGTGATCAGACGGAAGAATTGGTGGTGTTCCAGTATCACACTGGATGTCAGCATGTGGCCATGGGACCTCTGCTCATGCCAGCTGTCTCTGTCCCTTCCAGATGATGAGCCCCATCTCCGAGGTGCCCGCAGTGCCAGCCAACAGTGGAGGGGGAGCTTCAGGGGTGAGTGACCCCCTCAGCTGTTGGCATGGGTGGGAGGTGGAAGTTGGGGTCAGATCAGGGTGACCTGAGGGTGAGTCCTTAGGAGTAAGCCTTCCCCCTACTCCATGAGACCTGGGTCCTTACAGTGATGACCTCTGGGGCCTGTCGGGAAAGGCCTGGGGTAAGCCTGCTGGGACCCAAATGTCCATTTTTTGGGGTGGGTGGAGGTTACACAGCTAAGACCTTCTGAAGACTTGTGCTCTTTACTGTGAATAGAATAGCCCCGGATGAATGTGCATCAAGGTGGTGCCTGGCCCTCGGGATGCTCAATCAGTGTGGGCAAAGATGCTGTGTCCAGGGACAGCCTGTGTCCTTGTCCCCACTCTGACAGGGCCAGGCCATGGGACTATGCCTGAGTCCCGCCCGCTCTGTTGGTTGGGAGATTAAGCAGGAGGGCAAACGTGTGTGCCTCACATGCAGTGAGTATGCAATACAGGGGAGCATCATTATTAACCACTGGGCCTAATTGTCATCAAGTCCGATGACAGTTATAACCCTAGACTACCAGGGAGGTCTGTACCCTGCATCCTGAGAGGGGATTCTCCTGGGCACCCTCGCTTTGCCCTTGTGTGTGCATGCTCAGTCGTGTCTGACTCTTTGTGACCCTATGGACGGTAGCCCGCCAGGCTCCTCTGTCCATAGGATTTTCCAGGCAAGAATACCAGAGTGGGTGGCCGTTTCCTTCTCCAGGGGATCTTCCCAACCCAAGGATTGAACCAGAATCTCCAGGCAGATTCTTTACCATTAGCCCCACCTGGCCCTATTCCTCAGTTTTCCAGGCTCAAAAGAATGAGTGGGGGCCTGAGGCCCAGCCTGACACCTAACAGGGTATTTGCTCCTAGAAAGGAACATCTCCTGTGGGTGGGTCAGTACTGTCCCCACCTTCTCTCCCCCATGCCTGCCTCTCCTTCCCTCCCCCACTTCTCTTTCTCACACCCTTATTGGGACCATTCCCTTGGGGGCAGGTGCACCCCAGTCAGACAGCAAAGTCTGCCTGAATTTAGCACCAGCTTCTAGAGCTTCTCTTTCCTGGCTATAAGGGCCACCCTGCTGGTCATTACCGCCATCCTGGGTTGGCGGTTGTGAAGGACAGCTCATTTTAGGAAGCAGAAATGGGCTTGACAGGTGAGGAGACCTAGCCTTCGGCTCCACACTTCGTGGTGTGACTGGACTTGCCTGGGACAGCAGCAGAGGGAGGGATGGCTGCCTAGCTTGTCATGGGGAGTAAGTGTTCCTGTCCTGACTTAGATTTTCAGTAAGAAAACTAATCTCCTCCTCCCACAACATCCATGCATTGATAGCACTGAGCCCCTGCTGAGGCCCCAGAACAGAAGGGGTGACCCCCGGCTCTGTTACAGGAGCAGAGGCTTTGCCAGGTCACACATGACCCCTGACCTGACATGTCTTGGATTGCAGGCACTGGGAAAACCTTGAGAAGTTCTTGGGCTCTGAGGGAAAGATATAGTTTTTCTAGAGCAGGATGGGGTTCAGGGACCAATTGAGAGGAAGGGAACCCCCTTATTTGAGTGATACTTCTGCCACACAGTATGCTGTGGGGGTCAAAAGCAGCCTGTGCTCATTTGTTTGAACTCAAAATCAGGAAATCTAAAAGCCACATAGTCAGTAGGGGAGAGATGGTCTTATCACAGCCCTTCAAACTCCCTGAGGGGCTTCCTGCATCGTGACCCTGTCTCGCCTTGCCTTCTTTCCAGCCCACCCTCCCTGACCATGCCCTGGTCCCCCTCACTTAGCCATGTCCCAGGGCCTGTGTACCTGCTGCCCCCTCTGTACAGAATGCCTCAATTACGTCCACTCTACCCCAAGATCTCATCTGTGAGGCCTTCACAGCTGACCCCAGGATTACTGACAAGTGTTTCCCTCATGAAGCAGCCCATTATCAGCTTTATGAATCACAAAACTATACATGTAAGGCTTGCACTGTGCTATGGGGCTCCTTTCAGTAACGTCTAGGAATGTCATGAAAAGCAGTCCGCACATTCAGGCTTCCTCTGTGTAACTGACCAGAGAGAACTGACAGATGGGGCCTCTGCAGTTTTCCAGTTGGCCCCTGGGTCCGTTGGCCCCTGGGTCCCTTGGCCAGGGGTCTCTGACAGCCTCTGTGCGGCCCTGTGCATAAAGCGCTGCCTCTCCCTGCCTCTGCAGGGGAGCTGAGCGGGACCCCATGCAGGGCCCTCTGGCATCTAACCCTCGGCCTGGGGTGGGCTACAGGGCATCAGGAGCCATGAGCAACCCCCATTCTTTGTTGGGCGAGTCCATAGCAGGCCTCAGCCCTGGGATGCCAGGAGAAGTGGAATGGCTGCAGGCTGCATGGTCAGGGAGGGGCACTGAGGAGGATCCAGTGCCAAGGCAGGGAGAGAGAAGCAGGAGTTGTGGCTGGCACACAGGGCAGGCAGTGCCCACCGGAGAATCTTCTAGCTGGAAGGACCTGAAGGCCACATGTTTAATGTTTTAACCTGTGAGTGGGTCCTGATATGAGGCCTTGGGCAATTCCTCACGCTCCACCCTTACCTTCTCCTGGATAGGAAGAAGAGAGAGAGAAACTATGTCAGATGCCTGTTGGCCACTTGGGTGCCCCTCCAACTGGTTGCCCAACTCCTTTTATAGGTGAAGAGGTAACTGGGAGCCCCTGAGGGTCAGGGCCTCAGCCCAGTCCAGGGGTCCGTCTAGGCCAGGCTGCAGACCTGCTGGGCAGTGACAGCGAGTCAGTGGATGAGCAGGCCACCCCTCTTTCTCCCACCTGGGGGCTCAGCCTTCTCAGGGCTCTGCAGCATCTCTGAGTCGCAGACGCTTGAGATCACAGTTCAAGTTCAGGCCTCCTTGTCCCAGTCCGTTTACCCACCCCGAGCCAGGCTGGGGCCCTACAATAGACAGACATCTGTTAGCAACAGACTCGTAGCTCTGGCCCCAGCACAGGTGGCCTGGCCATGGTTTTTCTCATTTGTGTCTCCGGAGAGCACAGATTTTAGCAGACCCAGGGCAACTCAGTGAAGCTCCTGTTATATAAGGCGAGTCCAAGACATACTCAGTGGATATTTGCAGAAAGCACCCAAAAGCGGGTTTTAATTCTGACACTAGAAAGAGCGATCTTTGCTATAACATGCCAGATGTCAGCTTTTGGAGAGGAAATGTAACTTCACTCTTGGTTTGCTGGTTTGATTTCCTGGTGTTGTCCTCAGACCCACAGTTTCCACAAGCCATCTTTCCTAAGAGAAGCTAAACCAGGAAGTTTTGCAAGGGGGCCTTGCAGAAACCCAAGACTTCCCTGTTCTGTAAAAGTTACATCTCTCTTCTCAGAAGCACAGAAATGTCAGAGTCCCCGACCCACCGTGACCACACATGGACCCCTCCACGATGCCGAGGAAGGCCCCACCCCTGCCACCCTCTCCTCAGCATGCACAGATTTAGTGCAACCCACCCTCCAGGGCCCTGGGACAGAGCTGCCCATGAGAGGAAGAGGGCCTGGGCCTCACTGGGCAGGGCCTAAGACATAGGCCTATGTCCACACCCTTCAGGACAGATGGTAACTGTGTGGCTCTGTCTTCTGGTACTGGTTGTCAGGACCACTTTTTGGGACCCACTTCTTAACCTGAATTTTCCTCCTGCTTCCCTGCTTTATAATTGAATCTGCTGAAGAGAAAATGCTTAGTGAAACAGGCCCTGGCACATACCTCCTCCCAGGCCCACACTTGCTTATTTGGAGTGCTGCGGGTGGAGTCACTTGGCTGTTACTGGAGAAAGCCACAGTTCCACATCTCCCCGGTTAGACTTGGCCCAGCCTTTCCAATGTCTCCACACCCAGAGAGAAAATCTAAGCCTCTCCCTTTTGTTGGCCTATTCTGTATTCTCATCCAAACAGGAAGTATGGTTGGCCAAGAAGACCTGTCCCCAACAACACAGGTGGGCTCACCCCAGCCACCTGGTCACCAACTTTCGGTGTTGGGAACTGTGTGGGGTAGTGTATCAGTGGTGGGCCACAGTGGCTTATAGTCCTCAGCATGGAGGGAGCTGGTACCTAGCCTGAACCGTGTCTGAGCACTGAGCTGCCGCCTGACAAAGGAAGCCAGGAGGGTTGCTCAGCCGAGCCCCAGCCCCAAGATGCCCTGCTCTGGGAACTGCCCTCTGTCCCTTTGGCCAGGACAGGGTCCCTGCTGTCCTGGTGACCTTCACAGGCCGAGCTCATGGCCATACACCTCTGGCCCACTACAGTCTCTCCTCCATCTTGTGGGCCAGCCCTGGCCCTCAGGGATACCCCGGAAGCCCCTTTGGTCCTCTGGTGTTCTCTGCGATTGTGCAGTGCTGTTTTCAGGGTCTGGAGAGCCGAGGTTCTATGGCACACGTCAGGGCTTGAAGGCAAGCCAGTGGATCCAGCCACCCTACCTCTGACCACTCCCATCCCAAGTGCCCTTGGTGTCCTCACCTGGAAAATGGGAATGACAGGGTCGCCATGAAGATTGGTGGAGGGCTGGGGCTGCTGGAGCTGCTGCAGACCCGGGGATGGCCCCTCCCTTCTCTCCTCTTGTCTGAGCCCTAGCAGTTCTGGAGATGGTCTCCAAGGAAAGAACCCCGAGTGGGGCAGACAAATGTGTCTCAGGGCTACAGTGTGGCTGGCAGCCCGTGTCGATGGCAGGGTGGCCTTGGGTGAGACGTGTGGCTGTGGGGAGCATCAGTGTTGCTTGTTGGGTCTGTGCCACCCGTTCTCCACCCACAGAGCTCTGAGGTCCTGAGCTGCATGGAATAAACTGAGAGGGGGACATCTTAAACCCAGTGTCCACGGGGCTAGGGGTCATGAGATGGAGGAGAAGCGGGGAGGTCTTGGGTGGAATAAGTGTTCCTGTGACGCTCAGAGGCACCAGCTGTCTCAGGGCTCCTAGTACCAGGTGGCCGGAGCTGGCCTCACGGTGGTGGGGCCCACAGTGGGGACTATGAGCAGAGGCAGCAGAGCTGGGGAGCATAGGCCGGTGCTCAGGCTGCTTAACAAAGCACCGCAGACACTTATTCGCTCACAGTTCTGAAGGCTGCAAATCCAGGATCAAGGTGTTGGCAGGGCTGGTTTCTCCTGAGGCCTGTCGCCTTAAAGAAAAACATACAACTTAAGAGTTGAATTTAAGTTTTATTCAGGGTCTTACTGAAGACTGTAGCCCAGCAGACAACTCTGAGAAACTGATTCTAAGAGGGGGGGGAGGAGCCAGGATATGAATGGATTTTTTTTTGGCTAGGACATACATGTAGTCAGACATCCATCCTAGTAAAAGATGACTGCTAATCATAAAGAACACATATCTCAAGTTACACTTTTGGTGTTTTTCTGTGCATGGGAAGATACAAGAATCTGGGGTCTTAGAAATTCTTTCTGAGACGTGCATCTATCTTGGGGCCTGTTTATCCAGCACACAGAATGTCTCCTCTTGTATTTTCATTCTGGCCGCACTGTCATGACTGCAGTGCTTGTGTCTAACCCTTATATAACTGGATAATGAGTGACAGTCTTCTTTTCTTGTTTACAGGCATCTCTCTTTGGCATATAGATAGCCATCTTTCCCCTGTGTCTTCACATAGTCTTGCCTCTGAGCGTGTCCATGTCCTAATCTCCTCTTCTTATAAGGACACCAGTTATGTTGGATTAAGGCCTACCCAAGTGACCTCATTTTACTTTAATCACCTTTTTCAAGGCCCTCTCCAACTACAGTCACATTCCAAGGTGCTGGGGATTAGAACTGCAAACTATGACTTCTGGGGGACACAATTCAGCACAAGCCCCTCCTTTCTGTCTCCTCACCCCTGACCAGTGCATCTCTTTCTCCTTAAGTTTGCAGAGTTTATATTAAATCTATTTCTAGCTTATTTTGTTCAGATTTTTATTATAGAAGTTTTGGACACACCGAAGTAGAAATAACGGGCAGCGAGCCCTGCCTCAGCCGTCTGGAGCAACTTCAGCTCTGTGCTTTGTCACTTACTCCACTCTACGGATGAGGAAGCCAGGCTTGGAGAGGAAAAGTGACTCATGCAGGGTCCCACGGCTGAGGAGGGGCGGGGCAGGGCTCTGGGAGTTTCGCCTAACTTGCACCCTTGCTAACCAGCTGGGGAAACCTAAACAGACAACCCTTCTGAGCCCCCATCCAAGCCTCACTGCATGGTCAGTGCCCCTCCCTCCCTCACTCCTGCCTGCCTCCCACTCGCCTCCCAAGCCATTGCATCAGATGGGGCTGGGGTCCTAGACACAACTGATGTCACTATGGCCAGGGGCTAGGTGGCCAGAGCAGACCACACCAGCTCTCAAACTTCTGTTCATAGTGCAGAGGGGACACAGTCCTCGATGGGAATGTGAGGTGGGGGGTGGGGGTGTTGGGGGTGCTGGTCGGTGAGTGACTGATTTGCTTTCTATATGTTTTTTGGTTTTCTTCTTCTTTCACAAGCTGTTCTGGTGAACAATTGAAACAATCCAGATGAGAGAGTCAGATAAGAGTAACTCTACCCCAAACAGCCAATAGGATCATCAGGGTGTGCTTCCTTCCAGTCTGTTTTTCATGCATGTACCCTTTTTGGTATAAACATCATATGCTACTGTGTGTTATTTTGCTATTTGCTTGTTTCCCTTAGCTATAGACCTCAACACCTTTAATCTTCCGATAAGCCACCTTGACATCTACCTCCCAGGCATGATTTATGTACCTGTTCCTTAGTTTTAAACTGCATCAGATTCTTGAAAATTTGTAAATAGATGCATACCATAAAAGGTATAAATACTTTTAAGAAAAAAGTAAAGTGATAGAAGAAAATGAAAACCTCTCTCCCACTGCTGCCTGCCACTCCCAATTCCTCTTGGCTCCAAGGACTTTGATGTGGTTCTTATAAATCTTTTTGAGAAACCTTACACAAAACAGCTTGTTTATACGTTAAACAAAACAAAAGTAAAAGGATTTTATAGTGTGTTCTTGTGACTTGTCTTAAAGGTATTTTAACCTCTCTGAACACACACCACATTATGTTTCATGACTTCCTGTTGTTTCTCTTCTCTTGTTGAAAAGACTCATCAGTGCCCTCCTTTGTGGGAAATTC
The DNA here is from genome assembly GCF_001704415.2 of Capra hircus. Taxonomy (NCBI): domain Eukaryota; kingdom Metazoa; phylum Chordata; class Mammalia; order Artiodactyla; family Bovidae; genus Capra; species Capra hircus. The sequence goes on from NC_030815.1 coordinate 84,171,501, forward strand.
AGGCAGCATCAGAGGAGACAGAGAGGGGAGTCCAGCCCCATGACCCTACTCCTCCACCCCAGGAGAGCGCTCTCACACGTGTTGGGTGGGCGAGTGCAGGCATCACCCTCTGGGGCCCAGTGAAGGATAAGAGTGTGGAAGCAAGGGCCACCTGGCCGGATGCTGGGTGCAGACACCCGGGTCCTCGGCGTCTGGACTTTGGTGCAGAGCAGCCACCATTTCCCCTGGTGTGGGTTCCGGTTGTTATCTCTGCAGACACAGCAGGGTTACGTCACTGACCTTTGTGGAGGGCCAAGTCATTCCAAGCATAGAGTTCCTGATCCTCTTGGAATTTCACTCTGTGTGATAGCAGGGCAGCTTCTGGGGAGCGAAGCTGAACAGGGGGCCATGGCCAACGTGGCTCCTGCTTAATTCCCTTCTGCACGTCCAGCTTTCTTGCCCCGCATGTGCGTTGCCTGTGTGTCACACAGCTGCCACTCCACACGTGCTGGGAAGCTGACTGCAGCGGTTTGCCTCCAACAGTCTGAGCCCAGGAGAGGGTCCTCTAAGACCAGACGTGACAAGGAGAAGCAGGGTTGCAGCAGCTGTGGTGAGACCTTCAACTCCATCACCAAAAGGAAACACCACTGCAAGCTGTGTGGGGCGGTGAGTCCAGGCGGGAGGAGGCCAACTGTTGGGACCTCCATGTGCTTCATTCCTCCTCCCAATCTTCTTTCCATGCACAAAGACCCCCTGGATTCTGGACCCTCTGAGTAAGAAGGCAGGGCCTGGAGGCCCAAAAGGGTCCAGCCTTGGGGCCTCTGCCTGCTGGACAAGGCTCCTGATCCCCCTGGCTCATGGGCAAACCCTTCCCCTCCACATGATGTCACATCTCTCTTGGTCACTGTGGCCCTTCCAGCCTCCTTCTGGACAGTCTTCTGTCCCTGGGTGGTAGGGTCACAGGTGCCCTTGTCTTGTAGGTCATCTGTGCAAAGTGCTCTGAGTTCAAGGCTGAGAATGGCAGGCAGAGCCGTGTCTGCAAAGAGTGTTTCCTGACCCAGCCAGTGGCCCACTTGAGCCTCAGCCTTGAGGAGCCCCTGGAGCCCAAGCAGAGCACAGAGGTAGGTGGGCTTGGTCTGGTGAGCCTTCCAGACACAAGGCCCCAGGAGCCTTGACAGATGGTGCCCCCAGAGCTGTTGGCTTCCCTGGGACCAGGACTGATGAGGCTCAGTTGGATCCATAGGCCACTGCAGGCAGCTAGCAACTGAATGCCAAATATCCTGTGTGCTTGTTGAGCTTCATAGGTTGAAGAGCTTGGGAATCATTTGCACCCTGGAGTTAGATGGTGCATTAGTCAGCTCAGGCTGAATAACAAATACCACAGGCTGGGCAGCTTAAACAACAGAAACTTATTTCATCATAGTCCTTAAGGGTGGAATTCTGAAATCAAGGGATCAGCAAGCTGGTTTCAATTGCAGTCTCTTTCTTTGGTTTGTTGATGGACTTATTCTCTGTGTCTTCACATGGTGCTCTCTCTATGGGTATCCTAATCTCACCTGTGAGGACACTGGTCATATTGGATTGGAGCCCATACATATAACCTCATTTTAACTTAATTACGTCCTTAGAAGCCTCATCTCCAGTCTCACTGTGTGTGTGTGGGGGGGGGGGGGGGCGGGGCGGGGGCGGGGTTGGCACTTAGGGCTTCAACATATGGGTTTAAGGGCAGACAGTTCAGCCCACAGCAGATGGGAACACATTTCATCTTCACTCACGGTCACCCTCATTGTAGGCCTGGAGACCCTGCTGAAGTGAGATGTTGCTCCCACCTTGACCAAGCCATCAGGGCGGCAGGGTCAGTGAGGACACCTGCCCCCTTCTCACCTCCTGTTCTCTGGAGATGGCTGCTGCCCTCCAGGCCCTCCTTGAAGGGCACTGTCCCTATTTGATGAAGTAACAGGAAAGTTGGAAAAAAAGAAAATATGGCTTTCCAAAAAAGTACATTTTTCCATTCTCTCCACATAACATAGTCCATGATTCTCAAGGCCAGCCGCACATTGGGGTCTTCTGTGCATTAAAAATATAAAGCTATTTATAATGTTCATTTCCCTTCATAAAGGTTCTAGGGAAGGTTATTCAGGTGGGTCAGGACTCTGATTGGCGCCCTAGTTAGAGTCTCTGTATGTCTTAGAGGTTAAGTGCATCGGTGTATTAGAACTGAGTGAAGTATTATCTCGACAGAGGAGAGAGGGGCCCCTTGCACAGCTCCCTCGGCCTTCTCATCCATGCATTTTAAATGCTGTGTCTGGGAGACCCGTGTCCCAGGTCCAAGCAGGAACCGGTTTTATCAGGTGTGTCTGAGGGATTTTCTGATGACCTAGGGGTTGTGTCCATGACTGCTCTAAACACGTCAGAAGAGAGAGAAAGGTGTGTATGATGCATGATGTGTATGTGAATGAATGTGTGTGTGTGGTGTGTGAGGTGTGTGTGGGTGTTGGGGGGTGGTATGGGTGTGTGTGTGTGTGGTATGTGTGAGGGGTGTGTACCTGTGTGTGTGTGTGTGTGTGTGTGTGTATACAGATAAATCACCGAAAGCCACCACATTCTGGTTTCCTGCAGTTCCAGTGTTCTCTGCTCTGCCTTTATTTCTGTCTTTGATCTTTCTTGTGGTCTCAGTCACTAGAGGGTCCAGCCCAACCCCAAGTGGCCTTGCAGTGACCCTGGGCAAAGTCAGGTGGGCCTAGGCCTTTGTCCAGTCTGTCTTCCTGCCCTGCCTCTCTCCCCCCAGAGCCTTGGCCCTGATGCTTCCCCAGGAGAGTAGCTCTTACAAGTGAGACTCACTTGACTTGTTCTCTGCGTTCCCAGAAGCCAGTCGCTGCGGACCCCCCACCCAGCCTGCTCTGCGGCCCCCTGCAGGTGTCAGATGGCGGCACAGCATGGAGCAAGGCGTGGGCTGCCATCTCTGAGTCGGACTCCCTAGAGTTGGTGCTGCACCTCCACGGAGGCAGCCAGGTGTGTGCTCTGTCCACTGGGCCGCGCTGGGGATGGGGGTTCACCCTGCTTCGGCAACCAGAACCTCAGACCCTTGGCCTCAGGCCCGTGCCCATATAGGCCTGCGCCATGCTGCCTGGGACCAACTTCATTTGGATGATGGCTCACGTGACCCTAGGGCCTGTTTCCCTGACTGTCCAGAATCACCCTTCTGCTGCCCACTTGTGGGAGGTGGTATTTAGTGATGCCAGGACTCCAGAAGCTAGGGTGCTGATGCTCCTCTACTTTTCAGCAGGATGGCCAGCTGCTCCACGCCATCCCCCTCTCCGGCTGCAGGGTGAGTGTGCTGGAGCCTGCAGAGAGACTGGATGCCAGGCACGTGTGCCAGCTGCAGCAGGCCCAGCAGTCTTTGTACCTGAGCGCCCCGTCTGCCGAGCTGCAGCAGCAGTGGCTGGAGGCTCTCAGCTCAGCAGCCCATGGGCGTTCATCCCAGGCCAGCCTGGGGGCCCAGCAGCCCCAGGCTCCAGCTGCCCCATGAGCTGAGTCTCTGCCATCTCTCCTAACTGTACAGCCACCACAGCAGGGCCTATGCTCTTCTGAGAGGCGGTGTCAAGGCCACACATGGGCATGAAGAGAACCTGGACCTCTGAGGGGCCAATGGGCCACACAGCACTTTGCTCTGGAGAGTTCCTCCATGTCAGAGAGGAGAAAAATGAGGCCCAGAGAAGGGCAGCCAACTGCCTATGTCATCCAGCATGTCTCTCAAAGACCTGGGCTTCTGCCTGCAGGCCCCGTCGTGTGGCCCAGAGTAGGGCGTAGGGTGACTGTCAAGTAAAGTCTGTCTGAGTGGGCCATGAGCAGTCACCTATGCCGGAAGACAGAAGGAGCTCATGGGTGGTGCCCAGGGACACCTGGTGGATGTCTGCAGTCATGCCATCCCTCCCAGTGACTGCCCACCGTCTACATCCATGCGAGCTGAACCAGACCTGGCCCCTGGACTCCACCTCTCTTCTCTTTCCGCTCCCAGAGACTGGGCACAGCATTGTAGTTTTCCACTTCATTTGGAGATGGCAAGGGGGCGAGTGGTACGTTCCTGAATAACCATGCTGCAAAACTACAGGGGGACCACACAGGCATTGTGTGGGGCCCTGAGATTTGTGCCTGCCTCCCCTGGTGGGTGGTGGACAGTGCTTATCTGCATAAATAAATAAATGCTGGCAGCCAACAGGTGGATATAGCCTTGGGGCAGGGTCTCCACACAGTGGGCCTGCTGGTGGTTGGATGGAGAATGAGGGTAACAGGGGCTTAGCCAGTAATTGGGGCCTGGACCCCCATATAGGCCTTCAGGGTGCAAGTCACACTCCTGTGGGTGCCCCAGGATACAGCGGCATCAGATGGTGAGGCCTCAGGCAAGGTGCCATGCCTGGACAATTGCGGTGTTGCTGCTCATGCTAGTGGGGTGGACAGGACTGTTTGCCCCTATAGCAGGTGGAGCCAGACTTAGCTATGGGATCGTGGAGTGCTGCGCACTCACAAAGTCGACAAGAAGGTCTATTTGGTCCAGAGCCTTGGGAGAGAGCTGAGGGACTTAGGGAGTGATGACTGAGGGGTATCCAGTCCCTGGGGAACCCCATCTCTCCAACATCCAAAAGGCACCCTGCAGGGATGTCTGTCACTGCCCAGTTGTGGGCAGAGTTGCAGGGCACCTACCTGGAGGCTGAGAGGGCCATTGGGAGAGCCAGAAATGGATGACTGATCGTGGGTGAGGTGGGGGTTGGGCTCCGGTGAGGAATGGCAGGGCCCAGGTGAGGTGAGTAGAGCCCAAGTGAGACAGTGGGCCATAGGTAAGGTAGACAGGGTCGGTGAGGTACAGGTGAGGTAGGAGAGAGCACAGGCAGAGACAGAGGTGAGGCGGGCAGGGCCCAGGTGAGCTTATGCATGAGTCAGCGCCATCCCCTGCATGCCCACCCTGCGATGCCTGCATGCTGCAGCAGCTGTATACCTGGGCCTCAGTCCTGCATCTGTGACAGCCCACCCACCCTGCAGTAGGTGTTCTGATGCTGCTTGGTAACAGCAACCTGCCCACTGGGAAGGGGAGGCCAGGCCCTTCCAACTGTGCTCTTATTCAAGGAAACACAGCAAAGTCCTACCCAGGGAGCCAAGGCGGGTGTCAGAGGCAGTGAAGGGACCAGCCAGCCCCTCCCCACTGGTCCTGCCCCTTCTCCCTCGGAGCGAGGGCGCCTAGTGGGGCTCCTTCTCAGGGTCAGCTCTGTAACACTCCCGTCTTACCTGAATCCCAAGATGTTCCCACTTAACAGCTGAGGAAACTGAGTCACAGAAAGGACTCCCCCAAGAGTCTCACAGCTCCAGACCAAGTGCACAGCCAGAACTGACCCACTGGACATGGTACCACTCTGCCAGTCTGAGGGGTCAAGACTGGGCCCCCTATTCGGGGTCCTCACCCAGGGCTGCCACTGTGGGTTCTGCCCTGGAAGCCTCACTCCTGACCAGGACATGGGGAAGGGTTACAGAGAGGGTGCCTAAGTTGAGGGCAGGGCCACCAAAATCTGGAGGAACCAGTGAGACACAGTGAGGAGAAGGAGCCTGGGGGAGAAAAGGCCTAGTCATGGGGTCTCCACAGGGTCTTTTTTGGTGATGCTCCAGGAGGCGAGAGCCAAGGGGCAGGCCTGGCAAGTCTTAATAGACCCAGTTGGCTGCAATAGGGATGACCAGGGCAGAGATGGAGACAGGGCCAGGTATCTCAACACAGACCCCCATGATGGGCACACCAGCAGTCATGGTGATATAGGGACACTTCTGCCAACTGTGCCCATGCAGGCATGGACCTATGTGGCCAGAGCTACCAGCTTTTCAGGAGATGAAAGAAACTTGAATGTTCTTATGAAACATCCCAATAAATGTTAACTATTGTAGAGTTTGAAGTCATGGGGTGGGTGGCCAGTGGATGGCTCCAGGGATCTCTCTGGCTAGGGGCATCTGGCCTGCCCTGAGCCCTCTGGATGCCCCAGTAAGGACTGGGAAAAGCAGGCCGCCTGCCTGAGTCTCCACACCATATGTCTGCGTGACTTTGAGATTGGGCTTCTTCCCACGCACACATTGCCAACATCTGTCCACCCTCTTCTTGTCCCAATAACCCAGGGCCTGCCCACACCACACTGCCCACCCACAGAGCGGGGAGGTGGATGCACATTGGCTTATAGCTTCTTCACTGTCCTTCCTTTTCAATATCTCCTCCTCCCCAAGTCCAGCTCCCAATCCTGCAGGACAGGAGGCCATCCCCCTGTCCTAAAGAATGCCAGTCAGGGCAGGAAAAGGTCTGAGGTACCCAACTGCCACAGGAGTTAAAGGCCTGAGCTAAAAGTCTTCTGTGCCTCCAGGGGCTGCTGCCTGCAGTGTGAGGAACACATGTCCCCACTAAGGCCACGGGGGATGTTGGCTGTGTCCCTCATAGTCATGGGAAGAGGAAGGAGCCACCATACACAAGGGCCTGCTGCAGCCAGGCACCCACTCCAGCCATTAGCTGAAAAGAATTATAACTCAGGGAGTGTCTTAGTAGTAATGAAACAAAGACCCAGAGAGGGAAATACACTTGCCCAAGGCCACACAGTAAAGCAGGGTCACCCATTCACTCTCTGTCCATTTCTTCATGCAGCAAGCACTGACGGCATGCCTGTGTGCTAGGCACTAGGGCGCCAGCCACTCGGATCTCTGGGACTCAGTGGTTGAATAATGCCCTTTAGCCTCTGACCCTGCCACATTTCCAGCCTCATTTTCTCCTGCCCTCCCTTGCTCCCCTGCTGCTTCATCCTGACCTCAGATTACCAGGCTCCAGTCACTGGGTCTTCAGAACATACTAGTCTCCCTCCCATCTCAGGAAATTTGCACATGCTGTTCCTCTGCCTGGGGGTTCTTCCTTCATGACTTTGCAAGAGTCTGCTCCATGTACCTCAGCAGAGCCCTTGCGCTAATCTCTCTAGTTTTTGTTTGGGTATCTGCCTTCTTGTTTAATCTCTGTCTCCTCATCTACAGCAGAAGCTCTGAGGGCAGAATGAAGCACCTATGATAGCACCTGGCAGAGAATAAGTGCTCAGTTAATATCTTCCAAAAGCATTAGTGAAAGTTCAGGGATTTTGCTCTTGCCATGCAGCCCCAGAGCCCTTTGGGGCTGGAATCCTCTTTTAACAGATCTTCTCTAGTGGCTCAGATGGTAAAACGTCTGCCTAAAATGCAGGAGACCTGGGTTTGATCCCTGGGTCGGGAAGATTCCCTGGAGAAGGAAATGGCAACCCACTCCAGTATTCTTGCCTGGAAAATCCCATGGACGGAGGAGCCTGGTAGGTTACAGTCCATGGGGTCGCAGTCAGACATGACTGAGCGACTTCACTCACTTTAACAGATCAGGAAACAGGGCCAATGGCTGCCTGGGATCATAAAGGCCCAGTGGCTCTCCTGCCCGCTCCGAGGTCCCCAGGTATCCGGGACATAGCCAGGTTCTCCTCAGACATCTGGTCCCCATTGCAGAGAATAGCACATGAGACCAAGAGAGCTGCCACGCCCCCAGAAAATCACCAGAGGGGCTGCTGCTGCTGCTGCTAAGTTGCTTCAGTCGTATCTGACTCTGTGCAACCCCATAGATGGCAGCCCACCAGGCTCCCCCATCCCTGGGATTCTCCAGGCAAGAACAATGGAGTGGGTTGCCATTTCCTTCTCCAATGCATTGAAGTGAAAAGTGAAAGTGAAGACGCTCAGTCGTGTCTGACTCTAGCGACCCCATGGATTGCAGCCTACCAGGCTTCTCCGTCCATGGGATTTTCCAGGCAAAAGTACTGGAGTGGGATGCCATTGCCTTCTCCGACCAGAGGGGCATTGGGACCCAAATGGGTCTGACTTACACCTGTGCCCATCCCTCACTGCCCTCCCAGGAGATAGTGGACCCCTGTACACATGGAGGTGGTAGGATCAGTCCCTGAAGCCCCGGCTGACACTCCCAGGCCTTGGGGGGCTCTAATCCGCATCCCCTAGATGCTCACAGGGCCTTCCCACCTCCTGGGGTCTGATAGAGCCCTGGAATCCAAGCCCTTCCTAGCAGCTGGCCCAGGTGCTGGGCATCCAGGAAGGAGGGTGGGCTCACCTCTTCAAGAGCCACTGCAATGTGTCTGTAGACAAGATCTCTCTGAACAATCCTTCTGTGAGCCCAGCTGGCAACTGAGAGTGGCTGTTCTGTGGACTCCCATTGCCCATTCCTACTAGTCACCTCCCCTTCCTCGTGGGGTTCCCAGGGGGCCGTGGATGGTCCTAGAGGACTTCAGGTGGTCACAGGGGATTCAGGCGGTCCTGAGGGGCTCCAGGTGTTTCTGAGGGCCCAAGATGGGTCTCTAGTTTGTCTCGGGGGACCCCAGGTGGTCCTCAGGAACTCGAGATGGTCCCTGTGAGGCTCCAGGTCTCCCCAGGGAGCTCAGGTATTCCTAAGTACTCCCAGTGATCCGAGGAGCTCCAGGTGGTCCCAAGGCAACCAGTTGTGACAGGAGGCCTGGCTGCTCCCTAGTCACATACCCTCCTACATCCACCCCTGCCCCTCAATTATAAGAGAGAAAATGGAGGGCCAGAGAGGTGGGCAGGACTAGAGCAAGCCATGGGGAGCAGCCAGGAACCCACCCCAGCAGGATGGCAAGTACCAGGTGGTGCCAAGGAGAAGAGCTGGTGGCTCCGGTGGGCCATCTGGCCCCAAGGTCACAGAAAGGGAAGGTGTGCAGAAGGCCTCCATCTGGGCCCCTATACCACAGGCTCACCAGCCAGCTCTCCGCTCCCTCTGCCGGGGTTGGTCCAAGATGGCCATGTGACCCAAGACAGTCAGTCCCCCTTTGAGGGTGGAGGGGGACCAACCTGGAACGAGATGAGAGGGCCTCCCAGCGAGCCCAGACTAGGATAGGAGAAAAGAGGGGAAGAAACACATCTCTGATTTTTGCCTGAAGCAGCAGTAGCGAGCGAATAAAGTTCATCTGGAGTCCTATTTCTTCTACGGCCCTGCTCCACCCCACAGCATCCACAGACAGGGACCAGCCTGCATCCTCCAAAATGTCCTGCCTTGACCCTATATTCCCAGCAGGATCCAGGCTGGCAGTATCCCTGAGAGGGACAAAACCCTCCCCTTTCCTGCCAGGGCCAGGCCTGCCCCTGGGGGGTCTGGTCATCAGCACTCCAGTTCTGCCTGCTGAAAATGCGCATGCCACATCTCGTGAATCTATCTTCATCTTGGAGGGCCACTTCCCTGTGCTCTATCCAAACTCACAGAGCAAATCATAGCCCCACCCCCCCGGAACATCTGCCCCCAAGGGGCACTGGAAAACTGACACCAGAGCAGCCCATCTCCAGAGAAAAATACTGGAGTAATTCCCAAAGCATTCCCACTTCCCAGAGGCAGGGCGTGGCCATTCTCTGTGTGTGGTCCTAAACCCAGAGTCCTCCAGCATTCCCTCCTTCCTCCCAAAACCTCAGAGAAAGGGACCATTATCTTCATTCCATTCACAGAGGGGGACACTGCAGCTCATCACTGAGAGTTCTGCCCTAAGTGGGTTCCCAGTAGCTCCCAGAGGAGGGGAACATGTCTTAGGTGGGGCCCCACTGGCTCCCAGCAGGGGGCCTGTGTCTTATGTAACTTTTTCTCAGTAGCAGATCCTGCTACACAGATCGAATGCAAGGAGTTTATTTGGGAGGCAACCCAGGAAGAATAGTAGCGGAATGGAGAATGAGGCAGAAAAGGGAAGAAAGCCAACACAAGTTGGCTTCCTGAGTTGAATAGTGTCCCTCATCCCAAATCCATGTTCACCTGAAACCTCAGAATGTGATTTTACCTGCATGTATATTTTTCACAGATGAAGTTAGTTAAAATGAGGATCGAGTGGACCCTAAACCCAATGATTGGTGTCCTTATAAGAAGAGGACAGGATTCACAAGGAAGGCCTTGTGATGACGGAGGCAGAGACTGGCATGTCACGACTATGAGCCAAGGAACAGCAAAGTTCACCCGGAGTGACCAGAAGCTCACTCTGGTGTCACTCTGGTGTGTGTGGCATAGACGGATCCTTTCCTAGACCTTCCACAGTGTACATAGCCCTGACAACATCTTGATTTCAGACTACTGGCCTCCAGAACTTCGAAAGGATAAAATTTCTGTGGTGCTAAGCCACTAAATTTGTACAACAGCTCTAGCAAACTAATACAGATTTTGTACCAGGAAGGGGGATGCTGCTATAACAGATATCTAAAAATGCTGTGGAACTGGGTAATGTGTAGATGCTGGAAGAGTTTTGAGGCACATGATAGAAAATGCCTACATTTCCTTGAAGACATTGTTGGTAGAGATATGGACAACAAAGGTGATTCTGGTGAGACCGAGGTCAGAAAGAAGTGAGGACTTTGGGGCATATACCTGAAGAAAACCATAATTCAAAAAGATACACACACCTCAATGTTTATCACAGCACTGTTTACAATAGCAAAGACATGGAAGCAATCTAAATGGATAAAGTAGGCATGATAGCAGCAACATGGATAGACCCAGAGATATCTCACACTAAGTGAAATAAGCCAGACAGAAAAAGACAAACATCATGATGTTGCTTATATGTAGAATCAAAAAACAAACAAAAACCACACAAATGATCCCATATACAAAACAGAAGTAAATGCACAGACATAGAAAACAAATTTATGGTTACCAAAGGAGAGAGTGGGAGAGAGGAATACATTAGGAGTTTGGGATTAACATATACACACTATATATAAAACAGATAACTGATGAGGACCTACTGTATAGAACAGAGAGCTATACTCAATATTTTGCAATAACCTATAAGGGGAAATGATCTGAAAAAAATATATATGTATGTATAACTGGACCACTTTTCTGTACTGGTGTACGACATTGTAAATTTTTACTTCAATTGAAAAAAAAGAAAAACCTCCAAAAAGGAAAAGAAAAGAAAGAAGTGAGGAGAATGTAGAGAAAGTTTCTATTGTCTCCAAGAATACATACATGATCATGAACACATTTTTGATATAAGTATGAACATGAGAGGTTCTTCCAGTGAGATCTCAGATGGAAGTGAAGAACTGGTTATTGGAAAAGCCATGAAGTAGCATAAACTTGGCTGAATTATGTTCTAATGTTGAGTGGAAAGTAGAAATTGTAAGGAATGAACTTGACTATTTAGCTGAGGAAATTTCCAAGTAAAATGTGGATGATATGGCCTGGTTTCTCCTTGCTGTTTATACTAAAGTCTGAGACAAAAGAAAGAAATTGGGGAAGGAACTGATAAGCCAAAAGGAATCAGCACTTGATGATTTGGGAAGTCCTCAGACAGTAAAGAATCTGCCTGCAATATGAGAGACCCAATTTGATCCCTAGGTCGAGAAGATCCCCTGGGGAAGGAAATGGTATCCACTCCAGTATTCTTGCCTAGAGAATCCCATGGACAGAGGAGCCTCACGGGCTACAGCCCATGGGGTTGCAGAAAGTCAGACACAACTGAGCGACTTTCAATTCACTTCACTTCAGGTTGTTAAATTTAGGAAATTTACTGTTCAGAAAGTGTGGTCTAAAGATAGCACCAAAGGTGTGGGAGAGCCTACTGCTGAAGAGATTAGGCACATGACTTGCAGGCCTACTCCACCATCTCAGGGGAATGAAGGAACAGAGATGGGGTTACTCAGGAAAGATCTGTGGAGCCTCTTATCTGATGGTGTGGCTCCCTGTGAATTATACAGAAGACCGGCAAGGTTTTTGAGACTATTACATCAGTTACATCTGCCAGTCTAGACTGAGAGGCCCAGGGATGGAATGAAGTGAAGAATGGCTTGGAGGCAGAGCCATGAGGCAGAGGCAGAGAAACAAGAAGGTGGGGCTATAGCTACTGCCAAAGCCACAGAAAGCAGGGCCACCATCATGCACCCAGAGCATCAAGACACAAAGGGTTATTTACAGGCCATGAAATCTACTGGAACTGGCACTGCTGGGCTTCTGACTTGCACCAGTGGCTCCTTTGCGCCTTCCTTTTTCTCCCTCTAGGACTGATTTAAGACTTTGGGAGATGTTGGGATGGGGTGCATGTATTTTGTACATGGGGGACCAAAGTGACTTTTGAGGGGGTTAGAAGGCAGATGATGATGGGTTAAAATTCATGTCCACTAAAATTCATGTCCACTTGGAATGTCAGAATGTGACATTATTTGGAAGTAAGGTCTTTGCAGATGTAACTAGTTAAGATGAGGTCCATCCAATCACTGGTGTCCTTATAAAAAGAAGGAGCGAACACACAGAGAGACGTGCTGGTGGAGGCAGATTGCAGTGGTGCACCTACAAGCCAAGGCACACCAAGGATTCATCTGTCATTTTAAGCTTCCTGATGTGTGGTACTTCCTTGTAGTGGCCCCAGGACACTGATACACAGAGTCTATTAGCAAGCAGCAACTGAGGTCTGGAGCAACTGAAGCCTGGCTGCAGGGGAAGCCTGTGTGCCAGTCACCCATTCCTCCCAGCAGAGACCCCAGGACAACGTTGGGGTTTTTAGATCTTCCGCAGTGAGATGAGATGAAGTGCTCGCAATGGGAACGTGTGAGCCATCTCAGTACAATGATGTTAGGGAGGGCCTGAATAGGGTTTGGGCTCATGTGAGGCAATTTTGATGAGGGTTCAAGGAAGCAGAGCTGGGTTGGATGCTGTTAGGAAGTGGGACTTGTTCTATGCTTGAGTATCAGTAAATTTTATTGGAAAGTGTGAGGAATGAAGGGAAGCAAAGGCTGTGGCTGGTAACAAAGCAGCGGTCACTTATATCACCAGGATGGGGACGGTTAGTTATGTCTCTATCCTGGTGATATATGGTGTTGCCTGTCTCACAGAGTGACCTTGTCTGATGCTGATGTTCTGTGACAGTTTCTGTTCATCAGGACAGCCCCAGCTTTCTCATAGTGCAGAACCATCGCCTCGGAGCTAACCTGCCCCTGGGGCTGGGGGCTGGGAGCTGGCAGCACACTGCACCATGCAGGGCTATACAAGGAAGCACCACTGTTGCTTAGGAAGCAGAGGGGGAGGGGAACCTGTGGCGAGAACCTTTACCATTGTTTCTACAGGAAGGAATGAGTGAGCAGGCTTTACTCCCCGGCCCTGGGAACCCAAGAGATCACAGAGGCTGGCAGCATGGGGCACAGAGTCAGGTAGCAGCAGGTATTTAACGATTAGACTGAATAAAAGAGGGAGTCAAGAAGAGCTGGGCAGGGATCTTTTAACTAATCACACTGTGAGTCTGGTCTTGAGAGGTGGTGGCCATCAGCAAAGCAAGGCAGGATCTGTGCACCGCCCAGTCCTCTGAAGGCTGAAGGAGCATGTTCCCCACCAAGGATCACTGTCTTCTTTCCACACGTTGTCTCTGCACAGGGGCCCCAGTGAGCACCGAGATACAAAGATATTTAGCCCATGCACTACCCTCAAGGATCTTGGCCTTCACCAAACAGGCTGACCTCAGCCTCCCCTGGCCCTCCTTGATCCTCTCAGAGGAGCTGAAAACAAGACGGTTTCCAGGAGGACTGGGGCCATGGGGGGACAGGGGAGAAACGTGTATAGCAATATGCATTATTCACATGAGCTTGGACCCGCCTGGGCTGAGCTGGGCCTCGACGGGAAGGAAAACTCGAGGGCACCATCACTGGGACTCCACAAGTGGGTATGTGAGAGATGACCTTGTCTCTGGTTATGGTCTCTGCCCACCTGCCCTCAGATAGCATCTTTACAGCCCAAGGCCAGACGAATAAAGTGTACATTCCCCTGAACAGTTCAGAAAATGTGGACAAACATCAAAAACATAGACATTACCCATATTTCCTACCAGCATTTAACACCATGCCCTCCAGCCCTCCTGTGTTTGCATCTGCTTGTGCGTGTTTTGTCAGAACTCAGACTACACCTACACTTAGGGTCTGAATTTGATCCTAGCTCTCTAACATGGAGTGGCCTGCTAGTGTGCAGGTGCCCATCAGATACTCAGGAGAAGTCTCGCCTAGTGCTTGTGCTCCCATGGGGGCCCTCAGATTTGCTGAAGGTGAGAGCTGAGTTCCATGGCAGCTTGATAAACAGAATACAATGGAAGTGACATTCCAGGCTAAGGCCTGGATAAACAGGCAGTTTCCACTCCCTGTCTTCAGGAATGCTTGCTCCTAGAAGACAGCACCATGTCATAAGGAAGCTCAAGCAGCCCTGTGGAGAGGCGATGATGCCCTGGGATGAGCCCTGTCTAGTGGGGTCTCACTGTGGAGCAGAGCCAAGATGCTGAGTCCTGCCTGGACTGCAGATTTATGAGCAGGAATGACTGTTGCTATAATAAACAGTATCTGTTATAAACAGTATCTGTGGTTATGCAGTCACAGGTTCACATAACCCTGGTCCATCGAGTGACTCTACCTGACACAGCTCTTTGTCCAGGGATGAACACATGGTCCAGCCTACCTCTGGGATGAGGTGTTGGGATGCTGAAAGAGTGGCCCCCCTGCTCTGGGATCCTTAGCCTCAAGGGCTTCCCTAAAAACTTTGAAACTGCCAACAGCTATCTCTTCTGGGTTGATATTGGGTTTCTATTCCTTGAAGATGACTAATGCAGCTATTTAGTAAATGTATGACTCAACAGGCCTGAGCCTCAGTTTCTCACTTGTAAAATGGGGACAGCAAAGCGCTCATGCTGATTACTGGAAAATCAGTAATCATCAGACTGAATGATAGAAAAGCAGCTGTCAGCACAGGGAGTGAGGAGGTGAGTAGGTACGCAGGCTGCAGGGCTCAGAACAGCCCCTTCCTGCTCTCTGCTGTCCCAACCTTCCTTCTGGCCCTGACTATGGGGCTTGGATCCTGGGCATACTTGGACTTGCAACATACATCTTGTCCTTCCTTTGGCCCTGGTATGAGGAGTGTTAACATGCCCATCTCAGGGAAACTGAGAGGCAGAGAGAGCCAGAAAGTCAGGCCCCAGAGGCTGGGCCTTTGGGGTAAGCGCTGTTGCTATGGACAGGTCCTTCCCCCAGGCCTCAGATTCCACATCTGTGAAATGGGAGCCCTCCAAGCACCTGTTCCATGCAGGTCTC
Organism: Capra hircus; assembly: GCF_001704415.2. Lineage (NCBI taxonomy): Eukaryota > Metazoa > Chordata > Mammalia > Artiodactyla > Bovidae > Capra > Capra hircus. The sequence continues at coordinate 84,186,618 of NC_030815.1, forward strand.
TCCAATCTGTTCATTTGGATGGCCTTGGCCAGCCTTCCAGACCTTGTGAAAGACCACTCCCTAGGAGGCCCAGGAAGTGCCTTCCCACAAGGAGTATGCCAGGCCACAAGCCTGGGCCTCAGTGCCCCTGAGCCACAGCCTTGGTAGATGTGGGTTGGGAGAGGTGGGGAGAGACAGGAGCCCAGAGACAGGGCAGAGCTTACCCAAAGTCGACCAGCAGGGTGCAGAAGTAGTTAAAATGCCCTGTGAGGGGCTGATGAGGGCCAAGAGGTCACAGGGTCTGTGTTAGGCAGGGGGAAGCAGGCAGGGAGCATGGGAGGCAGGCTCCCATACCTCTCCTGTGACTGGGGACTCGGGCTCCCACCATGCTGGCTGTGCAGGTATATGGCCTCAAAGAAGCTTAACTGGGGCTCAAAACCACCAACCCTCTGGATTACCCTGGACTCTCCAATGCACATTTTACCCCAGGCTTACCTAGGAAAAACTTCTGTCTGTGAAAACATACCTCTTCCCCCTGGCAGAGCACACCCAAGCCCTATGAGTGAGCCCTCAGACCACAGTCATGAGGCATCATTCGAGTGGGCAAATGGCCACAGATGGGATCATTCTACCTCCCTGAGTCTCCACTTCCCCATCTGTAAATGAGGGGCCACTGACAGGTAGAATTCAGAACTGAGCAGTGAATGTGTGTAATCATTTACATGTATGCCACCTTTAAAATCTTTATTAGTTTCCTGTTTTCTGAAGAGAGAATAGATACATGCCTGTTGCAAAAAATTCAGACAATGCAGAGAAGCGTCAAGAGGCAGGAGAAAATGAGCCACAATCTGGCCACCCAGAGGTGAAGGAGGAGCCCCAGAAGCAGCCCATCAGGCTTTGTCCCTCCTGGGCACCCTGTGTCCTGGCTCCCAAGTGGGCCTGGCATTCAGGAGGGGCTGGTCCTCTCTGTTCCGTGACTCCGTCATCTGCTTTTGCCCTCCCTGGGAAAGCACACAGCCCATAGGCCTGCTTCCTCCCAGCTGCCTTGCTACATGTCTCTAAGCCATCACTGTGAACCTGTGGGTGGTGGCTCAGATGTCACCGGGGGTAACTCACCTTTCTCCCTCCTGAAAGTCGAGGAATGCCTCGCTTGTGCAGACTCAGGGCTAGGGAAGGCAACCCAGCAGTCAGAGCCTGGACCCTGGCGGGGAGTGGGCTCCGGGCAGGCGTTCCCTACAGAAGAGGACCAGCTCTGGCCTGCCTTTGGAGCGGCCAGAGGACTAGTGCGTGTGGAGGATGCCAAACAGCCTGGCAGAAAATATTTCGGGGGAGAATTCTTCTCTCCCCAGATACCCAGCTCATTGGAGCTACAAGTTCAGATTACTTTTAAAAATAATTACTCTTAATTTAAAAATGTAATTTTTTAGAAAAGAGGCAAAGCCCATAAGTGCTTAGTTACTTTGCTCATTCAGGTCCAACTCTCTGCGGCCCCATGGACTGTAGCCCGCCAGGCTCCTCTGTGCGTGGGATTTTCCAGGCAAGAATACTGGAGTGGATTGCCAATTCCTACTTCAGGGGATCTTGACCCAAGGATAGAAGCCGCAGCACTCACATTTCCTGCATTGGCAGGCAGGTTGCTACCTGGGAAGCCCTTAAGCCCATGAGACCAACCTGCTTCCCTGACTCTTATTTTGGGATGCAATTTTCTAGCCTTGGTCCATTATGAGAAGTTTTTAAGTTAAAAATCTTATTTTTATACTGAGTGAGAGAAAAAATGAAGAATATTTAAAGAAAAACAAAAAGCATTTTACATTTCCAAAGTTATTATACAATTTGTGGAAAACAAACACACACAAAATGACCACCCCCTGGGGTACCATGGTCTATGGATGCTGTGTCAGGAGAATCAGGTTGAGGTAGGCTCCCTGGGACAGGCAACACTCCAGCTAAGTCTTGAGGGAAGAGAAGATGCCCAGACGAGGTTTTCACATCCCCTCAAAATCTCTGGTAGCATGTGTGTAAGACCATTTCACAGAGCAGAATATTGAGACCCAGAGCTCCCAGAACCCTCCCCTTTCACCAGTCTCCCTGGTTCCTTCTTGCCAGTTCATTTATTCAACAAATGTTTGTCTGGGCATACTCTGTGCTCCTAGATGCCAATGAAGATGGGCAAGAGGTAATGGGGTGGAGGCTAGATCCCCAAATGCAGAGAGGCCAAGGCTTGGGTCAGCTTCTTAAGAGCCTCTGCTGGCTTTTTCTTGCCTCTTTGCCAGCTGCCCACATGCTGCCTGCTGCAGGGGAGCCATATGTCCTGTCTGCTTCCTAGAACTTGGGGTCATGCAGCACAGAACAGCTTTGTCTGGGAAGGGCATCAGGGAGGGCTCCCTTAAGGAGGTGACCAAGGCCTGGGGCCTGGGGACACCATCCTGGCATAGCACAGGCATTGCTCCCCATCTGGGCCAGGTCTTGGAGAGGTCGCGGGGAGGTAGGGTTGGCCCAGCTTTCAGATGATGGTCCATTCCTGATCATGTCACAGTCTCCCTTCCCTTGGGAGGGTGGCAAGATCTTTTCTATCCCTTAGATGAGACTTTCAAGGCTCAGGCATCAGGTGCCTGTCAGAACTATGATCCCTGACATGAATGGGGCAGGGGGCGAGGTGGTGCCCAAGCAGTCTGAGTCTGTGGTGAGCTACTGCCTCAGTTTCCCTCCCTACCCATGGTAGGTGTTGCTGGTGTTCCAGGAGCATGCCATTCCAAGAAGCCCCAGAAAAGGTGGATGGGGTCTAGATTGAGTTCATATTGGCCAAGAACCCACTGTCTCCCACTGCTCCTGAAGATGTCTTTGACACAAGTGGGCATTCTGAGGCATAACAAGATGTACGGTTTCTTGTACAGAAGTCTCAGGCCACTCCCAGTTCCCTAACAGGACAAATGGAGGCCAGCACCACATGCTTGAGTACCCAAAACATCTAAGTGTGCTGCAGATGGCCAAGAAAACACATTGTTTCATTCCCGACATGTTACAGGCTGTTATGGGCTGAACTGTAACCCTGAGTACCTCAGAACATGACCTTATTTTGAAATACGATCTTTATAGAAGCAATCAAGTTAAAACAAGGTCCTCAGGGTGGCCCTGTTCCAATAGAACTGGCACCCTAGAAAAAGGGGAAAATTGGACACAGAGACAGGCATGCCCAAAGGGACAGAACAGCTGTGTAAAAACCGGAAGGATGCTGCCACAGCCAGGGAATTATCTGAGGAGACGTGTGGGAGAGGCGTGGAAAAGACCACTTCTAGTGCCTTCACAGGGAGCAGAGCCCTGCCAGCACCTTCACCTCAGACTTCTAGCCTCCAGAACCCTGAGATTACACACTTCTGAAGTCCTAAGGTACCCAGTCAGTGGTACCTTGTTATAGCAGCCCCGGGAAGCATATACGTTCTAAATAACCAGGCCCTGGGCCAGTGTGTGGTAGTGTAGGCAGCCCGCAGGCAGCTCCTACCAGCTCTATCCTGTGATTTCAAGGGCCACACCAGACCTCCCTCCCAACCCTGCTAATGCATCTTCAGACAGCTGTCCTGGGTACAGTGTTGTACACAAAAGATCAGAGCCAACAAGAAGGCCACAAGACCTCAGAGGTGGACATGGAGCCATCTGTAGGGAATTCTGGGGTCCCAGGTCCCTGAGGGCTTCCCTTTGGGGCTCAAAGGAAGACACGACTTGTGGTTCAGCTGGTAAAGAATCTGCCTGCAATGCGGGAGACCTGGGGTTGATCCCTGGGTTGGGAAGGTCCCCTGGAGAAGGGAAAGGTTATGCACTCCAGTATTCTGGCCTGGAGAATACCACGGCCTGTGTAGTCCCTGGGCTTGCAAAGAGTCAGACATGACTGAGCCACTGTCACATGTCCCTGAGTGTGGTCTGGAGGGGGCAGATCACAGTGGGCCCTGCAGACGCCCCTGGATTCTCAGTGTGGCAGACGGGACATACATGCTTGGTTCATATCAAGGGAAATGAAGAAAGTCATTATGTGTGACCCACAAGTCTGAAATGGGAATTAGATAGTATGGGGAAAACAACTCTGACTCAGGAAAGAGGAGGGCCCTTATGTATTACACTGAACATGAATGTCTACCAGACTAAGAAAGCAAAGGCGGGGAGGGGCTGGCCTGCTGGGACCCTGCCCTAATGTCCCACAAGACACCAACCTCTTTGCTGCTGCCTGCCAGGCACTCCAGAGCCAGTTCTGTCTACCTGGGCCATCTCAGAGACTTCCAGTGGTGGCCATACTGAACTTCTGGTTGTACCTCGAGCTTCCGAAGAATTAATATCGTAAGGCCTTTGCATCAGCTGTTCTGTCACTGACTGTCTTATGGTGGTTCTCTGGATTTATCTTGGTATTTACTCCTAGTCTAATGGTGGATCCCTGGGTCTGTCTTGGTTTGCACTCCTGGTCTAATGGTGGATCCTGTGTCTGTTTTGCTCTCCATTGCTTAGTTCAGTGTTGGGTCCCAGATCTATCTGGGTCTTATGGAGGTCCCTGTGTCTACCTGGGTCTCCATTTCTAGTCAAATGGGGCATTCCTGGATATGTCTTAGTCTGCATTCCTAATCTAATGGTGGATCCCTGTATTTGTCTGGTGTCTGTATTTGTCTCCACTACTTAGTAATGGAGGATTCCGAGGTCTGTAGGTGGACCCCTGGATCTACCATGGTCTCCACTACCTAGTTTAATGGAAGATCCCTGTGTCTATCATTGTCTGTACTGCTACCCTAATGTTGTCTATCTTGTTCTCCACTACCTATTTAAGGGTGTGTTTAGCCACTCCAGTCGTGTCCAACTCTTTGTGATCCCATGGACTGCAGGCATCAGACTCCTCTGTCCATGGGGATTCTCCATGGAAGAACACTTAGTATGTTGCCATGCCCTTCCCAACCCAGGGATCCAACCCAGGTCTTCCTCATTGCAGACAGATTCTATACCAACTGAGCCACCTGGGAAGCCCAAGAATACTGGAACAGGTAGCTTATCCCTTCTCCAGGGGATCTTTCCGACCCAGGAATCAAACCGGGGTCTCCTGCATTGCAGGTGGATTCTTTACCAGCTGAGCTACCAGGGAAGCCCTATTTTAAGGGCGGATCTCTGGATTTACCTTGGTCTGCACCCCTAGTCTAAAGGATGGATCTGTAAGTCTATCTTGGTCACCGCTACGTAGTTGGATAAACTTAGTGATCCACCATTAAACCAGGACTGCGGTCCAAGACAGACCCAGAATCTTCCACACACCTTCCTCCAGCTTTGCAGGACTGGTCACCAGGAGCTTCCTTGGGAAGACCCCGCTGTGGACTCGGTAATCTTAGAGCTTCCTCAGCATTTCCTGGGCCTGGGCGGGGTGCTGCGCCTGGGCTGGGCGGGGTCCTAGAGAGAGGAAGGGGCGGGCCGCAGCTCTGAGCCTAGCCAGGGGCCCCCTCTAAGGGGGCTGGGCAGGAGGAGTCAGGAGAGCGCAGGACCCCTCAGTGTGGTGTGTGAGCCTAGGGCCAGACCCTGGAGGTCTGAATCCTGCCCCCACGACCCGGGGGTCCTCACTGAAGAAGCACAACATCGTCACCCACCACAGAGGGCCTGACCCAGTGACACAGATGGGGACCACATGTGCTACTCACCGAGGACACCTGGGCTGGGGAGGACCCTGGTGGTCGGAGGGGCAGGGACTGAGAGCAACGCCTGCGCAAGTCCCTGGAGCGAGACTTTCCGCTCCGCGACTTTCGCCCCCTCGGGGCCGACGGCTCCTGCGAGGTCGGCCCCGCCCTCTGCCCTGCGAGGGCGCGTCCTGGCCGCCCCGCCCACGCTGGCCCCTGCGCGGCAGTCCGGCCAAGCGCCGCGGAGGGCGCGGGGATGCGCGGGGCGGCGGCGACCCTCCGCCGCAGGGCGAGGCCCGGGGGGCGCAAGGGGAACGCCATGCCCACCCCCGGGAACGGCACAGGTAAGGGCAGAGGCTGCGGGCCTCTGGTGGGGTTCTGCGCCCATTACACAGACGGGAAAGGTGAGAGGCTGCGTGCACAGCTTTGGGCGGGAGCGGGGGGCGGTGGGCTGCACTCTGCCGCTGGGAGGTGCACACCCGGCGGTTAACGCCTCCTCCGGCCCCGGCCCTCTCCGCAGCCCAGCGGGCGCCCCAGCGGAGCTGAAGCCGGGCAGCGAGTGCCCAGAAGCTAGGCGGCTGCGTTTAGCCGCGCGCCAGCCCAGGTGTGCGCCCTTTCCCAATGGGGGCCGCCTCGGGGTGATGCGGGGGATGGCTGCGCGACGGACGGCTGCGCGACGGACGTGGGGAAACCGAAAGCGGCCTTACCTCGGGGAGATGCTCGGGTTCCTCGGCTAGCTCCTCAGCCCCACTTTACAGATGGGGAAACTGAGCTTGAGAGAGAAGAACGACAGTCGAGCCTGGTGTGTGGCTCCGGGGTCTCCGGAAGGCTGACTGTTATCGTAAATGGTTGATTTTTGGATTGTTCTGTAGGAGGTTTGTCTTTCTGCCCGCCGTCGGTGTGGGGAAAGCGTCTGAAGCCAAGGGTTCGAATGTCCGCTTTACGCCTTGAATGCGTCTGAAATTTAATCCTTTTAGAAACACAGATAAACCCAGACGTTGAGCCCCAGATGTTCCTGGAGGCTCATTGAGGGCACACCGTCAGCTCCCCTTTAAGCCTGAGGGTCTCTGCACACCTGTGCCCCAGGCCAGGCGCTGAATTGTACGGGTGGAAGCCGGGCCTGGAGGAGCAGCCTGGCACAGGACACACCCCACTGGGCATGCAGCCAGTCAAGCTTAAAACAGTGACACCTGCCACCTTGGGAGGAATGACGGCTCTGTCTCAGATGGGAAAACAGGCCCAGCGAAGTCATTCTCTGAGCAGAGGCGTGTGGCTTGGTGGTGTGAAAGCCAAGACCTGAGACCTGCCCCCGGCCTGGTGGGGTGGGTTTTTCTTTAACTCCCTCTGGCAGCCTGATGTCCCATCCGGAATTTAGTGTTTCAGTGCATGTGAAAAGAGGATAATGTGTGTGCGAGTTGTGCAGCACTGCCTGGGGAGGTGAGTGTCCACTGTGAGGCACAGGGACTTGCCCAAGATCAGCTAAGGAGAGCGAGGGGGAGACTGGCTACATACAAAAGACTGTTTTCAGAGAACTGTCCTGGGAGAAAGGGGGTCTCAGAGTCCAGTTCTTGCCCTCTATCTAGCCTGCCAGGCCTGGCCCCAGCCCTGCTACCCTGGGGGTCCCAGCCTGTGAATCTTTCCCAGAAATTTGGGGTTGGAGCCCCCCAACTTGGGGTACGTCACTATCTGTGTGCCTCAGTTTCTCCATATGCTAAGTGGTGGGCCTTGTATACCTGCCCAGGCGTGTGGGAGCCAGGGAGGTCCCAATGCACCCACCCTCACCATGGTTCCGCCCCAGGGTATCACAGTTGTCTGGGCTCCTCAACTGCTCTGCTCCATAGCCCCAGTATCTTGGGCTGTGAAATGGGCACGCACCTCTCGTGGGGCAGTAAACGATGGGTATGGGGGTCTTTAGACAGTTTGACGCTATCTAAAACACAGGAATGGGATGGGTGTTTTTCTTGCAATCTGTACAATGGGTACATTTTCTGCTCTTCCTAGAGGAGCTATACAAATCCAACCAGACAGAGTCCTAGGATTCTCTCCTCATCTCCCATGCACAGCAGGGAGGGGCAGACAGGGGGAGGCTGAATTGGAACAAGGCCTTAAATCTTTGTTGAATGGCTGACTGGGAGGCTGCCCTCCCACTGCCCTCCCACTGGCCTTGTTCCCAGGGCAGCTCCAGCACTCCTTGATGGAGGAGATTGTCCAGGAACGTGGCCCTGCAAGAGGAATAACTCGGGGTTTCAGTGGCCGGAGATGATCCATACCCCTGAGAGCGGGCAGTAGAAGGGCTGCAGGGGTGGATGAGGACGTGCTCTGTGGGCGTCCCCTTGGCTTCACTCCTGCAGGCCAGCCCCACAGCCAGCCTGGGCCCGTTTCACAAAAAGACCAAAACCTGGAGGGAGTGGGTGGGCATTGGTCTCTAAACAGGGCCTCTGTGCCCCTGAGGCCTGGCTCTGGTCTCCCACCAGGGTACACACAGAGCTGCTGGATGAAAGAGGCTCTCTGGAGCCTCAGTGTTCTCCCCTGAGAGATTCAGAGTGGAGGGGATGGGGGCACAGGGCTTGCGCTCTTACTGGATTGGAATTAACCTGGTCATGTGCTGGAGGAGGACGTACATTTCTCATGTGTGAGCTGACCTGCTGTCAGTGGACTGCCTGGGAGCCCCAGGTCTGAACTGGAGCCAAGGACCAGAACTGCAGTAGTTCTGAACCCTGTGTCTGCTTTAGGACATGCAGCCAGGGCGTGGGCCTCCTGCACGTGGCTGTCCCTGCTGCTGGGGTCTTGTGGGTGGGAGTGAGGGGCAGTTGACTCTCCATAGAGTACCTGTGCACCCGTACCCCTCATCCATTTTGATTTCTCTTTGAGAAATCCCTCCTGTGGGTTCCTCTTTCCACTTGAGGATACTGAGACTCAGAATAAGGAAGTGACTTTCCAGTCCCACAGTGACCCAGCCCCACAGTGGGTGAGTCCAGGAGCCTGCTTCCCCCATCTCCTCATTGTCCCTGTTGTCTGCAGCCATGGCCAGCATAAAAGGTTAACTTATTTACCTCCCAGTGGATGAGGTCAGGCTTTGAGGGCTGTGTTGGCTCCAGGAAGGAGGATAGGAGGGATGGTCCTGTGGTCCAAGGTTCCAGATAAAAGATTAACAAGCAAGGATTGTTCTTATCCCCACTGGCCAGGCAGGCTGGGGGAGGCATGGGCTGGAAGGACAGGGTGTGCAGGCCAGGCCGTACACCCATTGTGTGTTAGAGGGTGGGAGAGAGCATTGCTTGGCGCTGGGGAGTGAGTCGGGGGAGTTGGATGCACACCGGATGGGCAGATCTGCCTCTCCACTGTCCAGTGAGTTTATAGGGTTTGCTTTTGTTTTATATCTTGCCTGCATCAAATCCATTCCTTTTGTTTTTTTTCTGTTGTTTTTCCTCTTCTTTGAGATTTATTTGTACATAACGAAAAAAAGATGAGTTCATACAGGGTGCAGAGAAAAAAATGCACCAAAGATTGAGGGGTGCAGGGGTCCAGCCAGAGGAGGGCTAGGGGAATGCAGCGTCCAGTGTGTGAGTTGGGCCGCAAGTGGGCAGGGCCAGGCTCCAGGGCTGAGTGGGGCTGGAAGGGAAGGACAGCTGGGAGTTGAGGGTAGGATGGAGAGCAGGCCTAGGAAGGATATACAGGGGCAGCTGGGTGTCGGTGAGGATTTTCAGCAGGGGATGGAGGAAGTGGGATTTGCCTCTTAAACACCATGTGTAGGGTGGGACTATTGGGGGCCCAGCTAGAGAGTCTGGGGGTCTCCAGGCAGTGGAGGGTGTAGTGAGGAATGTGAGAAGAGGCTGGGTTTGCAGTGGTTAGGGGATGTCTCTGGAATGTCTCTGGAGCCAGCTCGTGGTTTCTTGGAATATCCTTAGAAGATGGGTAGGCTGAAGCCCTCATTGTCCTCTGACGCTGTGCCACCTTCCTGCCCCATCTGGCCTGTGTGTCACAAGTTGGGTAGAAAGGTCTGGTGGGGGGCACTGCCAGTGTGTACCTGGGGCCTTCAGCAGGTCTGTGGACCTCAGTTTCCTCATCTGGAAAATGGGCCCAGCCCAAAGTGTTTGCCAGCCTTCCAGGCCCAGAGAAGGGATACAGGACATCCCGTTGGAGTAACGGGATGGCAGATAAAGGTGTCTTGGCAGAGTGTCGTGGTCTTGGGGAAGACTTGGGTCTGAGTCTGGGGGTAGCAGGTGCAGGTATCCTGGATACTGTGGACTTAGGATGGGAGATAGGAGCAGGTATTAAGCCTCCTCCTAGGGGTATTCCTGAGCTCCCAGGCACAGGTTTAAAGTCTCCACCAGGTGGTCCCACTCTTCCTATCACTGACCTGAAGAGCAGGTCACCCTATTTTGCAGGTTGGGAAACTGAATCTGACCAAGTCTAGGACCTAAGCCTAGAGGTGGTGGAGCAGGGTCAGACCTGGTAGAGAGGGGCTGGGGCTGAGAGGGTGGTCCTAGCAGACCAGGCCCACTTGGCTTCTCTGCCTTTGCCTCTCTGCTTGATTGGGCTCTCAGATTACTGGAGTTGAGCTCCTTGCCTCCCAGGTAGGGGAAGGTTCCATGATGTACTCACTGCAGGGAGGGGCCTTGGGCAAGGCTCATCTTCCCCCTGCTCTTATCAGAGTTATTTCCTCAAACTTTTCATTTTCATTTTTAAAAGAGGACCTGTTTTAACAATACACTTGTGCTTGAAGCAGGGGCTCCCTGCCTCTGATGGGCGTGAGACACCTGTATTGGCTGGCCAGAAATGCAGAGTGTGAAGCCACAGGTCTGGGGAGAGAGGCCATGACTTCTTTTAAAGCCCCCATTCTGAGTCTCTCGGTGGCCCTCCTGTCCCCAGCCGCGCAACATGTGTGGTAATGGGCAGTGGCATTTTCACTGGGCCTGGGCTGCGAATTCTCTTGGACCTTTCCCTTGAGTCTTCAGCTTGACGCAACCCTGGAGGCATCCACATGTCAGGCCTGTTCCCTTTCTGTGGCATCACCCCTCACCCTCCCTCCTTGGTGAGATTCCAGGAGGCAGGACAGGCTCTGGGCCTCTTGTGGGGAGGGCTTATTTCTGTCACTGAAGCTATGTGAGCCCCTTGGGTGATGAAACAGCGGCAGTGCTTGTCTCAGGATTGGCATGTCACCATAGCGGAACCCAGCAGCTGTACAGGATGTGGCTGTTGACAGCCGGCCCTTTCCCCACAACAGTGGTGGTTTCCTTGCTGGGTTGGGGTTGCATGTCATCTCAGTCAGACCCCGCCCAGTCTTGCCCACTGCAGCCTTTACGGGTGAGTTGAGGACTGAATTGGTAACCTGCTCACCCCGCAGGTTGAGTGTGTCTGTAGAACCAGCCTGCGGCCTCAGTTTCTGAAACTTTTTCTTCTGTCTGTGACTCCCCATGCCAGGGCCATCTTAGCTAGTAGTGCAGGATGTGGACTGGGCTCTGGGTAGGGAGATGGGCAGCTACCCCCTGGGGGATATGAGACAGATAAATTCAACAGTGATGCCTAAGACTTTCTCCCCACATTAAAAATTTTTTTAAACATACCACAGAGGAAAGAATTTATATCCACACATCCCTCAGCTCTATCCTACCCTTAACTTTTCACCAGGCCTGCTTCATCTCTTCTCTTGCCATCTCTTTGTCCCTCCCTCAAAGCATCTTATTTTTTTGATAAAGTTCTAGTTGCATCTTTAAAGGATAAACACAGGTTTACCCCTTCCTCCTTTTATTTGCCAGGTGTTGGGAAGACAAGTGCCCACGAAGCTCCTGCCCCTGCTGATCCCTTCCAAAAGGCCCTCCCTTCTCCAAGGGCCTCATGGGGCTGGGGAGAAAGAAGGTGCTTAGCCACAGAAGAATGGAGAAGTGGCAGCTCTAAATTGGGGACTGGGAGGTTTTGGTTTCCGGTGACCCTGGGGAAGGGGCCATGTGGCTGGCCTGTGGCCACCCTGCTCTGTCTGTCCAGTTCCAAAACCCCCGTCCACTTCCCTGACTGGAAGGACCACACGTGTCCAAGTCCACAGATCCTGAAAAAGAAAAGAGATTTCTCCTGGAGGAGTGCTGATCACAACTTTCAGATGTTAGGTTGTCTGTTCACGCATTTGTACATTCATTTCTCCTTTGGCACCTGTGGAAACACAGTGTGATGTTTAAGGGCCTAGATACTGGAATCAAGAGTACTACTGTACTACTCTGTACAGTACTGAGTACTCTGTAGTACTGAACCTCTGTACTACTGAGAACTGGGTGACCCAAGGCCAGTGAGGGTAATCGGGAAATGTCTGACTGGCGGCTCGAAGTCGATGCTGTGTCCTCCTCCCTGGGACTCCCAGCTCAGCCTGCTTACCCCTTCCTGCCTGCAAGCACCTGCCTGCCCCTGCTGCAGGGGAGGACTGCCTCTTAGGTCTTCCGGACTGTGCCCTCTGCCCCGCCCCTTTTCCCACACTCTCACTAACCTGGTGGGCTGGTTTTTCTGAACTAGACCAAGCCAAAAGTAATAAGTTTCAAATTCACACTTCTTTGATTGAGATAAATATTTCCCCTGAATTTTTCTAACAGGCTTTATTGAGGTATTATTCATGTGCCATACAATTCACATGCTTAAATTGTACATTAAAAGTGTACAACTCGATGGGTTTTAGTCCATTTAGATACGTACAGCTATCACCACAGTCAATTTTAGGACATTTTCCTCACCCCAAAAGGAAGCCCTGCATACCTTAGAGTTCATCTCCCAACTTCCCCTCTCCGTTGCCCCAGACCACCACTGACCTGCTTTCTGTCTCTATAGATTTGCCTGTTGTAGACATTTCATATGAATGGAGTTATACACTACGTGGGTTTTGTGTGACTGGCTAGTTTTGAAGGTTCATCCATGTTGTAGCATGTCAGTTCTTCAGATAATATTCCGTTGTAAGGGTGGACCGTACTTCAGCTCACCGCTTACCAGTTGGTGAACATTTAGGTGGGTTCTACTTTTTGGCTGTTACGAATAATGCTGCTGCTGAACATTTGTGTTCAAGTGTTTGTATAGACGTGTTTTCCTTTCCCTTGGGTATATTGCTGAGAGGAGCACCACTGCATCATTTGGGAGTGCTCTGAAAACTGTTAGAGAAACTGCGAAGTGGCTGCCCCATTGACATTCCCAGCTGCAGTGTGTGAGGGCTCCAGTTTCTTCACATTCTTGGTACACCTGTTATTTTTCTCATGTGTCTTTTTCATGGCATACATGAAAAAGCACCTCCCTGTGGATTTGGTTTGCATTTCCCTGGAGCTAGTGATGTTGAGCATCTTTTCATGTGTTTGTTGGTGGCCACTGGTTTATCTTTATAGAGAAATGTCTATTCATATCTTTTGCCCATTTATAAATTAGGCTGTCTTTTTATAAGTCAGTATAATAATTTATACACTCTAAACGCAATCCCTTTTCAGACAGATGCTTTTATAAACATTTTCTCCCACTCTGAGGGTTGTCTTTTCACTTTCTTGATAGTATCCTATAAAGCACAAATTTTTTCGTTTCAGTGAAGTCCAGTTTATCTGTTTGTTTTGTTGTTTGTCTTTTGGTAATCATTGAGAAAACCGTTGCCATTGGAAGGTCAGGAAGATTTACCCGTATGTTTTCTTCTAAGAGTTTTTATGGTTTTTATCTGTTATATTGAGATCTTTGATTCATGCTAATTTTTTTATATGATATAAGGAGAGGTCCAACTTTCTCCTTTTGCATGTAAGTATTGTTTTCGTGGCACCAAATTGTTGAAAAACTATTCTCTTCCCATTTGATTGTCTTGGCATCCATGTTGAAAATCAGCTGATTGTAAATAGGAGTTTATGTCTTGAGTTTAAGCTCTTGCATTGGCCTGTATGTCTGTCTGTATAGCAGTGTCCTCTGTTTTCATCACCATAGCTTTGTGATAAAATTTAAACTAAGGAAGTACAAATCCTCCAACTTTGTTCTCCTTTTTCAAGATTGTTCTGTTTGTGCTATTCTAGGTCTTTTTGCCTTTCCTTATGAATTGTGGATCAGTTTGTCAGTTTCTGTGAAGGTAGCAGCTAGGACCCTGATAAGATTATGCTGAATTTGGGTTATGCTGAATAAGGGTTAAGCTGTTAAGTGAGCAGAGGAGCATTGCCATCTTAAACCATACTAAGTCTTCTGACCCCCTAGTATGTCATGTATTTCTATTTTTTTAGGTCTTCTTTAATTTCTCTAAACATGCTTTGTAATTTTTAATTTCAGTTTTACCTGAGCTTCTTTAGTTAAATTTTGTTCCTAAGTAGTTTATTCTTTTTGATGCTCTTGTAAATGGAATTTTTTTCTTAATTGCATTTTTAGTTTGCTCATTGACACTGTACTGAAATACAATGGATTTTTGTGTGTTGATCTTGTATACTGTAATCTTGATGGACTCATTTATTAGTTCCTATAGATTTTTTTAGCAGATTCCCAGGGATTTTCTAGATATAGGATCATGCCATCTAACAGAGAAGCTTTGCTTCTTCCTTCCTAATGTGGATACAGTTTAATTTTCTTAATTAATTGCTTGGCTCACTAGTTTGGGACCATTTCCATTTTTTTCTTCCTAATGTAACCATTTTTTCTGTTGTGACTTCTCCAGCACCACAATTCAGAAGCATCAATTCTTCAGCGATCAGCTATGCAATATTGTTCTTTACAGCATTGGACTTTACTTTCACCACCAGACGCATCCACAGCTGAGCGGCGTTTCTGCTTTGGCCCAGCCTCTTCATTCTTTCTGGAGTTTTTAGTAATTGCCCTCTGCTTTTCCCCAGTAGCATACTGGACGCCTTCTAGCCTTGTGGGCTCATCTTCCGGTGTCATACCTTTATGCCTTTTCATACTGTTTTTGGGGTTCTTGAGGCAAGAATACTGGAGTGGTTTGCCATTTCCTCCTCCAGTGACCCACTTTTGTCAGAACCCTTCACTATGATCCAAGTGTGTAAGTGCTGTTTATGTAAGAAAGATGCTCTGTTACATGTATGTTGCAAATACCCACACTCCTTTGTTCTGCTGTTGATTAGGACTCTTGAGCTGTGTGTCAATCCTATCTGTGGGTTCCCTCTCTATCTGTGAGTGCTGGGCGGGTCAGCCACCTCTCCAAGCTTGGTTGCTCATGTTAAAATGATATAATGACTGTTGTCCTCTGCAGATAGTTGAGTGCCGTATGAGGGCAGGAATTGGGGTCCTTCTTGACCAGATGTTTCTACCAGCTATTGTGAGTGTGACACCAACGGTGGACCTCTCAGGCAGGGAAGCCCAAATCCTCCCAGACGTGTGGTTTACCTGGCAGCCATGGGCTAGCACCCTTCCACCCCATCACCCTCAGCATGTCATCCAGCCTTGCTGTGCTTCAGTTTCCCCATCTGTGAGGTGGAGACGGGTGGTCTTCTCATATGGCTCCAATATAGTGAACCACCCATTAGGTGCCCAGTGTTGTTTGTGTTCCAATGGTCAGTCCCCACTCCCACAAGGACCCCCCAGGCACAGACTCCTCCCTCCAGCCTTCTAGCCTGATGAGGCACCCGCCAGGTTCTTGGGAGGGTGAGGATAGGAGGTGGACTAAATGCAGCTTGGCCAACCTCACCCAAATGATGTCTCTGAGTGTTTCTGCCCCACACCACGGGTCTCAGGCAGCCTTGGCCTCCTTGAGGGCAGAATGCAGGCCTGAGGCTGAAGCCTCTCTGTCACTAACACCCTCACCCTAAGTGGGGCAGGGCCAGCAGGTTCATGCAAGAGGCGGCCTGACCTTCTTGAGCCTCGATTTCCCTTCTGGACAGGGCTGGTTGTGTGCAGGCATGTGAGGTGCTACCACGAGGCATATGAGTGCATGTGTGTGACCCTCCTGAGTGACAGCCATGGCCCTTTGGGCAGTCGCAGGCACGCTCTGTCCCCACAACCTGTATGACACAGTGTTCCATGCGTTCCACAGTGGACCCCCTGTGGGGCTGCTTCCAGGTGGGTGTGGATTTTGGAGGACTCTCCAGCCCACTACATATGTCCTGGGTATGTATTTTGAAAACAGAACTCACAGAGTTTGCTGGTGAATTGGTTATGGACTGAGAAAAGGAAGTCCAGGTTGGTTCTAAATGTGAGGGCTAGAGCAAGTAAAGGATAGGGGAACTGGTGGCTAACATCATAGTTAGAATAGGGGAGCCAGGTGATGAGAAGTTGGCCAGGGCAGGAGCTTGGCTGGGTGTGGCAGGCTGAGTGGGCTTTAGGACACCTATGCCTGGTGCCCAGGGCACGGTCCTAGCTGGAGGCATCCCATGGGGGTCAGGTACAGTGTTGTCTTAGGTTGGTGTGGAAGAACAGGGTCCTCAGCCTGAGCAGTGCTAGCCCCTGTCCCAGTCCCCACCCTTGCTCCCACCTAGCAAGGGGGTTGAACATGCATGCTGCCTCTGGTCAGTGTTGCCACAGACACAGGCCAGACAACCAGCTCAACCAGTCTCCCTTTTGTCTGAGGCTAACCACTTTATACACCAGCAGTACAATCAGATGGAGAAGGAAACGGCACCCCACTCCAGTGTTCTTGCCTGGAGAATCCCAGGATGGTGGAGCTTGGTGGGCTGCCATCTATGGGGTCGCACAGAGTTGGACACGACTGAAGCAACTTAGCAGCAGCAGCAGTACAATCAGAAAGTTCCAGAAAAGCAGAAGGAAGAGCCTCTTGCACCTCAAGCACGAGTAGGCATGCTCTGGAACATCAGTAGCCGCTTCATTCCGTATTCTTGAAGGCCAGAAGCAACGCACACATCCGTCTGTCAGCAGGAAGAGGGAAGCACGCAGGGCATCCACACCGTGGTGCTCTGCTCCACTGTAAATGCGGACAGCTTGCCAACACGCGCAGCACAGCACCTCCCTCGTGCTAAGCAAGGGAAGCCAGACACGAAGGACACGTGAGGTATCTATCACACGTGTATATTGAGAGGGTAGGCCCAGAGCCTCCTGTGTGCTTCAGAGTCTCTGCCCTACAGCATAGGAACTGTACTACTTCAGGAAATGGTTAAACCACTCTGTGCCTCAGTTTGCTCCCCTGTCAAATGGGGAGGTATTTTGTGGATTGATGAGTTAATAGATGTAAAGCATTTAGAACAGCACACAGTAAATTCTAAATATGTCCTTATATAAGGACATCATTGTAACACTTCAGGATATCATTGCTGGCATTCATGTCAGATGTACTCTGATTAACTGCACCGATGCCCACAGCTGGAGATGTGGGTGTAGACAAATATCTTGTTATAGAAATCCTGGCAGCAGATCATAAATACTTACTTTGGCTAAATCTCAGATTTATAAAGCTCTTAATACACTTTACCAAACTCTGTCCAGAAAGATTTGGGTCTGCACCCCCATCAGCAAGTCAGAGAGGAGTTGTTCCCAGGCCCTTGCTAAGTTCACATGTGGTTTTGTTTGTTTGTTTGTTTTTATGTTTTGCAAGTGGAGGAGTGAAAGATTAGTTCTCATTTGAATTAGTGTTTCTTCAGTTACTATGAGGGCTTCGCAGCTGGTGCTAGTGGTAAAGAACCCACCAATGCAGGAGATACTAGAGACTTGGGTTCTATCCCTGGGTCAGGAAGCTCCCCTGGAGAAGGGCATGGCAACCCACTCCAGTATTCTTGCCTGGAGGATCCCATGGACAAAGAAGCCTAGCGGGCTACAGTCCATAGGGTCACAAAGAGTCAGACGCAACTGAAGCGACTTAGCACACAGTTCCTATGAAGGCAGGCATTTTCTCGTGTCTGTTAGCTACTTGTTTCTTTTTTTTTTTTTTTTTTAATTTTAAAATCTTTAATTCTTACATGCATTCCCAAACATGAACCCCCCTCCCACCTCCCTCCCCATAACATCTCTCTGGGAGCTACTTGTTTCTTACGAGTAGCTTGTTCACACATCAGTTCATTCTGTTTTACTTGGATGTTCAGCTTTTACTGATGTGTTAAGATCTCTTTATAAATTACGGGTGTTGAACTTCTGTCCTGTGTTTTCCAAATATCTTTTCCTAATTTTTTCATCTGAATTTGCTTTTCAGTTATTGTTGTTGTTCAGTTGCTAAGTCGTGTCCAAAGCTTTGTGACCCCATGGAGTGCAGCACATTAGGTTCCCCTGTCCTTCTCCCAGAGTTTGCTCAAATTCTTGTCTATAGAATCAGTGATGGTATCTAACCATCTGATCCTCTGCCATCTTCTTCTCCTTTTGCCTTCAATATTTTCAAACATCAGAGTCTTTGCCAACGAGTTGACTCTTTGCATCAGGTGGCCAAAGTTATTGGAGCTTCAGCATCAGTCCTTCCGATGAATATTCTGGGTTGATTTCCTTTAGGACTGAGTGGTTTGATCTCCTTGCAATCCAAGGGACTCTCAAGAGTCTTCTCCAGCACCACAATTCAGAAGCATCAATTCTTCGGTGATCAGCTATGCAATATTGTTCTTTACAGCATTGGACTTTACTTTCACTACCAGATGCATCCACAGCTGAGCAGCATTTCTGCTTTGGCCCAGCCTCTTGATTCTTTCTGGAGTTTTTGGTAATTGCCCTCCACTTTTACCCAGTAGCATATTGGACGCCTTCTAACCTTGAGGGCTCCTCTTCCGGTGTCATACCTTTTTGCCCTTCATACTGTTCTTGGGGTTCTTGCGGCAAGAATATTGGAGTGGTTTGCCATTTCCTCCTCCAGTGAACGACTTTTGTCAGAACCCTTCACTATGACCTGTCTGTCTTAGGTAGCCCTGCCGGCCTGGCTCATAGCTTCATTGAGTTATGCAAGCCCCTTCTCCATGACAAGGTTGTGATCCATGAAGGGGTTTTCAGTTATTAGGGAATAACAAAAGTTTTTTTTTTTCTTTTCATGAAATCACATCTGTCAATCTCTCTCCTTCCTTTTCTTCCCCTTGATTCTGCCTTTTGAGCTGCACTTGGATAATAGTTGTCCTTTTGCTTTTATTGTCTTTAGATGTGTGTTTCTTTTATCAGCACCATGGTCTTCAGCACCTCTTAGTTCAGTTCAGTTGCTCAGTTGTGTCTCACTCTTTGTGACCCCATGAATCGCAGCACGCCAGGCCTCCCTGTCCATCACCATCTCCCAGAGTTCACTCAAACTCACGTCCATCAAGTCCGTGATGCCATCCAGCCATCTCATCCTCTGACATCCCCTTTTCCTCCTGCCCCCAATCCCTCCCAGCATCAGAGTCTTTTCCAATGAGTCAACTCTTCACATGAGATGGCCAAAGTACTGGAGTTTCAGCTTTAGCATCATTCCTTCCAAAGAATGCCCAGGGCTGATCTCCTTTAGAATGGACTGGTTGGATCTCCTTGCAGTCCAAGGGACTCTCAAGAGTCTTCTCCAACACCACAGTTCAAAAGCATCAATTCTTCGGCGCTCAGCTTTCTTCACAGTCCAACTCTCACATTCATACATGACCACTGGAAAAACCATAGCCTTGACTAGATGGACCTTTGTTGGCAAAGTAATATCTCTGCTTTTGAATATGCTATCTAGTTTGGTCATAACTTTTCTTCCAAGGAGTAAGCGTCTTTTAATTTCATGGCTACAGTCACCATCTGCAGTGATTTTGGAGCCCCCAAAAATAGTCTGACACTGTTTCCACTGTTTCCCCATCTATTTCCCATGAAGTGATGGGACCAGATGCCATGATCTTAGTTTTCTGAATGTTGAGCTTTAAGCCAACTTTTTTACTCTCCTCTTTCACTTTCATCAAGAGGCTTTTTAGTTCCTCTTCACTTTCTGCCATAAAGGTGGTGTCATCTGTATATCTGAGGTTATTGATATTTCTCCCGGCAATCTTGATTCCAGCTTGTGCTTCTTCCAGCCCAGTCTTTCTCATGATGTACTCTGCATATAAGTTAAATAAGCAGGGTGATAATATACAGCCTTGACGTATTCCATTTCCTATTTGGAACCAGTCTGTTGTTCCATGTCCAGTTCTAACTGATGCTTCCTGACCTGCATACAGGTTTCTTGAGAGGCAGGTTTGGTGGTCTGGTATTCCCATCTCTTTCAGAATTTTCCACAGTTTATTGTGATCCACACAGTCAAAGGCTTTGGCATAGTCAATAAAGCAGAAATAGATGTTTTTCTGGAATTCCCTTGCTTTTTCAATGATCTAGCAGATGTTGGCAATTTGATCTCTGGTTCCTCTGCCTTTTCTAAAACCAGCTTGAACGTCAGGAAGTTCACGGTTCACATATTGCTGAAGCCTGGCTTGGAGAATTTTGAGCATTACTTTACTAGCATGTGAGATGAGTGCAATTGTGCAGTAGTTTGAGCATTCTTTGGCATTGCCTTTCTTTGGGATTGGAACGAAACCTGACCTTTTGCAGTCCTGTGGCCACTGCTGAGTTTTCCAAATTTGCTGGCATATTGAGTGCAGCACTTTCACAGCATCATCTTTCAGGATTTGAAATAGCTCCACTGGAATTCCATCACCTCCACTAGCTTTGTTCGTAGTGATGCTTTCTAAGGCCCACTTGACCTCACATTCCAAGATGTCTGGCTCTAGGTGAGTGATCACACCATCATGATTATCTTGGTCGTGAAGATCTTTTTTGTACAGTTCCCCTGTGTATTCTTGCCACCTCTTAATATCTTCTGCTTCTGTTAGGGCCATACCATTTCTGTCCTTTATCAATCCCATCTTTGCATGAAATATTCCCTTGGTATCTCTAATTTTCTTGAAGAGATCTCTAGTCTTTCCCATTCTGTTGTTTTCCTCTATTTCTTTGCATTGATCGCTGAGGAAGGCTTTCTTATCTCTTCTTGCTGTTCTTTGGAACTCTGCATTCAGATGCTTATATCTTTCCTTTTCTTCTTTGCTTTTCGCTTCTCTTCTCTTCACGGCTATTTGTAAGACCTCCCCAGACAGCCATTTTGCTTTTTTGCATTTCTTTTCCACAGGGATGGTCTTGATCCCTGTCTCCTGTATAGTGTCATGAACCTCAGTCCGTAGTTCATCAGGCACTCTATCTATCAGATCTAGTCCCTTAAATCTATTTCTCACTTCCACTGGATAATCATAAGGGATTTGATTTAGGTCATATCTGAATGGTCTAGTGGTTTTCCCTACTTTCTTCGATTTAAGTCTGAATTTGGCAATAAGGAGCTCATGATCTGAGCCGCAGTCAGCTCCCAGTCTTGTTTTTGCTGACTGTGTAGAGCTTCTCCATCTTTGGCTGCAAAGAATATAATCAATCTGATTTCAGTGTTGACCATCTGGTGATGCCCATCCATGTGTAGAGTCTTCTCTTGTGTTGTTGGAAGAGGGTGTTTGCTATGACCAGTGTGTTCTCTTGGCAAAATTCTATTAGCCTTTGCCCTGCTTCATTCCATATTCCAAGGCCAAATTTGCCTGTTACTCCAGGTGTTTCTTAACTTCCTACTTTTGCATTCCAGTCCCCTATAATGAAATGGACATCTTTTTTGGATGTTAGTTCTAAAAGGTCTTGTAGGTCTTCATAGAACCATTCAACTTCATCTTCTTCAGCATTACTGGTTGGGGCATAGACTTAGATTACTGTGATATTGAATGGTTTGCCTTGGAAACGAACAGAGATCATTCTGTCTTTTTTGAGATTGCATCCAAGTACTGCATTTCGGACTCTTTTGTTGGCCATGATGGCTACTCCATTTCTTCTGAGGGATTCCTGCCCACAGTAGTAGATATAATGGTCATCTGTGTTAAATTCACCCATTCCAGTCCATTTTAGTTTGCTGATTCCTAGAATGTCGACGTTGACTCTTGCCGTCTCCTGTTTGACCACTTCCAATTTGGCTTGATTCGTGGACCTAACATTCCAGGTTCCTATGCAATATTGCTCTTTGTAGCATCGGACCTTGCTTCTATCACCAGTCACATCCACAACTGGGTATTGTTTTTGCTTTGGCTCCATCCCTTCATTCTTTCTGGAGTTATTTCTCCACTGATCTCCAGTAGCATATTGGGTACCTACTGACCTGGGGTGTTCCTCTTTCAGTATCCTATCATTTTGCCTTTTCATACTGTTTATGGGGTTCTCAAGGCAAGAATAGAATACTGAAGTGGTTTGCCATTCCCTTCTCCAGTGGACCACATTCTGTCAGACCTCTCCACCATGACCCGCCTGTCTTGGGTAGCCCCACAGGGCATGGCTTAGTTTCATTAAGTTAGACAAGGCTGTGGTCCTAGTGTGATTAGATTGACTAGTTTTCTGTGGTATGGTTTCGGTGTGTCTGCCCTCTGATGCACTCTTGCAACACCTACCATCTTACTTGGGTTTCTCTTACCTTGGACTGGGGTACCTCTTCACGGCTGCTCCAGCAAAGCACAGCCGCTGCTCCTTACCTTGGACGACGGATATCTCCTCACCGCCGCCTCTCCTGACCTTGAGTGTGCAGTAGCTCCTCTTGGCCCTCCTGCACCCACGCAGGCAGGCACCACTCCTTGGACCTGGGGAGCACCTCTGGACCTCAGCACCTCTAGATTTCACTTAATGTAGGGATTACACTTTGGCCACGTGGATGCCACTGTCCCTTGTCTGGGTAACTGTGTGACCTTCTCCAGAGCACACATGGTCGTTGGGTCAGGTGAGGTCTCCCGCCAAGCCCCTGCCCCAAGGGTGGGATCTCACGTTGTCTCCCCTCTCTTCTCTCCTAGGCATGTGTGTGCAACTGCAGCAGCCCCTGCAGGGCACCTTCCAAGTACTTCGTGGGGACGGCACTTCTGTGGGGACTGTCATCGTGTTCCACTGCCCCTCAGGCCACCAGATGGTGGGGTCTGGCCTCCTCACCTGTGCCTGGAAGGGGAACATCGCTGAGTGGTCTTCAGGGACCCCCATGTGCAAGAGTGAGGCCCATTCTGCCTGAGCTGCCCCCAACTCAGCAGTGCCCCCTGGGGGGAGTGCTGATTTTGTCACATGGGTGGCATGGGTGTCCACAGAGAAAGTTCCATGGGTGTCTGTGTAAGGTCCTGTTCCCAGGGCTGGTGGTCCCTTGGGGCTCCATGTCTGCAGTGTAGACTCAAGTTCTAGTAGCTGCTTCAAATTCTAGCGCTGCCACTGACTTGGCCTGTCATCTCCAAGAGGTGACTCATGCGTCTGAGCTAGCATTTTATTTTATCTGTTAAGCAGAAAACTGCGTTCATCCGTGTGTTATTTCATGCACAGATGCAGCAAACCTTAATAGGATATTCCATGTGCCAAGAATTCTAGGCTTGGCCGTGGTGCTCAGTTGGAGGAGGAGATGGTTTTCTGTATTTGCTATACAGGGTGTTAAAGGATAATACCTAGCACAGCATTTTCCAAAGTGAGGCTACATATGTTGTGTTAATGTGTATTGTGTATTGAAAAGGGCTCTGTAGTCAATATAATTCAGGAAAGACTGGGTTAACAGGTAGCAGGACTTCTCAGAGCCTTTAAAATACTCATGTGATGGTTGAATCTCTGAGGAGAGTGTCTCTTAGGATTAGACTCCGACAAGAGACAGAAACCCAAGATAATGAGGGTTACCAAAGTAATGGGGGATTATGAGAGGTTTTTCTTGCCTCTGGTCCTTAGCATGGGCAGTCGAAGGCTTGTGTAGTGCCCCGTGGTGGGGACCCAGGCCTGTTCCATATTGTGGCTCTGTTGGGCATGACCTCAACTGCATGATCCATGTAGTTGTTAGAGGATTAGTTGCAGGGCAAGAAAGGCTCTTAGAAGTTGTCCCACACCCCTGCACCACTGTTCACCATCGGCCAGAATGTGGTCATGTGAAGGGAAGCTGTGAAATGTAGTCTTCAGTTGGGATGGCCAGGGTCCAGGTAGGGCAGAGGGACTCGGAAATGGAAAGTGTAATCTATATCTACTACACAGGAAAATATGCAGTGTTGTTCAAATTAGGATTCTGGGCCTCAATTTCAAGAACATCCTTTAGAACCTGATAGAACTAGTTCTTTGGCACATAGCTGATAATGTGCCAAAGGCCCTTTGACCCCAAACACTGAAAGTGAAGTCGCTCAGTCGTGTCCGACTCTTTGTGACCCCGTGGACTGTAGCCTCCCAGGCTCCTCTGTCCATGGGATTTTCCAGGCAAGAGTGCTGGAGTGGGGTGCCATTTTCTTCTCCAGAGGATCTTCCCAACCCAGGGATTGAACCTGGGTCTCCCGCATTGTAGGCAGACGCTTTACCATCTGAGCCACCACTGTTTTCCTTTTTTCCACACCTTCCTAGAAAGTGACCTAAGAAGGCACATAGGCCCCCAAAGGGTTTTGCCAGCTTGAGGCATTGTGAAAATAGACCATGTGTTGTCTACCGTTCTCTGTAGAGATGGGATGGAGCCAAAGAGACCATCACTGAACTCCCTGTCAGAGCTTCCCCCAGTATGCCACCAAAAACTCCTACACACTCACCAAAACCCTGCTCAAACACCCGCTTCTTGGGGGCAGTCTTACCTGGCAGCCCTACCCCTACAACAGTTTTCACAGACCTTCATTTCATCTGTCAGTAGCTCCCTGGATTCCCCATGGAACAGGGCTCTCTGATGCCAGGCTGGGTCCAAGAGCTGGTCTTGTCTCCCTCACAGCTGTGCCCCTCTACGAAACCTTTGGCTTCAAGGTGGCCGTGATCTCCTCAATCGTCAGCTGCGCCATCATCATGCTCATGTCCATGGCCTTCCTCACCTGCTGCTTCGTGAAGTGTGTGAAGAGGAGTGAGCAGCGGCGATCCGACAGGTACAGTGACCTGTGACTGCTGCGGGCACCTGCTTGTCACGTCGGGACCCCTGGGGTGTCAGGGAGTGGGGCTGCTGGGGTCTTGGCATCTTGCTGTTCACAGAGCATCTAGGCTGTGCAGGGCGCGTGGCTCACTTGTTTGGTCTTTTGTAAGAGAGCTGACAGGTACACGTGGGATTTTCTCATTCTGCAGACTGCACACCCCCAGCGTATGCTCTGCTGTGTGTGGACGTGCAAGGCTGACCACACGATGGTTAACTAGGGCCTGCAGATGGAGTCTGGCTCACCTCTACTTTTCTTCACAGAAAGAAGAAGAAATCCTGTTTTTGTGTGTGTGTGTAGCGGGGGGGTGGGTGGTATTTTTTTTACAACAGTGGTAAAATATTTACAACATAATAAAAGTCACCACGCGAGCCATCTTTCAGTGCACAATTCAGGGGCATTAGTTACATTCACAGTATTATACCATCACTGGCTTGATTCATCACAAGAACTTTCCACCACCTGTCTTTGTAAGTAGTTTTTCTGGCACTTACTCATCATCCATGACTGCCTTCTCCCTACAGCAGCAGAACGGTACAGCCCTAAAATACTCACTCTTGGCCTTGCAGAGGCTTGCAAGTAGTGTCCTGGACACGCTCACACCTGAATGTCTTTCCCCCATCTCTCCCCAGGGCAAACCAACTGTGGCTCCAGCTGAGACATGAGGATTTGGAGACGGTACAGGCTCCCTACCTCGGCCTTAAGGGCCTCAACAGTGACAGCAGCATCAGTGGAGTGTCCAGGATCCAACCTGTTCAAGTGCACGACAATCACAGCTTCACCACGTGGGCATGGGCAGGGCAAGGAGGGTGGTAGGGCAGTGATAAGGGCAGGGGAGTGTCTGGCTTGGCCAGAGAACCTGAACACCAAGGGCACTCACAGTCCGCACATGCTGTGAGTCCAGGCCCAGCAAGGCCCCAGCTCCCATCTGTAGGACAAGCTGATGGTCCTTCTGCAACCTGTGCCTGACCTGTACCCTAGTACCTGGAGCTGCCCTCCACTCCATGTCTTTATCTTGTCACCCCTTGTCCAGAGAAGGAAGCTTCTGGAAATGAGTATTACCCTTCACCAGGACCCACCGTGCCCTGTCAGTTTGCTCTGTCCTCCCGTCTGTCTCCCTGCTCCTCTGTCTCTCTGTTTCTGTCTCTGCTTGTCTTTCTTTCAAAATATACACACACACACACTTTTTATGAACCAGTACAAGGACATTTTTCACATACTTTTTTTTTGACTCAAGGAGTCTAATCTTGGCTGAACGTGGAGTACAGATAGAACATCTCCCAGTGTTGTTACCAGCTTTGAGTGAGCACCCTCTGTCCCAGGGCCTCCCGGTCTCTGGGCTCCTTGCATTGGGCGGGATATTTGTCTTCGGTGTGTTTCCCTTGGCACACTCGAGGCCAGTGGTCTCCTACAGACTCTGTATTCTGGACTGTCTTGGCGTTCCTGCATGACTCACTTGGGCAGCATTTCTGGTGCAGGTGCCCCATGGGTGGTGCTGGTGTGAATCACGGATGTAGGCTGGGCTATCGCCCTGCAGGCATGAGGTCTGGGCCCTCTTGGCTGAGATGAGCCTGTTGTCAAGTGACAAAGACAGGATTCTGCTAAGGGTCACTCTGCTGCCCCTATAACCCCTGACCTGTAGCCTTAGCATCCAGAGATGATCCAGCCAGAATCAGTTTTGGCCCTGGGGGTTTGGGAATAATGATTTTAATTCCATTGTGATTCTGCTGTTCCCTCTATGAGGAATGAAGATGGATTTTATCTTATCCTTCCTTTCCTTTTCATTTTGTATCACTCTGAACTCATAGGTATTCTTTTCTCAAACTTAAAAAAAATATTTTATTTATGGCTGTGCTGGGTCTTCGTTGCTGTGCGGGAGCTTTCTCTAGTTGTAGCAAGAGGGGGCTACTCTCTGTTGCAGCACGCATGCTTCTCTTTGTGATGGCTTCTCTTATTCCGGAGCGTGGGCTCTCGGCTTGCTTGCTGGCTTCAGTTGTTGCAGCACCTCCTCTCGCACAGGATGTTCTGGCCCACTGAGTGCTTTCTCTGCCCTGCCCTGGCATCGCAAGGGCAGTTTCTGCTCATTTCCTCAGTCCGTCCCCACAGGAACCTCCCAGGGAGCCAGTTGCTTGAGCCTGACACCTCTCTGTGTGACAACTGCTCACGCCTCATTTTCCACCCATGTACAGTGAGGATTATGGTGGGCCTCACTTCTTGGCCCTGTTGAGGTGATATGAGTCAGTGGGCTCGACTGGGCCCAGAGTATAGTTTCAGTGAGTGCCAGCCGTTGTTGTTAATTCTGCTCTTGTCCCTGGTACGCACGTGAGGAAACTGAGGTGCTGGAGGTGGTGGTCTGTGCAGGAGTAGCAAGGGCCTTTCTGATCCCACGTGCACACTCAAAGTGCTGGGGCTGGCTGACTCCTGGAGTGGTAAGGCCTCTGGGAAGGAACTGACTTCCTAGCTCCTTCCCTTGAACTTCAGACACACATTAGGCCTACATTGTGGTGGCCATGGCAGGAATGCCACCTTGCACCCTTTCCACCTGACCTGACACGTTGTGTTGCCATGGTGGTCTGAGGCCCCTGGAGCTTCACTCTGAATACTTCAAGTGCTGTGCTCAGATTTAGGTAAATGCCTGTACTTAGAGCTGTTTTTCTTTTTTGAGATGGCATTTTGGGACGACCCTAGGAACAGATTGTTTAGGTCAAATAAGTCTGAATATTTTTATTACCAAATTCTTTCTCCAGGAACCCAGCACCAGTTGAGCCATCTTTATAGCTAACCATTGCCAAACGTTAATGATTTGTTTTCCATCACTTCCTTAGCAAGTGGGAGTTACATCGATGGTTTTCATCAGCATTTATTTGATTAACATTGAGAAAGAGCATTTTCTCCTGCCTTTGCTTACCAGTAGCATTGCTGGTTTTAGTCATTTTGGGTTTGCTCTGCTGAATTGCCTGATGTTTTTTCTCATCAATACTGGAAGCTTCGTGTACATTGTAGAAGAGATTGTTACCCATCAGCCGGCTGCAAGTACTTTCCTTTTTATTTTAGTTATTTTCAGATTATGTGCAGAATATGTTGGTAGTGCATATCCTTTTCATATAGTCATATTTCCTTGGCGGGTTTTGGAGCTTCTCCATTGCCCCCTGCCCTGTGACACCCTCTCCCCATTATAGACCTGTGACACACTGTCTATAGTTGGGAAGAGCCCCAATGGAATAGGGAAGGACTTACTGCATTTCAGGATGTACCATCCTAGGCAAGGCCTAGATGCCCCAGTTCTCCCACTGATTGGTGGTGAAATCATCTTTAGTAAGGTGAGGTTTGCCCCTTGACCTTACTTTTCTTTCATAAATGCTTCCCAGCACTCACATTGTGCCAGGCACTGTTCTGAGCTTTTCCAAACATTACTTGTTCTAACCATAGGAGTAGGAACTATTTTTTTTTTTAATCCCATTTTGAGAAACTTGTCCAGAATAACACACTGCTAAGCATGAAGCTAGATTTGAGGTCAGCTCCAAAGTCTAGCTCCAGAGTCAGTGGACTTGCTTACTAAGCTGATATTCCTTTCTGCTAATTAATTAATTTATTCACTCATTTATTGAACCAACAGATAACATAATTCCTACTACTTTCTAGAGCTTTCCTGAGGACTAGATGTGGGTGGGAACAGAAATCTGGGGAAGCTTCCT
Organism: Capra hircus; assembly: GCF_001704415.2. Classification (NCBI taxonomy): domain Eukaryota; kingdom Metazoa; phylum Chordata; class Mammalia; order Artiodactyla; family Bovidae; genus Capra; species Capra hircus. The sequence goes on from NC_030815.1 coordinate 84,214,707, forward strand.
GGAAGAAGTGGTGCCTGAGGTGAATAGATTGGGAGAGCCTGTATGGAGAGAAGGAAAGAGAAAGCATCTTAAGGGGAAGAAGTAGCCAGGCAGCCTCAGGCAGCAGAATCCAGTGTTAAGTGGGTAAGAGCAAGACCAGGTGGACAAAGGTGGGGGCCAGGGTTTGCTCAGCTTGGAAAATGGGTGGGTTTGTGGCTTGGGGGCCCCACAAGGGAACTGAAGATCTAGAAGATAGGAGATCTGGCCCCAGAGTGCCAGAGGAGAGCCTGGCAAGATGAAGGGTGTCCTCCAGAATGTTCCTGGGGCACCAGTGTCCCTTCTCTGCCTAGGGCATGCTGTTTCCACATAGTTTACACTCACTCTGAGTAAGCTTCCTTCCTCTAGAAAGCCCTAGGAAGGTGGGTGTGCTGCTCCTTGAGTCTTCCCTCTTGTATGAAGGAGGGACTTGAGGCTCAGGGAGAGGCACCTATGGAGGGGCCTCCTTGGGTGCAAGGCAGGAGGAAACAGCGGCCCCCACCTTGGGGCAGCAATCTATCCCAGACCCATTGGAGACCAGGGCCTGGGTACCCAGCATGGGTGCAAAGTTGGAGTTAAATGGAGTCCTCACTCTTCCCCCAAGCTCACCCTTCCTCTTCCTGCAGAGACCTTGGCGAGGGTACCAGAGAGCTGGCCAGCATGGCCCGAGGCGTGGACAAGGACTTCTGGACCGCCAGTGGCCCCACCAGCTCACCCCGCGCCCGGGTGATGGTGCATACAGCAAGCCCAGGGCAGATCCCGCCTCCCTCCAGGCCAACTGTGATGCTCAGACAGCCTGCAGCCTATGTCCCAGGGTGACCAAAGCGGAGGCCCCAGCCTACCCTCCACAGCGGGAAGGCCAGGACGACCTACCAGCTGACACCTGCGTCTCGACATGTGTCCAGCTCAAGATTGGTCAGTGAAACCAGTCTCCGGGCTTAGAGATCCTTCAAGGCATTGAGCTGGGGACCCTTTCAGGGGGTGACCTGTGCCAGGGGAGCCCAGCCATAGTTGTTTTTATAGACAGGGCTCCTTGAAACCACCACTGAGGTTCACAAAACCAGCTGCAGCCTCCCTCTAGTGAGGCCCCTTTGAAGAGACTGGAGGACATTTTAGGCACATCTAGTTTTGCATAGCAGAGTGGAGGAGATGGCAGCAGACTCCTCACAGTTACAGCTGGCTGCCTTGTACCTGCAAGCAGAGACCCAGCTGGGATGCTGCGTCCATTATCTGTAGAGTTGTGGTAAGGGGGATGAAATAAACAATTCTTTGAAAGACAATAAAGGTAAGAATTACTGTCTCCGGTTTCAATCCCTGTGTCTCAGAGCCTCAAGTGTAGCAGCATAAAACAGGAGTTTCTCGTTATTACAGCTGGGGAATCCAGGACCGCTGGGCTCTGCCGGCCACTGCTCACAGCAGCTCCTCCCACGTGCTTGTGGTCAGCTGGGTTGCTGCCAGGAGTCAGCAGAGACCCATGAAGTGGTGACCACCTCGAGTGGCCAGGCCTCCTCACATCACGGCAGCTGGTTTCCACAGTGCGAGTCCCAAGGACAAACCTTACCTTTCAGGGCCTCCGAAGTCATCCTCGGTCACTACTTCTGTGTTTCATTCAATGAGGGGAGGTACCTGGACTCCACTTCTCTTCTGAACCAGTTGAAATCTGACTTCTAGCCGCCTGAGATTTGGGGTGTGATCTGTCTGGCCATTGAGGAACCTCACTGGTGTTTGCTGTCTGAACACTCCTGCTTCCTGGAGGCCCTGCAGTCACGCTTAGGCTGTAAGCAGAAGAGCCTGACAGAGCTGGTGGTTCTGAAAGAGCCTGTGCTACCCTGAAGCCACATTTGTCATGGTTTCCGTTACTAACAAATACATCTTGATACAGGTTACACAGGGCAGTCCATCTGTCCTGATTCACGTGGAAAGCCTCCAGCAGGGGGCACTTGGGTGGTTCCACATTTTCAGCTGCTACATTGGTGCCAACATCCTTTCTGGTCTGGGATGCTATTCCATCAAGTGGGTTCCAGTGAGGAATTCTGAGGCCAGAAGGTGTGTGTGGTTCTCCAGTGAGGGGAAGGTCATGCAGGGGGCTCTGGGGGGCAAGCCCAGATCCAGCCCTCAACCAGATAGTGCAGTATTCATGCTGTGGGGTCCCTGGTAGACTCAGGCCCTCTCCAGCTTTTCCGGGAGGGGCAAGTAGTTGCCCTTGGCTGTGTGCCTCCAAGGGTCCTGTGGGCTCAACTTTGTGGGGCCCGGCAGGGGTGAAGGGTCCACCCTGATCCTGCAGAGTGTGATGTCAGGACACATGGATGCTGTCTGAAACCACAGGCCCCTCATGGGAAGCTTTAGCAGCTCTGTGCAAGGCTCGGAGTTCGGTCACAAATGCTAACTCCACCAGGCCCTCTCCATGTCCTTATCAGAGTGAGGTGGTAAGAAGCTGCCATGAGGGTTTGAGGGGGTGCCTTCAACAGGAAGTGGGTGCTTTGTCCCCAGTGCCTGGACCCTGGGCTACTGGAGCAGAGGACAGGAGGGATGGGGTGAAGTGGAGCCAGGAGGATGGCGCCACCCTGCTCCAGCTCTCAACAGCTGACAGTTACGGGAATAGGTGTCTAGATGGCCCCAGGGTGCTGCAGGGATGGGAAGGAAGTGACATGGTGCTCAGCTGGAGAGTGCTACCTGGACATCAGAGCCATTGCTCAGGAGAGCTAGAGGGCACGAGGCCTTTGTGGTGCAGCATGCGGGGCCCTGACCCGTCTACACCGTGGCCAGGAGTCTCAGCTGGATTGGGAGACAAGCTTACCCAGGAACAGGAAGAGAGCAGCATTTTTTCACAGGTGTTTTAGAGCAGAGGGCTTCACTCAGCACCAGAGGAGAAGCGGAAGGGGGAGCCAGCCCCAAATCTCCAACTTTTACTGGGAAGAAAGAGGAGTGAATACCATTTCTTGCTTACCAGGCTTACCCCCATGGACGGGCCTTAGTACCTGCTGTCCCCTCTGCCTGCAACACTGCCCTTACAGGCCACATGGCCCACTGCCACACTTGCCTTCTTGGCTCAAGAAACATGAGCCACTTTTTATATCAGGATGGACCGGACTATGCTGCTGAAACTGACAGCCCCTGATTCAGTCAGCTCGGGCAGCTCCAGCAAATACCACAGAATGGGCGATTTAAACAACAGATTTATATCACACGGTCTTGGAGGCGAGAACTAAGTCCTGGCTGATTTGTTTTCTGTTGAGGGCTCTCTTAGTGGCTTGCAGGTGGCCCCCTTCTTGCTATGTCCTCACGTAGACTTGGAGTGTTTCCAAAGAGAGGGAGAGAGTACTTTCTGATGTCTTCTTAGGACACTCATCCTATGGGGTCAGAACCACACCGTTAAGACCCTGTTTTACCCTAGGTGCCTCCTTAAAGGCCCACCTGTGATGCATAGCCACAGTGGGAATTAGGGCTTCAGTATATGGATTGAAGGGAAAAAACACTCAGTTCATAACAACCCCCTAAGTCTCGGACTCAAATGACATCACTTACTCCTTGTTCAGATTGTATGTCCAGTTCAATCAGCAGGGGCTGTGCTCAGCGGAGTTGTAGGGCCCTCACCTAGTGGAGCAGCCCCTTTCTGACTTTCACCTCCCCAGTCTCCAGGAACGAGAAGGGATGGTAGAGCCTCTTTCACCAGCAGGGGAGGGGAGACACCTCACTTCTGTGTAGGACACGTCCACCAGACTGACCTTAGGGGCCAGCAGGGTGACTCTCCTGGGTGTGCAGAAGGAGAGGGAACAGGTACAGACTAGAGTCCCCCCAGGGTTACCATGGCATCCTGCATCTGCTCTTTAATGTTTGGTGCCAACGAGATCCATCATGTTCAGTTGCTGTGACAGGTACTTTATCAGAGAAACACCAGCCAGCCCTAAATCCTGGAGCAGTACCATTCTTGTCACCAGAAGTAGCTGTGAAGAATCAGGCTATGATGACCCAAGGGAGACTTCATTCCCCAGCAGTTGGGGAAAAAAACAAAACTGCCTCATGTTGATTCCTCAATAATTTGGTTAGCTGCGTGTCACATTTATGCACTGTTGGATGGTGAGTCATCCCCAAACTCGGTGGCTGTAGACCGCAGCCTCCAAGCTGTCATCTCTGTTAGCGCTGTGGGTTCGTGCAGGCGTGCCTCCCCGACTGCTGCAGTTAGCAGAGTCCAGGGCTGAGATCTCCTAAAGGTGTTCACTTACAGTTTAGTTGACACTAGTTGTTAGGGACCTCAGCTGGGGCTCTGGGTAGAAACACCACATATGGCCTGAGTATTCTTTAGGGGTGGGGGCTCGGATTCAAGGGTAGATGTCCCAGAAGTGGGAAGTGGGGGCTGCTGGTTTCCTACGGCGTGGGCCCAGACTATTGCCAGGCAGTCCTGAGGCAGGAGATAGATGGGCTCCAGGATAGGTATTTATAACTGGCCCCCTATTCACACCTCCTGGGGTGAGAAGAAGATGAGATCCAGGTAGGATATTCATAACCAGCCCCCTGTTTACATTTGCTAAAGCAAGAGACAAATGGGCTCCAGGATGACATATTTATGACTGGATTCCTGCCTATATTTTGAGATCTATAGCTCAATATAAAAACCAGCACAGGAATAGAGTAAATAACCAGACACTGGGCATTTTTATGGCAGGGACAGTGGGACTAAAACCTCTTAAAAGGTCAGGACATCATGAATTTCCCATCCCTGGGGCAAGGGAGACATTTCACACGCAGAAAGGCTCCTTGGGTTCAAAAGGAGGGGGCATCACCCCATAATATGTGATGCTAATGTGTGGATCACATAGACTGCTGGGCTGGAACCCATCTTGGAAAAAAAGTTGCACATACATCTTGGGGAGGGTCCTAAGATTGGTCAGGTGTGGAAAAAGAAACCAGATGATTGGTTAAAGGTAAACAAAACGCTGGAAGAACTGTCCTATATAAATGACTTAGCCACCTCTTTTCTGTGCTCCTCCTCGCTAGGGGGAATGCCCACACACTTTTTCTCTGGGTGTGTGTCTCTGCCTGGCTTCTATTGTAACTAAACAGTTTCTCTACGTGCTCTCCTACTTGTTGTTGTGCTATGTCTCTAAATAAACTTTTTATCTGCATTTACAATTCTTCCTTCAATGAGAAATGCAGTTTTCACTGGGGGCAAAGATCCAGGGAAAAATAGCTTCTAGCCTCTAGCCCTTGCTGGTCTGGTGGCTAGGATTCCTGGTTTTCATCCAGACTCGGTTCAGTTGAGTTCAATCGCTCAGTCATGTCTGACTCTTTGCGACCCCATGAACCGCAGCACGCCAGGCCTCCCTGTCCATCACCATCTCCCGGAGTCCGCCCAAACCCATGTCCATGATGCCATCCAACCATCTCATCCTCTGTCATCCCCTTCTCCTGCCCTCAATCTTTCCCAGCATCAGGGTCTTTTCAAATGAGTCAACTCTTCGCATCAGGTGGCCAAAGTATTCGAGTTTCAGTTTCAACATCAGTCCTTCTAAATGAACACCCAGGACTGATCTCCTTTAGGATGGACTGGTTGGATCTCCTTGCAGTCCAAGGGACTCTCAAGAGTCTTCTCCAACACCACAGTTCAAAAGCATCAATTTGTCGGTGCTCAGCTTTCTTGACAGTCCAACTCTCACATCCATACATGACCACTGGAAAAACCATAGCCTTGACTAGACGGACCTTACTCCTTGGAAGGAAATTTATGACCAACCTAGACAGCATATTAAAAAGCAGAGACATTACTTTGCCAACCAAGTTCCGTCTAGACAAGGCTATGGTTTTTCCAGTGGTCATCCAGACTACCCAGTTTTCAATTCCTGGGCGTGGAATTCAGATCTCACTTTGAGCCACCATTCACTGCTACATGGCCGAGATCATCCTGACATTTAGATATGCTCACACTTCTTGAACTCAGTGTGCCAAGGAACCGTCCCTTCTACCCTTCTACCTCTCTCCATCCCCTTCCCCAGCCCAAAAACCCTGGCTCCACTTTCTCTCAGACCCCATATCCAATCCTACAGCAGTCCTTTTGCTTCAACCTCAAATTTTAACTGGAACATACCCCATGTCCCTACCTCCACACCCACCACCCTGGCTCCAGCCTCCTCCCCTCTCACTTGGACCATCACAGCAGCACCCTCCTGGCCACCGCTTGGTCTTCCTCCATTCATGCCCCATCGCCCGCCCCCAGGGTCAGTTTCCATAACCAGAGGGTTACTCTGCTTTTTAAAGTTTTAATTGTGGTAAACGATACATAACATAAAATTTACTGTCTAAACCATTTTTAAGTGTAGTCAGTGGCGTTAAGCACATTCACCTTGTTGTGCTGCTGTCAACACCATCCATACACAGAACTCTTCGTCTTCCCAAACAGAAACTCTGTTCCT